>NW_011495032.1:2236678-2294311 GCF_000754665.1 Bison bison bison
CCCTGTTTATTTAACGTATATGCAGAGTACATCATGAGAAATGCTGGGCTAGAAGAAGCACAAGCTGGAATCAAGACTGCTGGGAAAAATATCAATAACCTCAGATATGCAGATGACACCACCCTTATGGCAGAAAGTGAAGAGGAACTAAAGAGCTTCTTGATGAAAGTGAAAGAGGAGAGGAAAATTTAGGCTTAAAGCTCAACATTCAGAAAATGAAGATCATGGCATCTGGTCCCATTACTTCATGGCGAATAGATGGGGAAACAGTGGAAACAGTGTCAGATATTATTTTTTCGGGCTCCAACATTACTGCAGATGGTGATTGCAGTCATGAAATTAAAAGACGCTTACTCCTTGGATGGAAAGTTATGACCAACCTAGTAGCATATTAAAAAGCAGAGGCATTACTTTGCCAACAAAGGTCTGTCTAGTCAAAGCTATGGTTTTTCCAGTGGTCATGTATGGATGTGAGAGTTGGACTGTGAAGAAAACTGAGAGCCGAAGAATTGATGCTTTTGAACTGTGGTGTTGGAGAAGACTCTTGAGAGTCCCTTGGACTGCAAGGAGATCCATCCAGTCTATCTTAAAGGACACCAGTCCTGGGTGTTCATTGGAAGGACTGGTGTTGAGGCTGAAACTCCAATACTTTGGCCACCTCATGTGAAGAGTTGACTCATTGGAAATGAGCCTGATGCTGGGGGGGATTGGAGGCAGGACGAGACGGGGACGACAGAGGATGAGATGGCTGGATGGCATCACCAACTCAATACACATGAGTCTGGGTGAAGTCCAGGAGCTGGTGATGGACTGGGAGGCTTGGCGTGCTATCATTCACGGGGTCGCAAAGAGTCGGACATGACTGAGCAACTGAACTGAAACAACTTAACATGCATTTTTTAGAAATGTGTTTAAACTGTTTAAAATAATTTCTGAAAACTAATTTTAATTCCAACTATGGTTTGATTTATATTTAAGACAAAATGAGAAAAAAGATGTATTTTATAACTTATTTTTATAGTTTCTTTTTTTAAATTTTTCCTTATATACCATATATTTATAGTCATGCTGCATGCTGTATACTGTGATTCCTATCCTTAAGAGTCTTTTTGTTTGTTTGTTTAGTCCATTCCTTTTTTAAGGGATAAAAAATCTTTTTTTTTTCCAGTTTATAATCTCAGTAGGAAAGCAAAGCATTTACAAATGGAAATCATACCCACAGAAGGTAGAAATATAAACTGAAAGAAAATGTGATAAAAACAGTTAGCATCTATGAACAGAAGCTGAATTTTCCAGAAATAAGAGAAGATTACAAAGTCAATTATTTCTCATAATAGTGACCATTCATTAGGTGCTATACATGATAGGTTTGCAAAGTTATGACCAACCTAGATAGCATATTGAAAAGCAGAGACATTACTTTGCTAACAAAGGTCTGTCTAGTCAAGGCTATGGTTTTTCCAGTGGTCATGTACAGATGTGAGAGTTGGACTGTCAAGAAAGCTGAGTGCCAAAGAATTGATGCTTGTGAACTGTGGTACTGGAGAAGACTCTTGAGAGTCCCTTGGACTGCAAAGAGATCTAACCAGACCATCCTAAAGGAGACCAGTCCTGGGTGTTCTTTGGAAGGAATGATGCTGAAGCTGAAACTCCAGTACTTTGGCCACCTCATGCGAAGAGTTGACTCATTGGAAAAGACCCTGATGCTGGGAAAGATTGAAGGCAGGAAGAGAAGGGACAACAGGATGAGATGGCTGGATGGCATCACCGACTCGATGGACATGAGTTTGAGTGAACTCCGGGAGTTGGTGATGGACAGGGAGGCCTGGCGTGCTGTGATTCATGGAGTCACAGAGAGTTGGACAAGACTGAGCGACTGAACTGAACTGATACATGATAGGTGAAAGACATATTAAGCAATATATAAAAATTTCCATATTAAGACTCGCAAAAGCCCATGATTAAAATATTTCTGGATCTATTTTCCAGAGAAACCTGGGAGTCAGTAAAATTAAGTAAGATCCTTGAAGTTACATGGGTATTATGAATTGTTGTGTGTTCATGTGTGTTAGTCACTCGGGTGTGTTTGACACTTTGAGACCCCATGGCCTGTAGCCCACCAGGCTCCTCTGTACCTGGAATTCTGTAGGCAAGAATACTGGAGAGGGTTACCATTGCCTTCTCCAGGGGATCTTCCCCACTCAGCGCTAGAACTCAGGTCTCCTGCATTGTAGGCAGGTTCTTTACTGTCTGAACCACCAGGGAAGCCCATAAATGGTTGTGCCAACATGTAAATCCAGGCCAGCTTGATTTTGAAAACTTGTGCCCTTGTCAACTTTGCTTCATCAAGAAATCTATGATGAAATGATGAGATTTGGATGAAGGGGCATTGGGAGTCACTGAGACCCTTCAATATTAGATCAAAATTAGATACCCTGCTCAATACGTTCTTCTTAGAAAATGTGATGTCTTTTTATAGCAAGAAGAAATGATTAAATATGTATAGTAATTTGCTAAAAGCTATGATTATAGCATTAAACCTCCTTTGTTTAATTTTGGTGTGATTCTGTTTAAAAATAGGTACTTTCATTGTCTCTCATAAGTGAACAAAAACATCCCTTTAACTAACTCTCAAATAAAAGACAATAATCATAAGACTGGACTCACTAAACAGGGGATAAAACAAAACTCTTCAATGCCTAGTGCTCACTCCAGAAAGAGTTGAAGTAGCTACTACTTAATTAATGTATGATTTTCTGTTTCATATTCATTCAGATGACACTACTAACTTTATGGCAACCTTGACAATTATTAAAATTGTAGAGGAGAGAGTCTAAATTTGAATTCCAACTGTGACCCACAAATATCAGAGATTCGTATTCCAGAAGCGTGTGTGCATGGCCTGATGTCTTCAATTTATTTTATGTTAAATAAAATTATACATCAAGTGAAATTAATGCATTAACCATCATAACATTTGGCACCAAAAAGTATTTTTAACTTTGGAATATAATTGTGAAATTTCAAAAGTATAACTTGATCATTCCCTGCTTATAATGTAATATATGGAATTTCTTGCTTCTGCTTTGAAAGATTTCCAGATAGAGTAAAACAGGAAATTCTTATTATGATTCAAAAGAACCTCTAAGATACAGCCTGGATCATCTATCTGGCCTGATGTTCTTGGTCTCTCTTGTCCAGCTATAAACATTTTCCTTTAGTTATATGAACTTTCTAAGCACTTGCTTCAAAATCTTCATACACATAATTTTTCTGATCAGAATATTCTTTATATGTGGCTAACTCTTACTTGGGCTTCCCTCGTAGCTCAGTTGGTAAAGAATTCATCTGCAATGCAGGAGACCCTGGTTGGGTTCCTGGGTCAGGAAGATCCCCTGGAGAAGGGATAGGCTACCCACTCCTGTATTCTTGGGCTTCCCTTGTAGCTCAGCTGGTAAAGAATCCTCCTGCAATGTGGGAGATCTGGGTTTATCTGATCTGGGAGATCTGTGTTATCCCTGGGTTGGGAAGATCACCTGGAGGAGGAAAAGGCTACCCACTCCAGTATTATGGCCTGAAGAATTTCATGGACTATATAGGCCATGGAGTTGCAAAGAGTTCAGACACAATTGAACGACTTTCACTTTCAACTCGTAATTAATCAGTTCTTATCTTCAGCATAATTTTCTGTCACATAAAACTCAATCATTGAACATTTCCTTATGCACACCACAATTCTGTACATATTGAGTGCCAAGTTGATCCAGATGTTATCAACAGGGTGGAGACACAGCAGTGAACACAATTATTCAAAATCCCTTATCCATAGGTTTGGTTATAATTAGTGTATATCATTCAGAACAGCAAGCTTGGTGATAATGAAGAGGTAGGTTTATTTTATTTTTGCAGATATTTTGGAGGAATTCCTTTAAGAATTTCTTACACTAAAGATCTTAGCTGATACATAAAAACTTTACTCAGTGTGATCTGCTTAGAGAAAGTAATTTATGGAATTTTTATATTATTTATAGTCCTCAAAGCAAGCAGCATTTCATTTTGAAAGAAGGCACTGAACAATTTTATAATTACTGGGACCTGGAGAAAATGGTGAAATCTTTGGAATTCCAACCCTCACCCTTCTGTTCTCTCAGTTATATCTTCATACCTGAGCAATTCATGTTTCTAAACACTTACTCTATAAACTTTCATTTTGCAAACTTCCTTTTGCTATTGTACTTAATTATAAAAATAGTTAACATCACAATTAGTCTTATCATCACTACTTTTATGATTGCACTTACAAATTACTGTTAACAATCACTTTTACAATATTGTTTATGGCACCACAGAAGAGTCATTACTTTTTACAACCTTTTTATTAAAACTACTTACATGTCATCCCCCTGAAATTCTTTGGATAGTTAGTTCTGTAAACTCTCTGACAATTTTATCTGTCCTAAAAGTGTCTTCTTTGTGCTTTTGAAGGCTTCCCCGTAGCTATTCTTTATGGCTCAGAAGTAAAGAATCCACCTGCAATGCAGGAGACACAGGAAATGCAAGTTTCATCCATGGGGGTCTGGAAGATCTCCTGGAGGGGGTATGGCAATACACTCTTATTATTTGTCTGGAGAATCCTATGGACGGGGAGCCTGGTGGGCTACGGTTCATAGGGTCACAAAGAGTCAGACACAGCTGAAGTGACTGAGTAATCATGCTTCTGAAGTGTGTATAAGGTATTGGGGACTGGTGGAAGCAGAGATTAGATTGCTATTTCAGTGTGCTGATATTTGAGAAACAAGATTAGGTTCACATTCACTTTATTTCATGAAACTACAGCTGTCATGCTGATCCTATTTAAGTTTTTTTTTTTTTTTAATTTTATTAAAATATAATTGCTTTACAGAATTTTGTTGTTTTCTGTCAACAAATCTCAGCATGAATCAGCCATCAGATCAGATCAGATCAGTCGCTCAGTCGTGTCTGACTCTTTGCGACCCCATGAATCGCAGCACACCAGGCCTCCCTGTCCATCACCAACTCCCGGAGTTCACCCAGACTCACATCCATAGAGTCAGTGATGCCATCCAGCCATCTCATCCTCTGTCGTCCCCTTCTCCTCCTGCCCCCAACCCCTCCCAGCATCAGAGTCTTTTCCAATGAGTCAACTCTTCGCATGAGGTGGCCAAAGTACTGGAGCTTCAGCTTAGCATCATTCCTTCCAAAGAAATCCTAGGGCTGATCTCCTTCAGAGTGGACTGGTTGGATCTCGTTGCAGTCCAAGGGACTCTCAAGAGTCTTCTCCAACACCACAGTTCAAAAGCATCAATTCTTTGGCACTCAGCCTTCTTCACAGTCCAACTCTCACATCCATACATGACCACTGGAAAAACCATAGCCTTGACTAGACGAACCTTTGTTGGCAAAGTAATGTCTCTGCTTTTGAATATGCCATCTAGGTTAATCATAACTTTCCTTCCAAGGAGTAAGTGTCTTTTAATTTCATGGCTGCAGTCACCATTGGTAGTGATTTTGGAGCCCAGAAAAATAAAGTCTGACACTGTTTCCACTGCTTCCCCATCTATTTCCCATGAAGTGGTGGGACCAGATGCCATGATCTTCGTTTTCTGAATGTTGAGCTTTAAGCCAACTTTTTCACTCTCCACTTTCACTTTCATCAAGAGGCTTTTGAGTTCTTCTTCACTTTCTGCCATAAGGGTGGTGTCATCTGCATATCTGAGGTTATTGATATTTCTCCCGGCAATCTTGATTCCAGTTTGTTTTTCATCCAATCCAGCATTTCTCATGATGTACTCTGCATAAAAGTTAAATAAACAGCCATAGGTATACATATATCCCCTCCCTTTTGAACCTCCCTCCCATCTCCCTCCCCATCCCACCCCTCTCGGTTGGTACAGAGCCCCTATTTGAGTTTCCTGAGCCATACAGCAAATTCCCATTGGCTATCTATTTTACATATGGTAATGTTTATAAAAGTCTAAGGAAGATAACATATTTAGTCTATATGCATATAAATTCTACTGTATTATTTTGCTCATGCATGTTACTTTCAGATGTGTTCGGTTCAGTTCAGTTCAGTTGCTCAGTCGTGTCCGACTCTTTGCAACCCCATGAATCACAGCACGCCAGGCTTCCATGTCCATCACCAACTCCCGGAGTTCACTCAGACTCACATCCATCAAGTCAGTGATGCCATCCAGCCATCTCATCCTCTGTCGTCCCCTTCTTCTCCTGCCCCAAATCCCTCCCAGTCATCAGAGTCTTTTCCAATGAGTCAACTCTTCACATGAGGTGGCCAAAGTACTGGAGTTTCAGCTTTAGCATCATTCCTTCCAAAGAAATCCCAGGGCTGATCTTCAGAATGGACTGGTTGGATCTCCTTGCAGTTCAAGGGACTGTAAAGAGTCTTATCCAACACCACAGTTCAAAAGCATCAATTCTTCAGCGCTCAGCTTTCTTCACAGTCCAACTCTCACATCCATACATGTAATGCTAATTCAGTCTCAAATGCAGAATAATTAATTAACCCATTTATTTATTCAACAAATATTACTCAAATATTAACTATGTGCTTGGCCCTGTGCTTAGTCACTCAGTCATGTCCTACTCTTTGTGACTCCATGGACTATAGACTGTCAGGCTCCTCTGTCCATGGGATTTTTCAGGTAAGAATACTGCTTGGTCTTAGGTATTCAAATTTATAAATCACATTTTTGAAGAGTTTGTGCCTAATGGAATAACCAGAAAAATAAATGATCAAATGAAACCTAAAAATGCAAAAATACAGGAAAACCCAGTGAGTTATGAAAATATGGAGATACAACAAAATGAAACCCTTCCCAGGAGTAATAGAAAAAGTTTTCTTTAACAGGAAATAATTGAGTTGAGTTTTGAAGAGTGAATAAGAGTTTACCATATGAAGGTATCAAGAAGTGTTTCAGGCACAAGGAAGAACATGTTCAAGATGTGCCCACATGGTTCACCCAATATAAAATCTATATTGTAACTTAGAGGCTGAATAGGACAGATGAGTGAAAAATTATAGACTTGTCAAACTATCACACGGAATCTTGACTTAACAGATTCTGTAAATATACCTTCCTCACAGGTATAACTTTTTTAGCAAAAATTGAAGTGTAGTTGATTTAAAATGTGCTAGCTTCAGAAGTTCAGCAAAGTGATTTAGTTATATGTATGTATGTATGTATGTATGTGTGTGTGTGTGTGTGTATATATATATATATATAATTTCCAATTCTTTTCCCTTATAAGTTGTACAAAATACAGAGTATAGCTCCCTGTGCTACACACTTGGTCCTTGTGGATTATCAATTTTATATATAGTGTAACCAAGAAGGGTTAATTTCAACTCCATGCTAAATCTGTTTCTCTGGCTCTAACCCCTTCTTTGACCCTTTTGTTATTATAAGCATACATGATGGCCTGCCTCAGGTAACCCTGCCCTCTTCTGCCTGACTGTTAATCTAAAGTGCCTTTGTTTAGCTCACAGGGAGATAACCTGACCCTGCCCACCTGTGAATGACTGTGACATCCTTGAGTTCCTTGAGTGGGGATTGAAGTCACTTGTCAGCATGACTCAGAAATTCATGTCTGGAGGGCCAGAATCATGGATAGCTGTGACATCCTTGCTTATTGATATGGCAGGAGATATTCCATTTCACACCACCTGTGAAATGATTGTAAGAAAAAGAGACCAATACATCCCACTGCCTGAGGCTTGCCATTCTAAGAGGCATTGCAAGAATTAAATGGTCTTTTTACTTTGTTTCTTCACCTCCACCCATATCTGATCCAGAAAAGAACCTGGCATCCAAGCACCCGCCCCTGCTGCCCCCAGCCACAAGATGGTTGAGAGTTATGCTGCCATCTTCTTGGTCAGTGGGCTTTCTGAATAAAGTCACATTTGTTGCCTTAACACCTAGTCTCTCAGATTCATTGGCCTACCCTTTGGTGAAGAGAGCAAGATTGGACTCAGTAACAGTGGTAGTGTACATCTGTTAATCCCAAACTCCTAATTTATCCCTCCCCTTTGGTATCCATGAGTTCATTTCCTACATCTGTGAGTCTATTTCTGTTTTGTATATAAGTTTATTTGTATCATTTTTGATGTACACTTTGATTGTGGAGTTCAACTCCCATTCTCTGTAAAACCAGGAGCCATTATTCAGGAATACTGACAACTTCCTGCCACCAATAAACAACAAATAAATATTTCCAATGTCATTGTGTGCTGTTTTGTTTTTCACAATGAGAAGCCCCTGCCCAAGTCTTCTTTCTGGGCTCTGATTTGCATTCCTTCCTAACTCGTTAGTGATCTTGTTTCCCTAATTATTCTTTGCTCTTATATCTCTAATTCTTCCCAACTACTGGATCATCTGCATCTCAAATTCATTTATTAAGATAAACTAACAAAAAAATGAGCTTCCCTGATGGCTCAGAAGGTAAAGAATCTGCCTGCAATGCAGGAGACCCAGGTTCAATCCCTGGGTTGGGAAGATCCCTTGGGAAGATAATGGCTATACACTCCAGTGTTCTTGCCTGGACAATTCCATGGACAGAGAAGCCTGGCGGTCTACAGTCCATGGAGTCACAAAGAGTCAGACAACACTGAGAGACCAACACAATGGCAACAATGACAACAAACAAATAAATCAATGTCAGAGGGCAATTACTCTTGATAAGAAGTCTGGGAGGAGCCTTCTCTGGTGGTCCGTTGGTTAAGAATCTGCCTTCCAATGCAAGGGACCTAGGTTCAACCCCTGGTCAGGGAACTAAGATCCCACAAGCCACTAGACAACTAAGCTCAAGCCACAGCTACCGAGTCCTCATGTTCTGGAATCCTCATACCACAACTAGAGAGAAGACTGCTCACTGCAACAGAAGATCCTGCATACTGTAACTAAGACTTGACACAGCCAAAAATAAATAAACAAATATAAAAAAAGAAAGTGAGACTAATTTATATAACATTGTAAAAAAAATCTGGGAAAGAAATGTAGATGAAATTATTGAAATGTGTGCAAGTGAAAATGTTTAAGTGATCTTCTTCTCTGCTTGTTGGCATGAATAAGATACAAAAAAATTCTTAACAAACTTGGAAAGACAGAAATTATACAATACAAATAAAACTATACAAATTGTAACAAATATCAATGTCAAAGTAAGATAACTACAAACACTATCCCAGCTGAAATGGACCAAAGATCTGATTCATGTGTCTCAGAACACATGAAGAAATTTCAGCGTTACATAGCAAACCATGGGCGGGGGGGGGTTGCCTAAAACTGTACTTCGATTAAAAATCAAAGCTGTAACATATTCAATAGGAGAGAATTTGGTATTCAACTTACTGTTTAAAATTTAAGGAAAACAGGAGAGCTAATTAGAAAGTAACAATAAATAAAAGATAAAATTTGTTTTAAAGTGCGAAAGTTTTAAGGAAACAAGGAAAGAAAAAGTTTTCCTCAACCCTCTTAGAGTCCCTATCTGGGTCTGAAAATTAAACTGACAAAGACAGATGAAGAGGAGAAAGATATAAAAGTGTTATTGAATATTTACATATACATGGAACACTTTATAAGAGCATGAGGACCCAAAGAAGAGACCAAAATAGGATACTTTTATATGTTTCAGACAAAGGAACAACAAACTTGTGAAAAACTGACAAAACAATTGGGGCTAGGAGTCATAAACAGTGGTCATAACTAGGAAGATAAGGGTTAGTTTAACAAGGATTTCCTGTACAGATTTCACATCCCCAAATTTCCCATCTCTGGTGATAAGAAGGTCCTCCCTCTTGGCACAGGGAGGATGCCTTTCACATGGGAGTTTTATGACCTGTTTTAGGGAATAAGGGTGAAGGGGTGAGGTCAGAGGGATCTGCTTGTTTCTAATCTTTTCTCAAACTCCTTCAGTTTATATACCAAGGTACCATAATTTAGGGTACCATGTTCACTAGAAACATCTAATCAAAATAAATGGGAGAGTATACATATGTGTGTAATATGGATAAACAAACCTATAAAAAACCAAATATATAAAAGATGTTATTTGAAATTTGAAAGGACACAAAGTCAAAACATAATATATATATATATATATATATATAATAGAAGACAAGGTTAGGTGCAAATATTTAATACATATGAAATAAAATTCCCTTGTATACTTCCGGGATGACATGTACTACCAAGTTAAATGAAGAAGCTGTTTTTGGAGAGAGTTTTTTGAAAAAATGTGGACATTGATTTCATACTCTCTCCAAAAACAGCCATGAACCCAGGTGGTTTCCAAGAGGCTATTTGCACATGCTTTCTTTGTCATTTTTTTCAACTTTCTATTGTAATAAAGGAGAAGGCAATGGCAACCCACTCCAGTACTCTTGCCTGGCAAATCCCATGGATGGAGGAGCTTGGTAGGCTGCAGTCCATGGAGTCACTAGGAGTCTGACACGACTGAGTGACTTCATTTTCAATTTTCACTTTCATGCATTGGAGAAGGAAATGGCAACTCACTCCAGTGTTCTTGCCTGGAGAATCCCAGGGATGGGGGAGCCTGGTGGGCTGCCATCTCTGGGGTCGCACAGAGTCGGACATGACTGAAGCTGACTTAGCAGCATTGTGATAAAAATGCAAAGCTGGTTTGAACTCAGGTGTAAAGATTTTCGAGAGCAGATGGTTTCCCTCCTGTAGGAGTTATAACCAAAGTCTGAGGCTGAAATTGTAAGTATTCAATATGTTTCACAGACTAGCTGCTGCTGCTGCTGCTGCTGCTGCTGCTACAATACAGGAAAACAGACGCTTAAGGATGTCAGCGAAAAACTCACCCCACTACTGGACCAAAAGAAGATAAAAGGTCACTTCCGAGTGACGTATCTTGGGAAGAGGGAGCTACTTCTCCTTGTCCTGATGCAGCGTTCTCCTGGTAGAGTTGAAATTTAATCTGCTCTCCATTAAGGCTTTCTGCATATGAGCTCAACGTGAGGAAAACCAAGAACTTGACCCAGGAAGCCTAGTCTCTGCCCCCTTGAACCCTATAAAAGTATTTCTCTACATAGAACTGCTCACCACAGCCAGGGTATCACACACACCTCCATGTCTAGGGGCAGAGCCTGGGAAGGGGCGGAGCTTAGCGAGAGGATGCTTTGAGCCTCAGGTTCTGCTGACATAATTCACAACATCCTTGATCCACTCCTGCGCAAACCGTCCATATGAGGAGGTGAAGACTGAAACACGTAAGGCCGAGCCCAGCAGCTCTCCTAGAAGCCAGGACTGAAGAACTCCAGAGAAGCACCCCCAGAGCTCCGAGGACTCGGCTCTCTTCCAGAGGAACTGCATCCCACCGCCTCCTGGCAGCCTCACCTGTCAAGCCGATCTGTCACTCCTGCAGGACTGAGTTCTTCCTCGCCTTCTGCCAGGCGTGCAGTGACACTGAGATGATGGGCAGTCCGCCCCGCGGGCCCAACGCCTCCGCTGCGGCCTGGTGGGTACTACAAATCAGAGTATCTGGCCTTGCCAAGCGTGGCCAAACGGAGGAGCCCACAAGCCCCGAATCCAAGTCCGAGGCAGTTCCTGTACCTGGACAACCTGACCTGGCCCCTGACCGCGTGGTGGTCCTGCCCACCAGCTGTGCTCTGCCTGTGCTCATAGACGACATTGACCTGCTGCTGGGGCCGGAGCCCACATCTGTGAGGCAAGTGTCTTGGAGAAGTCATCCTCATGCTGGTCCCAAAGTCCTCCTGGGCTTGACTGTGGAAGGCCCATGGGGACAAGGCCTGGAATGGGGTGCTTTCCTGAGTGCTCCCTGGAAGTGCATGGCCCTGGGGCCTGGATTCTTCTGCACGGCTGTCCCAGAGGTTGCCTGCCTAGAAGAGGCCAAGAGGAGGGCTGGACCTGGGCTCCAGCTTCCTGAGGGCTGAGATGGATGCTGCCTTCATCTTAGGGGCTGGGTTCCTCCTTTTGGCTGGAAGTGTGTTGGGCTTGACCTGCAGAGCCTAGTCTCAGAGCCCTCCCCTTGAGCTCCGAACACTTGTCTAGAGAGACCCTCACCGACCTCACCAGGAGACAACCTGGACTTCGGCCTTTTGGAGTCATTCCCTGACTCACCACTCCAACCTCTACTTCCTTCTTGGAGTCCAAGTCCTCACCAATGTCCCGGAGGTCCTCATGGTCCTCCACATAAGACCTGGAAATGCCCGTTCCTTGAATCAAGTGCCTTGCACAATTCCTGGCCACCTGAATGGGGCCTAGGACAGAGTCTTCTGATACTGGCTGTGTATACAATGCACATACCATAAAAATCACCTGAACAAATGCTTTTTGAATTCATGTTGCATTGCAGAATTTTGATCAGTGGCTAACTAAAACAACCAAAAGGAAGATCATCTGGACAAAGAAAAGCAGCTTGAAATGCAATGTGTTTGCACATAGCCAGACTGCTGCTTAGGTTTTCTCTAGGGAGGTGAACCTCAAGCAGCTCTACCCACCTCCCATTCACCTCAAACCTAAGCACCAGCTGTTGCTGTTTTAGTTGCTAAGTTATGTCCAACTCTTTTGCGACCCCATGGATTGTAGCCTGCCAGGTTTCTCTGTCCCCAGGCTCCTCTGTCCAAGGGATTTCCCTGGCAAGAATACTGGAATGGGTTGCCATTTCCTTCTCCAGGGGATCTTCCCAACTCAGGGATCAAACCTGCATCTCCTTTGTCTCCTACATCCTTTGTCTTCTCCTAGTAGAACTCTCAAAATATGTGTCTTGGTCTTCAAGGTACTGTGTTATGCTTTTTCACTTTTTTCCATCATTTCAAATTACCTGTCCCTGAGTTCTGATCTTTTTCTTCTGTTTGATTATATATTGTCTTGAAATTGTTTAGTGAAGCTTTGAATTCAGTTATTGTTTTCTTCAGCCTCATAATTTCTGTCTCTCTTTTTTTTAGTTTCCATTCCTTAAAATTAAAATTTTGTTTGTGTATCATTTTTCATTTTGTTTATTTGTCTATCTGCAATTTTGGTCGAACATTGAGCTTCTTTAAGACATTTACTTTGAATTTTTTCTAGGTGATTCATAGTTCTCTCTTTCTGGCAGCTTAGTTCTAAAGATTTAGTCTATCCCTTTGATTTGGCCATGTGTCCCTGTTTCTTTATATGTCTTTTGATTTTTTTTTTTTCTGAGTAGTATATATTTGAAAAAATATCCGCCATTCTCAGTCTTTGTAAGCTGTTTTTGCATAGGGCAATATTCTGCTCAGTCGAGCTAGAAATTCAGGGCACTTCTGAGACATCTTTTGGGGATTGACAATTTTCTGGGTTTTTAAGTGTCATTTCCCAATTGGAGAGGTTTCCTGGTTTCTTTTTCAGTCGTTCATAATCTCTTGCTCCCTCTGGTGTCTGTTTATGATACAGCAGTTTCTGTGGTACTACAGCCTCAAGTCTCTGCTGCTGCTAAGTTGCTTCAGTCGTGTCTGACTCTGTGAGACCCCATAGAGGGCAGCCCATCAGGCTCCCCCGTCCCTGGGATTCTCAAGGCAAGAACACTGGAGTGGGTTGCCATTTCCTTCTCCAATGCATGAAAGTGAAAAGTGAAAGTGAAGTCTCTCAGTCATGTCCGACTCTTAGCGACCCCATGGACTGCAGCCTACCAGCCCGCTCCATCCATGGGATTTTCCAGGCAAGAGTACTGGAGTGGGGTACCATCTACTCTCCTCTTTTTCTCAGTGGCCTAAGCTCCCTATTAGCACCCCGAGTCAGGTGAGACCAACGTAAATCCCTTGGATAGCCCTCTGAACAGCCAGAATGCCAGATGCATGCTTTACTCTTTTCCCTTCCTCCGGAAGGAGAAGTCATGAGTTGGGATTCCTCTCCCAGCCATGCTAAGCCAACCCACCCTCTGTGGCCCTGCAGGCCCTCTGGTACCATATTGAGCTTATTCTACTCTCCCTTGTTTTCAATGGCCCTAAAGCACCCAAACTATGCTGATTTCATCCACTGATGAAAGTGCTCCAAGTCAGGCAGACAAAAATTGGTCCCTCAGGCAGGCAGCTCTTCAAAGAGCTAGGGCATTGCCCACAGGTTCCACTCTTCCCTCCCAAGGGAAAGGCCAGGAGCAGGCTTCTCTCCCAATGGAACTGAGCTATGTCAGCTTATGGGTGGTGGTGATGGAGCATATAGTGAAATGACATGTTTCAATGTGTCTCTTCTTGGCCTTGTACATTCATGGGTACTGCGACTTCTTACATGATTTCTATAATTCTCATACAGACATTTTGGTTCCTGTGTTTTTCTAGGTTGTCTCTGTGAGATAATGACACCTGAGACTTCTTATTCTAACTAGTGTATACTTCCTTAGCAACTTTATACTGACAGATAAATGATTTAATGTTTTTGTGTTCAATTTAGGAAAAATAAATATTTATATATATGAAAAGAGGGTTCTTAATCCTGACTTTGAACATTTCCAATCTGTAAACTTGGGTCTGCCAGGATGTCAAAGGTATATTTTAGCTTAGCAAAGCAGAGTAATTATCAGTGGAGTTTATTCTTCCCAAGGGTTCCTGTGTATCTGTTTCTGTGTTTAGAAATGTGAATGTAAAAATAACCAAAAGATACAAATTTTGGTTTTGCCCTTAAGAAATGATGATAAAGTTTTGTGATATTCCCTAGCATGCTTTTATAATACCAAGAGATCTGGGAATCCAGGGTAAGTGCTAAAATTGTCTTTTTAGGTTTGTGAGCATGTCTATTCAGCTGAAATTTTAGTTTCATATTTTTTACCATTTTAATTAAAATATATACTAAAATAGTCATGAAAAGTTAGACACCCATTGCTACAGTGAGAGGAACAGGGACTTGCGAGTCATATTGCTTGTTTTTGAATTCTTGATATATTTATTCTTCACTGTTTTAACCTCCATTTCTACATGTGCAAAATAAGAGTATTGATGTTTGCTTCATATTATTATGAGATTCAAAATCAGATATGTTTACTTCAGATTGTTATGAGAACTGAAATCTATAAAATGCCTTCACTCTGAAGTCAATAAATCTTAAACATGACAAAAACATATTTTTTTGAACTTTGGTTCAAAGCTATTTCTTTCATGGTCTGTTTTTTGGAGGTTATGGGATGAGGCACAAAATAATGATAAGGATTCAATATAGTAGATTAAATGAAATTGAGTCCTTTTTTAAAACTTTTTATTTTGTATTGGGGTATAGCCAATTAACAATACTATAAAAGTTTCAGGGGAACAGCAAAGGGTCTCAGCCATACATATACATGCATCCATTCTCAAGTTTAGTCTTATTAGAAAAATAATTCCAAACATTTTATGAATATTGTTTAAAAGGTATCTCAGAATTTTCTCACAACCTTTTTTTTTTTAAATTTATGAAGATGCTACTTCAAATAGAGCATAATACTATTTGAAGTGATCAAGTATTAAAAAAAAAAACTTTTATTACTAAGAGTCATATTACTTTAGTTATTTAAAGAATTCTATTTTTATGTTAGATTTCAGCAGAATCTTTATGGCTGACAGAAGTGTTCTCTAGTACCCTAAAATGTTCATAATTTTAATTATATACTGCCATGTTATACTATTTAAAATAGAATATCAACAAAAGCAGTGTAATCATTAGGTTATCAGTGGTATGATTATCAAATACATTGACAATTACTGTCTGGAAATTGTAGTATCGATATTTATACTTATATTTCAGATTTTTTGATGCATAAAATTGTTACTTCATTATAAACTAATGAAAGCACTAGAAGCAGACTTACTATAAAACAATTCACCTTAGTTAATTGCAGCACAAATAATATCTGGAAACATTATGAATGAAGAAACTATAGATCAAACAGAAAAGAAAAAAAAAGTGGTGGGATCATAGAACTATAACGTGGTGGCTAACAATTGTACTAAAGTGTTGGATGCAGTAGAACCTGAATATCATCAGTCAGGACTCTATGGTGTCCATGCATATGTTCACAAAATATTGAAGAGTCGCTAATGGCAGCAATTTCATCCCAGCAAAATAATAGCGTGTGCTATAGTAAATTATTCTTTGCAATTTAAATTTAAGGATTTATATTTGCAGGTTTTTCTAGTTGTATAACAGTTCTAGAAATGATAATGTGAAGTTTCTATTTATGTAGTCAATAATATGAAGATAACTTCCCAGGTGGCACAATGATAAAGAATCTACTTGCCATTGAAGGAGAAACAGGAGACACAGGTTTGATCCCTGGATTGGGAAGATCCCCTGGAGTAGGAAATGGCAACCCACTCCAGTATCCATGCTTGGAAAATGGACAGAGAAGACTGGCAGGCTATAATCCATGGGGTCACAGAGAGTCGGACATGATGAGCACAAGCACGGCAGTAGGAAGATAAAAATGGTTTAAGGCAATGATTTTTTCCTTCTACCTTAAAAATGTCCCCAATACACAGAAATCTGAGTAACACTGATGGAGTGTATGGTGCTACCAAGGGGGTGATACATTCCTGATGAACTCACAGGCTTCTCACCTCCTAAGACATAGACAATACTTCAGCCCTTTCTAGGTAAGACATGAGTAAGGGGTGACTAAGAGGGTGAAGTTGATGACTCATCATATATATGCCTCTTGAAGCGGTTAACAATATTGGAAGGCATGTATTTTTACCACTTTACTCACCAAAAATAGAAGCTGAGAGAGATTCACTGTAATAGGCATTTCACAGACAATAAGCAGGTGGATGATTTAAACCTTTGTGATTTTAAACCACTGTTTGTCTGATTCCAGAGTATCTTTAATAATACATACTTAAAACTGAAAATAAATAGTAAAATATTATCCTATCATAAGTGAAGTTTCTTATTAGAGATTTTTATTTGCTAAACACAAGAATTTGCCTTTCGAGAAGCAAAATAGTTTAGCATGCATTAACATGAAGTTGAAACGTTATTATAGAAAGAGGAATTTTAAAATTCCACAAGGAATGATGTGGGAAATGTCAGTTCATACTATCAATACTACCAAAGCCTTTTTACTTGTACATTGAAATCACTGACTCTTACACAGAGTGAAGGGACTAGAATGCAAGACCATGCATCTTACAGCTTTATGATTCCATTATGCTTTTGAGGCAACAATCTAGAGAAATGCACAATTTCAATATTCAGAATGTATCCTGCTTTCTCCTGTAGTAAAATTTCCTATGTACCAAGCCAGCCAGTTTCTTACCATGGCATAAGGTTTGCTTCATTATCTGGATCCCAACTCCCTTCCCCAGGATTGTCTCCTAACATTTCCCCCAGGTGCTGTATGGACTGGCCATGCCCTTCTAGTTATTGTTCCCCAAAGACAGCAGGTGTTTCACTTTCCCACTTTATTGTGTGTGCTGTTCCCTTTGCCAGGAAGCTATACTCTTCTCACTTTACTCATGATGAATCTTTCCTCCTTTCAAGCCTCTCTTCAATTTTAAACTCTTCTGAAAGGTGATTAGACACATCCCACTTGTGTATTCACTAGAATTGCTTACAGTTTTGCCTCAGGTTTCAAATCACATCACATGTTATGTTCTATGAGCAGTTATTCCCATGTAGCTTTTAAATCCATGATTTCTATTCTAAGCACTTATCTACGGCACACACACACAAAATGTCTTCCTCACCTTTACGTCTGGGCTTCCCTGGTGGCTCAGTGGTAAAGAATCTGCCTGTCAATGCAGGAGACAGAGGTTCAATCTTGGATCAAGAACATCCCCTGAAGAAGGAAATGGCAACTCATTCCAGTATTCTTGCCTGGAAAATCCCATGAATAGAGGAGCCTGACAGCCTATACTCCATGGAGTTACAAAAGAGTCGAACAGGACTTAGCAACTAAACAATAACAATAAATACCTTTATATCTCTAACACCCAGATGGATCATTACATAATAGGTGCTAAAGGAGTCAATATGACTGGATTGATGTGGTTTGTATAAAATAACTATAATCAAGTCATCAATACCTGAGACAGATTACAATTTGTTTTCAAGAGAAGAAACAAAATTCGATTCTAAAATAACAATTCATACATGGGCCACTTGCCAAGGAATGGAATAGCATCTTAAAAATAATGCAAGCTTAAGCCTATATACTCTGTGGAAGGAAAGTTATGACCAACCTAGATAGTATATTAAAAAGCAGAGACAAAAAAAAAAAAAAAAAAGCAGAGACATTACTTTGCCAACAAAGGTCCATCTAGTCAAGGCTATGGTTTTTCCAGTGGTCATGTATGGATGTGAGAGCTGGACTGTGAAGAAAGCTGAGCACCGAAGAATTGATGCTTTTGAACTGTGGTGTTGGAGAAGACTCTTGAGAGTCCGTTGGACTGCAAGGAGATCCAACCAGTCCATCCTAAAGGAGATCAGTCCTGGGTGTTCATTGGAAGGACTGATGCTGAGGCTGAAACTCCAATACTTTGGCCACCTCATGCGAAGAGTTGACTCATTGAAAGAGACTCTGATGCTGGGAGGGATTGGGGGAAGGAGGAGAAGGGGATGACAAAGGATGAGATGGCTGGATGGCATCACCAACTCAATGGACATGAGTTTGGGTAAACTCTGGGAGTTGGTGATAGACAGGGAGGCCTGGCATGCTTCGATTCATGGGGTCGCAAAGAGTCAGACACGACTGAGCGACTGAACTGAACTGAAACCAATACACAAAACAATGAATTTTAATGTGCATCTTGTCTACGTTGTGCTAAATAATTGATATGGATATTGATATTTGATGCATTTGGTTTTAAAATTGTTATTATCAGTGGTTATTGTGTCACATTATAATGTGACAGTGTATATTTAGAAAACATGCAAAATACAGATAATTTTTATCAGTATATCACATAATCTATAATCATATTTATAGAATGTCTAATGTTAATTTTTATATAAATTTCACATTCACAGACATGTTAGAATGTCATTTTAAAAAATAAATTAACATTTACTATGGCTTAGTATGGATCTTCCCAAGTGGCACTAGTGGTAAAGAATCTGCCTGCCAATGCAGGAGATTAAGAGACGTGGGTGCAATCCCTAAGTCTGTAAGATCCCCCAGAGGAGGGCATGGCAATCCAGTCCAGTATTCTTGCCTGGAGAATTCCACTGACAGAGGAGCCTGGTGGACCACAGTCCGTAGGGTTGCAGAGTTGGACATGACTGAAGCAACTTAGCATCATGCACACACAGCTTAGTATTTCCATGCTAGGCCTTGAATGATTCAGTGGTAAGCCACATTAGAATCTTTGTCTTTATTAAACTAATCAAGATATTAATAAATTAATTTAAAACTGTATAATTAATATTTTTTATTTTTAAAATTAATTTGTTTATTTTAATTGGAGGCTAATTACATTAAAATGCTGTAGTGGTTTTTGCCATACTGTTGACATGAATCACCCATGGGTGTACATGTATTCACCATCCTGAACCCCCCTCCCATCTCCCTCCCCATCCCATCCCTCAGGGTTATCTCAATGGACCAGCCCTGAGCACCCTGTCTCATACATTAAACCTGGACTGGTGATCTGTTTCACATATGATAATATACATGTTTCAATGCTGTTCTCTCAAATCATCCCACACTTGCCTTCTCCCACAGAGTCCAAAAGACTGTTTTTACATCTGTGTCTCTTCTGCTGTCTCACATATAGGGTCATCATTACCATCTTTCTAAATTCCATATATATGTGTTAGTATACTGTATTGGTGTTTTTCTTTCTGGCTTACTTCACTCTGTATAACAGGCTCCAGTTTCATCCACCTCATTAGAACTGATTCAAATGTATTCTTTTTAATGGCTGAGTAATATTACATTGTGTATATGTACCACAGCTTTCTTATCCATTCATCTGCCGATGGACATCTAGGTTGCTTCCACGTCCTGGCTACTGTAAACAGAGTTGTGATGAACATTAGGGTACACGTGTCTGCTTCAATTCTGGTTTCCTCGGTGTGTATGCCCAACAGTGGGATTGCTGGGTCATATGGCGGTTCTATTTCCAGCTTTTTAAGGAATCTCCACACTGTTCTCCATAGTGGCTGTACTAGTTTGCATTCCCACCAACAATGTAAGAGGGTTCCCTTTTCTCTGCACCCTCTCCCCCATTTGTTTTTTGTAGACTTGTTGATAGCAGCCATTCTGACCAGCATGAGATGGTACCTCATTGTGGTTTGTTTTGCATTTCTCTGATAATGAGTGATGTTGAGCATCTTTTCATATGTTTGTTAGTCATCTCTATGTCTTCTTTGGATAAATGTCTGTTTAGTTCTTTGGCCCATTTTTTGATTGTATCATTTATTTTTCTGGAATTGAGCTGCAGGAGCTGCTTGTATATTTTTGAGATTAATTCTTTGTCAGTTGCTTCATTTGCTATTATTTTCTCTCATTCTGAGGATTGGCTTTTCACTTTGCATATGGTTTCCTTTGCTATGCAAAAGCTTTTAAGTTTAATTAGGTCCCATTTGTTTATTTTTGCTTTTATTTCCATTACTCTGAGAGGTGCATCATAGAGGATCCTGCTGTGATCTATGTCAAAGAATGTTTTGCCTATGCTTTTCTCTAAGAGTTTTATAGTTTCTGGTCTTACATTGAGATCTTTAATCCATTTTGAGTTTATTTTTGTGTATGGTGTTAGAAAGTGTTCTAGTTTCATTCTTTTACAAGTGGTTGACCAGTTTTCCCAGTATCACTTGTTAAAGAGATTGTCTTTTCTCCATTGTATATTCTTACCTCCTTTGTCAAACATAAGGTGTCCATATGTGTGTGGATTTATCTCTGGGCTTTCTATTTTGTTCCATTGATCTATATTTCTGTCTTTGTGCTAGTACCATACTGTCTTGATGACTGTGGCTTTGTAGTAGAGCCTGAAGTCAGGCAGGTTGATTCCTCCAGTTCCAATCTTCTTTTTCAAGAATGCTTTGGTTATTTGAGTTTTTTTATATTTCCATACAAAAAAAACAGAAAGAGAAATTAAGGAAACAATTCCATTCACCGTTGCAATAAAAAGAATAAAATACTTAGGAATAAATCTAACTAAAAAAACCAAAGACATTGATGGAGAAGGCAATGGCACCCCACTCCAGTACTCTTGCCTGGAAAATCCCATGGATGGAGGAGCCTGGTGGGCTGCAGTCCATGGAGTCGCGAAAAGTAGGACATGACTGAGTGATTTTACTTTCACTTTTCACTTTTATGCATTGGAAAGGGAAATGGCAACCCACTCCAGTGTTCTTGCCTGGAGAATCCCAGGGACGGGGGAGCCTGGTGGGCTGCCATCTATGGGGTCTCACATAGTCGGACACGACTGAAGCGACTTAGCAGCAGCAGCAGCAGCAGCAGCAGCAGCAGCAGCAGCAGCAACAAATAGTGAAATTATTTGTTCTAGTTCTCTGAAAAATACCGTTGGTAGCTTGATAGAGATTGCATTGAATCTATAGATTGCTTTGGGTAGTATATTCATTTTCACTATATTGTTTCTTCCAATCCATGAACATGGTATATTTCCCCATCTATTTGTATCATTTTTGACTTCGTTCATCATCAGTGTTTTATAATTTTCTATATATATGTCTTTGTTTTTTTTTATGTAGATATATTCTTAAGTATTTTATTCTTTTCGTTGCAATGGTGAATGGAATTGTTTCCTTAATTTCTCTTTCTGTTTTCTCATTGTTAGTGTATAGGAATGCAAGGGATTTCTGTGTGTTAATTTTATATCCTGCAACTTTACTATATTCATTGATTAGCTCTAGTAATTTTTTGGTGGAGTCTTTAGGATTTCCTTTGTAGGGGATCATGTCATCTGCAAACAGTGAGTTTTATTTCTCTTTTCCAATATGGATTCCTTTTATTTATGTTTCTTCTCTGATTCCTGTGGCTAAAACTTCCAAAATTATGTTGAATCGTAGTGGTGAGAGTAGGCATCCTTGTCTTGTTCCTGATTTTAGGGAAAATGCTTTTAATTTTTCACCATGGAGGATAATGTTTGCTGTGGGTTTATCATATATGGCTTTTATTATGTTGAGGTATGCTAATGCCTACTTTCTGGAGGGTTTTTATCGTGAATGGGTGTTGAATTTTGTAAAAGGCTTTCTTTGCATCTACTGAGATAATCATATGGTTTTTATTTTTCAATTTGTTAATGTGGTGTATCACATTGATTCATTTGCGAATATTATAGAATTCTTGCATCCCTGGGATAAAGCCCACTTAGTCATGATATATGATCCTTTTAATATGTTGTTGGATTCATTTGGCTAGAATTTTGTTAAGGATTTTTGCATCTATGTTCATCAATAATATTGACCTGTAGTTTTCTTTTTTTGTGGCATCTTTGTCTGGTTTTGGTATTAGGGTGATGGTGGCCTCATAGAATGAGTTTGGAAGTTTACCTTCCTCTGCAATTTTCTGGAAGGGTTTGAATAGGATAGGTTTTAGCTCATTTCTGAATTTTTGGTAGAATTCATCTGTGAAGTGATCTGGTCCTGGGCTTTTCTTTCCTGGAAGATTTCTGATTACAATTTCGATTTCCATGCTTGTGATGGGTCTGTTAAGATTTTCTATTTCTTTCTGGTTCAGTTTTGGAAAGTTATACTTTTCAAAGAATTTGTCCATTTCTTCAAAATTGTTCATTTTATTGACATATAGTTGCTGATAATAGTCTTCTATGATCCTTTGTATTTCTGTGTTACCTGTTGTGATTTCTCCATTTTAATTTCTAATTTTGTTGATTTGATTTTTCTCCTTTTTTTTTTTTTTTTTGATGAGTCTGGCTAATGGTTTGTCTATTTCATTTATCTTCTCAAGGAACTAGTTTTTAGCTTTGTTGATTTTTTGCTATGGTCTCCTTTGTTTCTTTTGCATTTTTTTCTGCCCTAATTTTTATGCTTTCTTTCCTTCTACTAACCCTGGGGTTCTTTGTTTCTTCTTTTTCTAGTTACATTAGGTGTAGAGTTAGGTTATTTATTTGATTTTTCTCTTGTTTCTTTAGGTCTGCTGATATTGCTATGAACCTTCCCCTTGCTGCTGCTGCTGCTAAGTCACTTCAGTCGTGTCCGACTCTGTGCGACCCCATAGACGCACAGCCCACCAGGCTCCCCTGTCCCTGGGATTCTCCAGGCAAGAACACTGGAGTGGGTTGCCATTTTCTTCTCCAATGCATGAATGTGAAAAGTGAAAGTGAAGTCACTCAGTCATGTCCGACTCTTCACGACCCCATGGACTGCAGCCCAGCAGGCTCCTCCATCCATGGGATTTTCCAGGCAAGAGTACTGGAGTGTGGTGCCATCGCCTTCTCCAGAACCTTCCCCTTAGCACTGCTTTTACTGAAGCCCATAGGTTTGGGGTTTTTGTGTTTTCGTTTTTATTCATTTCTATGCATATTTTGATTTCTTTTTTTATTTCTTCTGTTATTTGTAGATTATTCAGAAGCATGTTTTTTACCCTCCATGCTTCTACTGCTGCTAAGTCGCTTCAGTCATGTCTGACTCTGTGCGACCCCATAGATGACAGCCTAGCAGGCTCCCCCATACCAAGGATTCTCCAGGCAAGAACACTGGAGTGGGTTGCATTTCCTTCTCCAATGCATGAAGTCAAAAGTGAAAGTGAAGTCGCTCAGTTGTGTCCAATTCTTCACGACCCCATGGACTGAAGCCCACCAGGCTCCTCTGTCCATGGGATTTTCCAGGAAGAGTACTGGAGTGGGTTGCCATTGCCTTCTCCATTAGCCTCCATATATTTGTATTTTTAATAGTTTTTTTTCTACAGTTGGCTTGTAATCTTACCGCATTGTGATAAGAAAAGATGCTTGAGATGATTTCAATGTTTCTGAATTTACCAAGGCTAGATTTATGGCCCAGGATGTGATCTATCCTGGAGAAGGCTCCGTGTGCACTTGAGAAAAAGATGAAATTCATTGCTTTGGGTTGAATTGTCCTATAGATATCAATTAGGTCTAACTGGTCCATTGTATGATTTAAAATTTGTTTTCCCTTGGTAATTTTCTGTTTAGTTGATCTATCCATAGGTGTGAGTGGGATAGTCAAGTCTCCCACTCTTATTGTGTTACTGTTAATTTCCCCTTTCATACTTGTTAGCGTTTGCCTTACATATTGTGGTGCTCCTATGTTGGGTGCATATATATTTATAATTGTTATATATTCCTCTTGGATTGATCCTTTGATCATTATGTAGTGTCCTTCTTTGGCTCTTTTCATGGGTTTTATTTCAAAGTCTATTTTATCTGATATGAATATTGCTACTCCTGCTTTCTTTTGTTCTCTATTTGACCAAAATATCTTTTTTCCAGCTGTTCCCTTTCAGTCTGTATGTGTCCCTGGTTTTGAGGTGGGTCTCTTGTAGACAGCATATATAGGGGTCTTGTTTTTGTATACATTCAGCCAGTCTTTTGGTTGGGGCATTCAACCCATCTACATTTAAGGTAATTATTGATAAGTATGATCCCGTTTCCATTTACTTTGTTGTTTTGGGTTTGAGTTTATACATCTTTTCTGTGTTTCCTGTCTAGAGAAGATCCTTTAGCCTTTGTTGAACAGCTGGTTTGGTGATGCTGAATTCTCTTAGCTTTTGCTTGTCTGTAAAGCTTTTGATTTCTCCTTCATATTTGAATGAGATCCTTCCTGGGTACAGTAATCTAGGTTGTAAGCTTTTCTCTTTCATCACTTTAAGTATGTCCTGTCATTCCCTTCTGGCTTGAAGGGTTTCTAATGAAAGATCAGCTGTTATCCTTATGGGAAGCCCCTTGTATGTTATTTGTTGTTTTTCCCTTGCTGCTTTTAATATGTGTTCTTTGTATTTGATCTTCATTAATTTGATTAATATGTGTCTTGGGGTATTTCACCTTGGGTTTATCCTGTTTGGGATTCTCTGGGTTTCTTGGACTTGGGTGGCAATTTCCTTCCCCATTTTAGGGAAGTTTTCAACTATTATCTCTTCAAGTATTTTCTCATGGCTTTTCTTTTTGTCTTCTTCTTCTAGGACTCCTATGTTTTGAATGTTGGGGTGTTTGACATTGTCCCAGAGGTCTCTGTGGTTTTCCTCATTTCTTTTAATTCTTTTTCCCTCTCTGTTTCATTTATTTCCACCATTCTATCTTCTACCTCACTTATCCTATCTTCTGCCTCAGTTATTCTACTCATGCTTCCCTCCAGAGTGTTTTTGATCTCAGTTATTGAATTATTCTTTATTGATTGACTCTTTTTTTTTATTTCTTCTAGGTCCTTGTTAAACATTTCTTGCATCTTCTCAATCCTTGTCTCCAAGCTATTTATCTGTAACTCCATTTTGTTTTCAAGATTTTGGATCATTTTTTCTATCATTATTCTGAATTCTTTTTCAGGTAGACTCCCTATCTGCTCCTCTTTTGTTTGGTTTGATAGACATTTATCATGTTCCTTTACTTGCTGAATATTTCTCTGCATTTTCATCTTGTTTAGATTGCTGGGTTTGGATGGCCTTTCTGTATGTTGGAAGTTTTTGGTTCCTTTTTATTGTCGAGGTTCCTCCCTGTGGGTGGGACTGGAAAGTGGCTTATCAAAGTTTCCTGGTTAGGAAAGCTTGTGTAGGTGTTCTGGTGGGTGGAGCTGGATCTCTTCTCTCTGAAGTGCAATGAAGTGTCCAGTAGTGAGTTTTGAGGTATCAATGAGTTCGGTGTGACTTTTGGCCGCCTATATTGTAATGCTTAGTGTTATGTTCCTGCGTTGTTGGAGAATTAGCTTGGTATGTCTTGCTCTGAAGCTTGTTGTCTCTTGGGTGGAGCTTGGTTTCAGTGTGAGTATGGAGGCTTTTGGATGAGCTCTTGTCAATTAATGTTCCCTGGGGTCAGAAGATTTCTGGTGTTCTCAAATTTTGGATTTAAGCCTCCTGCCTCTGGTTTTCAGTCTTATTCTTACAGTAGCCTCAAGACTTCTCCATCCATACTGCACAGATGATAAAACATCTAGGTTAATGGAGAAATGATTCTCCAGAGTGAGGGACACCCAGAGAGGTTCACAGAGTTACATGGAGAAGAGAAGAGGGAGGAGGGAGATAGAGGTGACCAGGAGGAAAAGAGGGGGAATCAAAAGGGCAGGGAAAAATCTAGTCAATAATCTATTCCCTATGTGCTCTCCACAGTCTGGAACACCCAGAGAGGTTCATAGAGTTATGTAGAGAAGAGAAGAGGGAGTAAGAGGTGACCAGGAGGAAAAGAGGGGGAGTCAAAAGGACAAAGACAGATCTAACCAGTAATCAGTTCCCTAAGTGTTCTCCACAGCCCGGAATACACAAAGAGATTCACAGAGTTGGGTAGAGAAGAGAAGGGGGAGGGAGGAGATAGAGGTGACCTGGTGGAGAAAAAGGAGAGTCAAAAGGGGGAGAGGGCAATCAGGCCAGTAATCACATTCCTAACTAAAAATGGGTAGTGAAGATTGGATTCTTATAGTTATGAAATTGATAACAAATACCAAAAGCAAAGATTAAAAATCTAGAGGTTAGACTCTCAAAATTACAATATTAAAAAAAAAACAAAACCACGAAAAATTATAAAAAATATATATGAAATTTGCTTTTAAAATTGGGTCTTTTTTTGCAAGATAATAGTAGGTTATATAAATGAAAATTAAGGAGTAATAAATATCTTAAAAATAAAAAAAATTAAAATTAAAAAAATGATAATAGTAAAATATATCTAGGAATTTCTCTGGAGCTGTTGAGGACAGTGTGGGGTCAGTTCAGTTTCAGATAGTTTCTTGTTCTAGCTTATACTTCTTCTCAAGATCTATAGGCCCCTTCCAATGTAGTCGGTGCTAACTACAGGGTTTTAATTTGTTGATTCTGTCACTTCCAAAGTGGTTCCCTCTTCGTTGTTTATTTTGGCTTCCTCTGTTTTCAAGTCTCTTTAGTGTCTAATTTCTGCCATGACACAAGGGGGCGAAGGTGGTCAGTTATTTAGGCTCACTTGTTCAGTTGTGCTGTGGGGAGGGAAGAACACTACAAACAAATATCACTGGCATGTGTAGGGAGTGCTCGCAGTGTCTGGTCCACACTGGGTTTGCCCCTACACATGGTGTGTGTGCTTTCCTGGTCTACACTGCTCAAGCTCCAGGTTGCTCTGCAGGGGAACTGTCTCAAGTGGGCCCTGGGTTGCGTGCACTTCCCCAGTCCAAGCTGTTCAGGTTCCAGTTCTTGGGTAGTCCACAAAGGCACAAACTCTGTTGGACCTGCATTTTGTGCCTTTCCCAGGTCTGAGAAGCTCAGGCAACCAGGTGCTTGGAGAGTGCACTCTCCCCAGGTGGGCAGTGTGTGTTATCACCTCCCTGGTCCCAGCCGCTCAGTTTCCTGGGTGTGCAGCACGAGCGCCATCTCAGGTATGCTGTGTAACTCCTCTGGGGAGCTGATCTCTGACTGTGACTCTCCTGGAAGATGTCAATGGTCCAGGATTCCAGGAAGTCTTGGTTAGCAACTGGAAGCCTGCTTGCAGTTTGGTAGAGGATGCTGTCTTTGGAGCAGAGATTGCCCCTCGCCTTCCAGCTCTGGTTATCGCCTACCTGCCTCTCTGCCTCCAGCAGGGAATGGGCCCGTCCACAGCCAGCTAGCTCTCCTCTGGTATTCACTCAGTCCTTAGGTTTGTGAGCAGGCTGGCAGTGCCTTAAGTTAGAGCTTTTTGAGGGAAAGTTCTCTCTCTCTTTCCCTCTCTCTCTCTTTTTTTTTCCTCTCTCTCTCTCTCTCTCTGGCTATCCCACAGTTTGGGTTTCTATCTCATGTTAGCTCTGTCAGATTATCCTCAAGGCATTCAGGCCCAGTCCTTACCTTAAGCAATGCAGCCTGCACCTCCCTATTCAGCCCCCACTCACTGATGGCAGACGTGAGCATCTGGGCTACTTTTCCACAGGAAGTTGCAGTTAGGCACATAATCTGTGGGCTTGGCTTTTTTTCCCCCTTCCTGGTTATGTTGCCTCTGGGATTCCAAAACTTCCCACAGACCTGCCAGTGAGAGGGTTTCCTGGTGTTTCAAAACTTCTCCTTCATGACTCCTTCCCTGGGTCAGTTCTCCATCTCTAACTCTTTTGTCTCTCTTTTTATCTTTTATATTTTGTCCTACCTCCTTTCGAAGACAATGGGCTGCCCTTCTGGGTGCCCGGTGTCCTCCACCAGAGTTCAGAAGTTGTTTTGTGGAATTTGCTCAGCATTCAAATGATCTTTTGATGAATTTGTGGGAGAGAAAGTTGTCTCCCCATCCTATTCCTCTGCCATCTTAGGACTGCTCCCTAAAACTGTATAATCTAAAAGCAACCCAATGTGTTATAAAGGAAAGATGTGTGGCATCATGACAGCACATGACATGGCTTCATGATTCAGAATAGCATTAAGGATTATTTTTATTCCTGAGGCAATAACACAAAACCTGAGATCTAAATATTGAAATCTGATGATTTTAATAATTTGTAGAAATGCTGAAGATAAAATGTCAAATAAAATAAATATCTGATAATAGCATTTTCCCTGGATAGATAAGATCCTTCAGTAAGTATTGATTTTTATCACGATGGAAATGGGAGACCATGGGAGGAGGTTTCTCATAGAGGAAGTCAACAAATATGATCTAGGATATTTGATTTTTGTTAAAAATTAACCACAAAATCTTATTTGCAAAGCAACTTACACTTCAGTTATATGAATAGGGGCAGAAAAGGACATAGCTCAGAGGCCAGAAGTATAATATTGGGGAGTAGGGAAAAGGCCTCCATTCTCATTTAGCTCTGTAGCCCCCAAATAATTTTCACTCCTTCCAAAGAATGTTTAGTTTACAGCCAACAAAACAAAGGTGTGTGCTATTTTACAAAAGTTTCTTAAAACATAAATCCAGGCATAAAAATAATTGGTAAATCTTTTTATAGAAGAATTTACCACAGACATTATTTTTGTGAAGATTTTACTGTCATGCATGTCATATGAAGTTTACAGATTTGTATTTACATTCAATTTCTTTTTCAGAAACATAGTTTTGGAAACATACACTTTACTTGGATCTAGCAAGTTTAAAATTCAGCTTAGCTTTCTCTGATTCTTGATAGAATAACTAGAAAAGGAGTGCAAATATAAAAATCTCTGCAATTTCTATCCTACTTTGCAATGGTCTAGCTAGATATTATAGTGTTCTATTTCAGTATGGCAACAAGGAAAATAGTGTGATTAATGAGAACATGCTGGGCATCACACATATTTATTTATTGTTGTCTCTAGCACATTTCTTCAGTGATCTTGTCTCCAGTCTAATGCAGAGGGAGATCACTTGGCAGTACCCATTATTACCTACATGATGAAATGACAATGACATGTTTAAGATCTTCTGGGATTCAAACTATAAACACTAATGAATGCATGGAGTCTGAAATCCTAATTAGATATATTTCTGTGTGTAAAGCCCAACATTTTAAGAGCAGAAAAACATAGTTTTGCACCCAATTTCTCTTACTTATCCACTGTGTTCTTTCAATTATGCAGCCTTTCTGATTTGTAAAATAAGAACAACAACAAATACCTGACAGGACCATGGTTAGGAGAAGATAAGGGGCTGCAGAGAACATGTTTGGCATAAAGAGGCTTGGAAGATTATCTTAGCATTTGGGTTATAAATCAAAGGATAAGACACAAGTTTACCAAAACTTTATGTGTGTTTATATAATTACATAAATACATACATGTATTTATTTTTAACATGTATTTTTAAATACATACATGTGTTTATTTTTATTTTTATATAGATAAAATTTTATATATTTATATAGCTAATCTTGGCATAAACACAAACATAAGAACAATACTAGACTGCTTTAGTAATGGCATTATGAAATGACATTTACTTTGAAGAACTAGTGTGTCAAGAAGCATTTTGGCATTAATATCACAGATGCAAATAGAACCTGAAAAGAAAGTATCACACAAACATTGTGAAATGGTATAGGGAAATAAATCCTGATGGTCTGACAGGAAGAGTATAGATGAAATACAAAATATTTGTGTTTCTATTTTTCAGTTTAGAAATTATGCATTTTCTGATTGTTTCACTTTCCTTCCTCCTTTTAACTCAGATTCTGACTGTCATCTATTTTTATCTGAATCCTTCACTACATTTAATATTATTTTCATTTTTCTTCATCCACTGAATGACTGACTTCTTGCTTTATTCAAGGGAGTCATCCTGCCTATAGAAACCTACATTTATTATACATTGAATGGGTTAACAACAATTAATTTTATTGTATAGAACATGGACCTATATTCAATATTCTGTCATAAACCATAGAGGAAAAGAATATGAAAATGAATATGTATGTATAACTGAATCTCTTTGATGTATAGCAAAAATTAATACAACATTGTAAATTAACTAAAAAAACCTACCTTTATATTCTTCAATAAAAGTTGAAAGTATCTGTCAATCCATCTCCATTAATACAGTTTAGAGGTGAGTGAAAGGAGGGACTGCTCTCAAGTAAAATTTGTTTTCTCTTCACATATATCCACTTTGAAATATAACATTTACCTTTAAGATTTGAAATAAAGGATATTTTTTTAGTTTTTTATTGCTGACAAAGAACATGACTAAGATATTTTAAATAGTCTATTTTTATTGGTAAGATGTATAAGACAATGTTTTAGTGTGGACACTTGAAAGGGTAGCAGTGTGGTAATCTAATCAGAAAGTGTGGAGAATACAAACATGTTGAGAGTGATAACAATATTTAAGGATGAAACACCATGAAATCAGGTGCAGAAGAACATTTTTATTCACAAGAAAATTTTGAATGTTTCCATTCTCTCTTATTTCTATGAAATATGTTCATCTTAAAGTTTGTAACCAGAAAGAACAGATGGTGAAGGCAAAGATAAAAGAATAGGTCACTCAAGTGACCGAGTATCCTCTCAAAATTCTAGTAAGATATTCATTCCTGCATTGTTTTATCAGATACACCTCAGAATAAAACAGAAAATACAATTAAACACTTTCCATTTATTCAAAAAATTTTATACTATTTATGTCAATTTAAATTATCTCTGCTTTCTATCAATCATTGATAGTTTTGTAAGAGTATTATTTCAGATGTCATTTTTATTAGTAAATAGTAGTATAACAATTGTTACTGTATTGTATATTATCTTTTATAGTTATCCAAATTGCTTCTATACTTATTTATATTCAGAAAGCTATCAATATTATAGAATTTAAATCACATTATGAATTTATTAATAAAAAAGCTTCATCATATAAACAAAAAGGAAATTTTTTGCATATGCCTCTTGAAAATGGTTTAGAAAACAATTTTTATATTGATTTTACCAAGAGAAATGAAACTCAAATATGTCTTCTGAGTATAACAATAGCTTGACTTCAAAATAATTTTTAAAAATGAGATATTTTTCCTATTTCTTAGTTTTAGTATATTTATATCTAACACAATGGATAATTATTTTGAAAAGAAAAATGAAGAATCTCAGTTTATAATGAAAAAAAAAAAACATAATGTCTTTCCTCAAAATTTGATTGCCAGGAAAGTTAAATCTTTTTCGTATAATGACAGAACTCTTTACAATAGAGTGGTAGTGAGTTCTCTCTCCTTTCCTTTTTTCATCTTTTTAGCTATGCATTGCTCCTTAGAACCTGCAATTACAAGTATGACTCCTGAAGTGACTATAATTTTATGGCTAACAAAGGATTCTCTGACTGAAGTTAACATTTTCACATAAGAAAATATTGAGTGCACAAACAATGTATACTTAATCATAATGATGTTAGTGAAGAATTACATAATCAATAGTTAAATTTTCTTAACATTTTCAGTTCAGTTCAGTTCAGTTGCTCAGTCATGTCCAGTCTTTGTGGCCCCATGGACTGTAGCACGCCACGCTTCCCTATCCATCACCAACTCAGAGATCTTGCTCAAACTCATGTCCATTGAATCGGTGATACCATCCAACTATCTCATCCAATGTCGTCCCCTTCTCCTCCCACATTAAATCTTTTCCAGCATGAGGGTCTTTTCCAATGAGTCAGTTCTTCACATTAGATAGCCAAAGTATTGGAGAAAACAAGGCTCTTATAAATACAGGACAAAATACTGGCAAAAACAAACTCCAGAGAAATATGCTTGCAAAATATTTCTATGTAATACAGAAAAGCTTTTCATGTCTTTCAGAATAATTCTTTTATCTTGTCCCCATACATAATTTATATTGGGCTCAAAGTCTCCTGAATTTTGAACAAATATATAGACTTGAGGGAAATTGAAATAGAAGAGAGGGCACCCCACCTGGGTAGAAATATAATACTTGGTTATGGGTTAAAAAGCTCAAAGATAAGGACTTTGTCATCAGAAAAAAAGAAAATCTTTGACATTTGAAAAGATTCTGCTTTTTCTTAAATGAAATTCAATCAGAGCCATTGACTTATAAATATAAAACAGAACCAGAAATGATCTTTTGTTCAATACTGGTGACAAGAGAGAACAATATATTTGGCAATCACAGTTTAAAAGCTGGTGAAGTAAGGTATCTTTAAGAATTTCTCTTCCACCTCATTATTTGACATTCACATGCTGTTTAGTTGGGGAATATTGTAATAAAACATAGAGCTCTCTGTTGGGGATCATGGAATCTACCAGGCTTGATGTAAGTGAATTATTTAGTTTCTTTGAGCCCCAGTAGTTTTTACTTGAAAGTTGGAATGATAATAACTTGAAATAGCCTATAAAATGAAGTTTGAGACATATTCATAGATATTCAAATTTACCCCCCAAAAAGTAAAACATCCCTTCTATCAGGAAAGTTTGAATTAAAGGTACAAATGGATTTTAAAATGGTAAGTGTATCAGAATAAGAATTGGGCAGATTTGGGGAAATGGAAAAATACAAGTCAATAGGCTTGTTTTACCAACCTCCATCTTGTTTTTGCAGGAAGCATAGAATCTGCAAACATTTAGTTTTGAATACGATGGTTCTACATATCTTGAACAAGAGCTCAAGAACTCTTTCATTATCAGGTTAACTCTTTTAGTTTTTTCCTGATGATTATCAAATATAGCATGGTTGCAGGCATAGATTTAGAACCAGATTGGCTGGATTCAACTCTAAACTATGGCTACTGATAAGCTGTATGTCTATAGGAAAGTAATATAGCATTGTTGTGTCTGCTATTTCTCATCTGTAAATGAATTGTTATAAAGGAAAAAGTGGCTATTATTTCCAAAGTGCTTGAATAGTCTCTGACACATAGTAGGCATGCTATAAATGTTTGATTAAAAATAATGATTTAACTTCCAATTTAGAAATTCCAATTTATAACTTTTCCCTGAGAGACAGATTGCTTTTTCAGAGAAAACAATACTAGGTTCCTGAATCTTCAAGTCCAAGGACCAGACACAGGACTCTGATATATTATCCAAAGCAATTGATGTCAACATAGGATGGTAGTGGAGCTAGTTAAGTAGTCATGACGATTCTTGACTTATCTTCTGGAAATGAAACTTCAATGTTAGGAATGCTTTAGAGACTTGGAAAATACAAATTAAAGACCCAAACTTTGAAAGAACTGGGATAAAAGTCAATATCCAACAATAGTTCTCTGATTTCATAGCCTGAGTTATGTCAGTCTAGTCTTTTTAACATTTTTATTAGGGATTATGAACTTCAAACATATACATTAAAAAATTTTATAATGTAATCAACATCCATATACCCATCATCCAACTTCAATAGCTATCAGTTTTTAAGGCCAACATTTCAGTTTAAGAACATTTTTCACTTTTGCTCTTATGACTTCCCCTTGTCCTATAATATTTTAAAGCAAATTCTTGCACTTTATTCCTAAGTATGAAAACTCTTTTCAAAATCACAATTAAAGTAACATGCTAAATAATTTACAATAATGTTTAATAAAATCAATTATCCAGTCTATGTTCAATTTTCTAAGTTTCTTATTAAAGTTATAATAAAAATTTAATTTTCTCTATTTGAAATTACTGATATATGACTTTTTAAGATCTTTCCTTTAGAGGGTCCTACATCTCTTCTTCTAAGGGATTCTTGCCCACAGTAGTAGATATAAAAGTCATCTGAGTTAAATTCACCCATTCCAGTTCATTTTAGTTCATTGATTCCTAAAATGTCTATGTTCACTCTTGCCATCTCTTGTTTGACCACTTCCGATTTGCTTTGATTCATGGACCTAACATTCCAGGTTTCTATGTGTAGGGGAAGTGAGTAATTTCCTTGGTTCTGTCTTGCCACAGCAAAAATTTGAAGCAATGGACGGACCAGTGCTATAGCTCAGTTTTATTGGCAAGCAAAGAAAATACATCCTCAAGGCTTGAGAGCAGGCCAACCCAAAAGACACGAAGAGAAGCCACCAGCTCAATTTTGGCTCTTCTTTTTATACGTCTTTTCTCGTTCCCTTGAGCTGGCCCTATGTAAATTGGGCTGGCCAGGAGGGCTGTTTGTTTTACCGGAGGTCCTCACTTCAGTCTTCTAACCTTCCTTTGTTCTATTTTCACGGGCTTTTCCCTTTTTTGTCTTTTAGCAATCACCATTTTGTACTCTATTTTCCTATTCTAACTACCTAACATATGCAATATTGTTCAAAATCGTTGTCTGAGGATGCCTTACAAATAACTGAAAAAGAAGAAAATAACTGAAAGAAAAGGCAAGGGAGAAAATATCCATTTGAATGCAGAGTTCCAAAGAATAGCAAGAAGAGATATGATAGCCTTCCTTAGTGATTGATACAAAGAAATAGAGGAAAACAATAGAATGGGAAAGACTAGAGACCTCTTCAAAAAATTAGAGATACCAAGGGAACATTTCATGCACAGTTGGGCACAATAAAGGACAGAAATGGTACAAACCTAATAGAAGCAAAATATATTAAGAAGAGGTGGCAAGAATACACAGAAGAACTGTACAAAAAAGATCTTCATGACCCAGATAACCATGATATTGTGATCACTCACCTAGAGCCAGCCATTCTGGAATGCAAAGTCAAGTGGGCCTTAGGAAGCATCACTACGAACAAAGCTAGTGGAGGTGATGGAATTCCAGTTGAGCTATTTCAAATCCTGAAAGATGATGCTGTGAAAGTGCTGCACTCAATATGCCAGCAAATTTGGAAAACTCAGCAGTGGCCACAGGATTGGAAAAGGTTAGTTTTCATTCTAGTCCCAAAGGAAGGAAATGCCAAAGAATGTTCAAACTACCACAAAATTGCACTTATCCCACATGCAAGCAAAATAATGTTCAAAATCCTCCAAGCCAGGTTTCAACAGTACATGAACCTTGAACATTCAGATGTTCAAGCAGGTTTTAGAACAGGCAGAGGAACCAGAGTTCAAATTGCCAACATCCGTTGGATCATGGATAAAGCAAGAGAGTTCCAGAAAAACATCTATTTCTGCTTTATTAACTATGCCGAAGCCTTTGACTGTGTGGATCACAACAAAATGTGGAAAATTCTTCAAGAGTTGGGAACATGAGACTACCTTACCTGTCTGCTGGCTGTATGTGGCTCAAGGAGCAATAGTTAGAACTGGACATGGAACAACAGACTGGTTCCAAAACGGGAAAGAAATTTATCAAGGCTATATATTGTTACCCTGCTTATTTAACTTATCGAAGAGTACATCATAAGAAATGCCAGGCTGGATGAAACAAGCTGGAATCAAGATTGCCAGGAGAAATATCAATAACCTCAGATATGCAGATGACAGCACCCTTATGGCAGAAAGCGAAGAAGAACTAAAGAGCCTCTTGATGAAAGTGGAAGAAGAAAGTGAAAAAGTTGGCTTAAAACTCAACATTGAGAAAACTAAGATCATGGCATCTGGTCCCATCACTTCATGACAAATAGATGGGGAAACAATAGAAACAATAAGAGACTTTATGGTGGGGGTGGGGGGCTCCATAATCACTGAAGATGGTAAGTGCAGCCATGAAATTAAAAGATGCTTACTCCTTGGGAGAAAAGCTATGACCAACCTAGACAGCATATTAAAAAGCAGAGACATAACTTTGCCAACAAGGATCCATCTAGTCAAAGCTATGGTTTTTCCAGCAGTCATGGGTGCATGTGAGAGTTGGACTATAAAGAAAGCTGAGCACCTAAGAATTGATGCATTGGAACTATGGTATTGGAGAAGACTCTTGAGAGTCCCTTGGACTGCAAGGAAATCCAACCAGTCAATCCTAATGGAAATCAGTCGTGAATATTCATTGGAAGGACTGATGTTGAAGTTGAAACTCCAATACTTTGGCCACCTAATGCAAAGAACTAACTCATTTGAAAAAACCCTGATGCTGGAAAGATTGAAGGTGGGAGGAAAAGGGGATGACAGAAGATGAGATGATTGGATGGCATCAATGACTCATTGGACATGAATATGAGTAAACTCCTTGTGTTGGTGATGGACAGGGAAGCCTGGTGTGCTGCAGTCCATGGGGTCACAAAGAGTCGGATACAGCTGAGTGACTGAACTGAACTGGCATCTCTTTTTTCCCTGTCATGTTATTCTCACCTCTTATTTTCCAAATATTGGTATTCATATCCACATATTTTATTATTATAACTTCTTTATAAATTTAAATTTTTTAAATTTAAAGTTGATTAAATTTTTCCCATCAAAAACCATGATGTTCAGTTGAATCTCTCATTAATGACATTGTCTATATCAATTCAAAAAGAGTTGCAAAATGTTCATATATTATTTATATTATATATTTTTCATTTTTTATTGAAGTACTTCTTTCATGAAAAATTTCCATTCACATACTATTTCATTTTTCCAGGGGTTCAATTTACATGGAAAAAATAGGATAACTATTTCCTTGTCCTTTTATCTACTAGTTTACAAGTAAGGAACTGATTCCCAAGCCTTTTCCAAACAGATCAATTAGTTTTAATTTTTTTTTGCTTCAATATTAATTAATAACATTAAAATTTTTGCTTTTAACACACTTTTTATTTTAAATATTTTTAGCAATTCAATGTAAAACTGTGTAACCTAGAGAAAGTTGAAAAATAGTGTAGTGTACAGCCTATAATTACCAATACAATTCAGTTTTTACTATATTGCTTTATCATATATCCTTTTACATTTATCATATATACATCCATTATCCTGTCTGTACCCATCCATCGAGACTGAATTTTTAACTGATCTACTATGCTTCCTTTCTTTATCATAAAAAGAACATATGAAGTACATGGGGTTCTAAGTGTTATCTTCAGAAACATGGCATTTGACTTGATCCTTAATTAGTGGTAATGAATGAATGAATGAGTGGATGAATGAACAGATGGATGAATGGATGTGTACCTGAAGGGAAAAAAGTACAGAGTGAAACTGAGGGGTAAAAATTAAAATAAAGTTTTTCTACCTCTTTAAATTTCCTTTAGTCCGGTGGATATTCCACCTTCCAACTTACTGCAATATAAAATGGAAAAGAATGACTGCATTTTCCAATACCTTAAAATGTTATACATAGACAAATTCTGATGAGAAATATTATCATAGTTGTGATCATCATTGTTAAGATTGAGTCATCAACTCATTTAATCTTTACAAATATCCCTCAAATAAATCAAGGCACAACATTAAGAAATATGCATATTTCACATAAAAATGTATATGTAATTTGTATATATGTTCCTCTTCTGATATTTTTAGTTTCTTTTTGAAAACCTCATTAATCCCTGCTGCTCAGGAATTTCAGTGTCAGGCAATTATGTCCATATTCTTTTCACCGACCCAAGCAATTTCTCCCCCCGCCCACCCTACCTTACTTGTGAAGGCACACTAATTTATTTTCCTTGGAATTATACTTTAGCAGTGTTAGTGAACTAAGATGTCCATATGATGATTCCTCGCAAACTGGATTATCACCTAAAAATACCACTGACTTCATCATGTTCCGTCCTTTCAAGCACAGGTCTTCATACAACATGGCAAGAGTTTCTTGCATGGCTTATTTAACTCTAAACTTTACCTATAACCCAAAACTCATTGGAAGGTAGCTTTCTTCCAAGGAAAATATAAAGAAAAGAAAAGTAAAGAAGTAGAGAGTGTTTTGCAAATAAGAAATTATGATGTGCAGAGTGAATAAGTTGTTCTTTCTTATTTGAATCAAAGAACAAATTCTCCATGTTTCCCTGAGGGAATTAATCTTAAATTGTATACCTTTCAGTTGCCAGAATATTAATATAGTTAAATTACAATAAACCTCAGAATTATTTGAACTCAGTAGTTCTTACCCTTGCTCTTCTCACTCCCTGACTTTGGATATCTAAGGATAAAATTTAAAAAAAGAAAAAAAAAAAGATTTTATGTGTATTAACAAGTAGGGAAAAAATCCTAATGTGTGAATTAAACAGAAAGTAAAGTCTGAAGTGTGGTGAGGTCATTCATGTTATTTTTCTAACTCGAAGTATAGATATTGTAATGGGAAAATCATATTAAACACTTCCTCTGACTTCTTGGGCAAGACTGACATGAAATCATCTCCATATCTCTTTGTGGTCTTTCTTCAGCCTCTTCTATTTTTAGTCCTCCTAAATATTCCTTTCATTCCTTCCTCTAGTCCTTTTGTGCCCTTAAAACTTACCTAAGAATCTTTCTCCCCACCTCCCACACCTAGAATGTCCTTATTACTCATGCCAGTAATATCTGAGTATCAAGTACAATTCAGATAAGAGCCTACTTCCTTTTGTCAGTGGGTTCTAAAAATCTCCACTTCTACAGCTCTTATTAGGTTTGCTGCTTTAAATACTCTTCTCTGTGATTGGTATGGTCAAGCTTCTGAATCATTGCTATTCTTGTGCTCAGTCACTCAGTCATGTCCATTCTTTGCGACCCCATGGACTGTAGCCTGCCATGCTCCTCTGTCCATGGAATTCTCCAGGCAAGAAAACTGGAGTGGGTTGCCATGCCCTCCTCCAGGGGATCTTCCTGACCCAGGGATCAAACTGGCATCTCTTGTTTCTCCTGCATTGACAAGTGGATGTCCATTGCCACTCTCAGTTCAGTTCAGTTCAGTCACTCAGTCGTGTCCAACTCTTTGCGACCCCATGGACTGCAGCATGCCAGACCTGGAGAAGACTCTTGAGAGTTTCTTGGACTGCAAGGAGATCAAACCAATCCACCCTAAAGGAGATCAGTCCTGGGTATTCTTTGGAAGAACTTAAACTCCAATACTTTGGCCGCCTCATGTGAAGAGCTGACTCAGTTGAAAAGACCCTGATGCTGGAAAAGATTGAGGGCAGGAGGAGAGGGGGATGACAGGGGATGGTTGGATGGCATCACCTACTCGATGGAAATGGGTTTGGGTAGACTCTGGGAGTTGGTGATGTACAGAGAGGCCTGGCGTGCTGCGGTTCATGGAGTCGCAGAGTCGGACACCATTGAGTGACTGAACTGAATTGACTGAATCCTTATGATAGGCTTCCCTGGTGGCTCAGTGGTAAAGAATCCACTTGGAATGCAGGAGACCTGGGTTTCATCCTTGGGTTGAGAAGTTTCCCTGGAGAAGAAAATGGCAACCCACTCCAGTGTTCTTTCCTAGGAAATCCCATGGATGGAAAAATCCGATGGGTGTTGCCAGAGTCGGACATGACTTAGCAACTGAACACCACCACCAAGTCATTATGGTAACACTAATTGCTTAGCAATTTGACATTTATTTTTTCCCCAAAAATTAACTGTATGAACCCTGAAGATCCAACTCATTTATTCTTATTTATTTATTTTTTGTCATGAATATCTGGCAGGTGGTACTCCTTTTCAAGGCATCCTATCAACTGTCAAAAGATAATCACTAGCTAACACATTGCAGCCTCATGTATTTAGAGTGAATATTAATGAAATCTGAGTATTTAAAATATTTTGAGACACTTATTTCCCATATCTATATACAATTTACTTTAGTCTATAAACATTATTGTTATATTTTTTTCATATTGGTATGTTAAAATATATATGGAGCAGTTGGCAAGTTCTTCTAACACAGGTATATATTCATGCTACAACCAGTTAAACGAAAGGCTTTTAATCTTAATTTTGAGGGGCAGATGTCTATTTGTGTGGCTTTTGCTTATTTCTTTATATCCTTGTTTTCCTTTCAATGAAACTGCCCACATGCACCAGAGTCATTGTGTTCTTACCAACTGAAATAACAGAGAATGTATTTCAGTTCTTGCCAGATTAAAAAAAAAATTATAAAAGAAGAAGAAGAAGAAAAGAAAAAAGAAGGGAGAGAAGATGTCTCTAATGTTAAGTAATAAAAATAAAACTTTAAAAAGTAAAGTTGAATTTTAGTTGAATAAGAAAATAGACTAGTCAGTGTTCTCCTATTATTCACCCCTGTTCCAAAAGAAAGTATTTTCACAGTCTGGTTATCTCAACTCATATAAATATGGCTATTTTAAGATATAATGTAATGCAAATAATTGCTTCTCTACCTCCCCCCTTGATCCATTGAGACTGAGAGTGGAGTTCCAATATTTGGCTGCTGTATTTATTCATATGGGGGAATTTGATAAGATCTAACATGAAGTCCAAATTCACTTGAACAGTAAATATTCAGGGATCTCATGACTTACTGAGACTCAGCCCTAGCCCTTCCCCACTCGACCCAGCTCCACTAGTTCAAGGTGTTGATAAGTTTGGGACTTTCTTATGCTGTTCTCAAAAAGTATCATGTTAGAAGAGGGGAGATTTTCCTTCACTGATTTTTTACTCATAAGAAATGTTTTAAAGAATTGATTCCAATTGTCTTAACTATGTTATTTTAATTAGGGGGGATATGATTTATCAATATAAGAATTAAAACATGTTACAGACCAGATCATATCAGTCCATGCAAAGTTATCTCTGATTCACTGTATTATTTTACCAATACCTGTGCAGAGTACAGACCTCAAAGATAAATCTGCACTTCTATTTTTCAAGAGAAGAAAAGACACATCAACAGAGGAAATTTCTAAATGTATGAACTGACCCATTTTCTTTTTTTTTTTAAGCAGTGAAAATGTTAGAAATCCTAAACTAAAATTAGAAAAAATGGACTTTAAACCTTGATGGATAAAGTTATTATACTTTAATCAACTTGCAACCACCATATTTAGAAATAAAATTCTGTTTCTAAAAAATTGGTATTTATAAAATAAATTTTGGGCTTCCCCGATAGCTCAGTTGGTAAAGAATCCGCCTGCAATGCAGGAGGCCCCGGTTCAATTCCTGGGTTGGGAAGATCCAATAGAGAAGGAATAGGCTACCCACTCCAGTATTCTTAGGCTTCCCTTGTGCCTCAGCTGGTAAAGACTCTTCCTGCAATGCGCGAGACCTGGGTTTGATCCCTGCGTTGGGGTGATCCCCTGGAGAAGGGAAAAGCTAACTGCTCAGTATTCTGGCCTGGAGAATTCTGTGGACTGTAGAGTCCGTGGGATCTCAAAGAGTGAGACACAACTGAGTGACTCGTTCACTTTCACTTTTCAAAATAAATTTCGAGTATTTATTAAAACAGATCACACATTTGGTAAAAGGTGAAAAAGAGACTAGGCAGGAATAGTGTACAATCTTTCCAATAGGTTGGGAAGATTCCCGGGAGAAGGAAATGGCAACATTTTCTGATGGTGCTGTAACTAAGAGTGATGGAAAACATTAGAACAACAGTATCTTCCAGAGCCATCCTAGTCAGGGATAGTTTTAACTATGACTCTGTGTTTTAGTTTTATTTATTTACTTATTCTAAATTTTATATTTGCTTTATAAGATTGTGGTAGTTTTTACTGTACAACAAAGTGAATCAGCTGTATGTATACATATATCCCCTCTATTTTGGATTTCCTCTCCATTTAGGTCACTACAGAGCATTGAGTAGAGTTCCCTGTACTATACAATATGTTCTCATTAGTTACCTATTTTATACATAATCTAAATAGTGTATATATGTCAATCCCAATCTCCCAAATCATCCCATCTCCCCCTTCCCTCTTTGTTCTCTACATCTGAAAAGCAGATTTGCTTTTAAAGTCTTTAAGGAAGTTTACTGAAATGTATCCTCTAGTGCTCTAGTGCAAAAACTATGTAATAGTTTATGACATCATTTCGAGCATAAGAACAATTTGGTGTGATTGAAAGGTCAAGAGTAAAGAATTTACTGTGAGAATATACTGGAAAAGGTATGGCTACACAAGACCTGTTGGCCTTATTCTGGAGTGTAGGCAATATTCTCAGATCAATGAGAAGCCATTAATTAATTAGAATATGACTGAAACAGCCTTTCATAAGAACATCACTGTGGTTAAAATGTGATGAGTGGATGTATAGGAAATAAGAATGGATGTTAGAAATAAATAAAGAATATAAGTTAAGAGCTTGGCCTCAGTTGTACAAGCAAGAGATAACACTGAATTATAATAAACTGGCTGTGGTAGGCTGAATAAAGCCACATATACCCCAAATATATCCACATCTTAATTCCCAGAACCTTTAAATATATTACCTTACATGCAAAAGGAATTTCATAAATGTGATTACATTAATGATCTTGAAATGGGAAAATTATCCAGGGTTGTTTGGGTGGGTCCAGTGTAATCGCATGAGTTTTTACTAAGATAGAAAGATTAGAATCAGAAAAAGGGGATGAGAAGATACTACATGGCTGGCTCTGAAGATGAAAAATGGGGTCATGAGTCCAGGATGCAGGTGGGCTCTAGAATCTAGAAAACTAACATAGGTATAGATGATGATGATGATGGAAAGTACAAGTATTCCAGGGAAATTAATGAAGTTCATACAGATAAATTTGACCCAGATAGGATATAGTGGGTGAGAGAAGGGGATTTATCAAGCATAACTCTAGGCATTTTGGGGAACCATCCCTTTATTTGAGGATAGGAACAGCAGAAGAGGACTAGATTTAGAGCAGGAAGATAATTGAGTTTCTTTTCGAACGTATTGAACACGAGTTGCCTTTGAGATATTAAAAAAAAAATGTCAAGTATGGTATTGAGATTATGTTTCTGAATCACAAAGAAGAGATTAGGCTAGAAGGCCTTCATGGGGTAAAAGTGATCATTGACTTAAATGACAATGAAGTTCTGAATGAAAGCTATTTATAATAAAGAATGTGGCAGAAGACAAAGTGGAGCAGAGTGAAGACAACTTAGAAATGAAGAAGTGGAGATAGTTGGTGTAATACGTTTTACAAGTAGTTTGGCAGTGAAGTGGATAAGAGACAACTCTAGAAGGATAGGGGTCAAGAAGTCAAGCGAAGCTTAAAAAGTTTTCAAAATATTTTTGTTTAATATCAGGAAGATTATATACTTTTTATGGTAAGGATTTTTTTAAAGAGAAAGTTGTTAAATATAAAAAAAGAAATAAAGTATTATTGGCACTGGTTTCTAAACTATAAAATATATGTGCAAATACCATTAATCAATTATGTATATAAAAGCAAACAGAGAAAGTGAAAGATTGAAAAACTAGACCTTAGATTATTTATCCTTAGAGAGTGAGGCTGAATGGATGGGGTGTTAGTGAAAGAATGAAAATAGGCTTAGATTTTGAATAATAAAATTTCATATTGTGATTTTCTATAGCTTGCAGTTCAGTTCAGTTCAGTTGCTCAGTTGTGTCTGACTCTTTGCGACCCCATGAATCGCAGCACACTAGGCCTCCCTGTCCATCACCAACTCCCAGGGTTTACCCAAACTCATGTCCATTGAGTCGGTGATGCCATCCAGCCATCTCATCCTCTGTCGTCCCCTTCTCCTCCTGCCCCAAGTCCCTCCCAACATCAGGGTCTCTTCCAATGAGTCAACTCTTTGCATGAGGTGGCCAAAGTATTGGACTTTCAGCTTCAGCATCAGTCCTTCCAATGAACAATCAGGACTGGTCTCCTTTAGGATGGACTGGATGGATCTCCTTGCAGTCCAAGGGACTCACAAGAGTCTTCTCCAACACCACAATTTAAAAGCATCAATTCTTCTGTGTTCAGCTTTCTTCACAGTCCAACTCTCACATCCATACATGACCATTGGAAAAACTATAACCTTGACTAGACAGACATTTATTGGGAAAGTGATGTCTCTGCTTTTTAATATGCTTTCTAGATTAGTTATGACTTTCCTTCCAAAGGCGTAAACATCTTTTAACTTTATGGCTGCAGTCACCATCTGCAGTGGTTTTGGAGCCCAGAAAAATAAAGTCAGCCACTGTTTTCACTGTTTGCCCATCTATTTCCCATGAAGTGATGGAACCAGATGCCATGATCTTAGTTTTCTGAATGTTGAGCTTTAAGCCAACTTTTTCACTTTCACTCTCCTCTCTCACTTTCATCGAGAGGCTTTTTAGGTCCTCTTCACTTTCTGCCATAAGAGTGGTGTCATCTGCATATCTGAGGTTATTGGTATTTCTCCCAGCAATCTGGATTTCAGCTTGCACTTCCTCCAACTCAACATTTCTCATGATGTACCCTGCATGTAAGTTAAATAAGCAGGGTCACAATATACAGCCTTGATGCACTCCTTTTCCTATTTTTAACCAGTCTTTTGTTCCATGTCCAGTTCTAACTGTTGCTTCCTGACCTGCATACAGATTTCTTAAGAGGCAAGTCAGGTGGTCTGGTATTCCCATCTCTTTCAGAATTTTCCACAGTTTATTGTAAGCCACACAGTCAAAGACTTTGGCATAGTCAATAAAGCAGAAATAGATGTTTTTCTGGAACTCTCTTGCCTTTTCCATGATCCAGCAGATGTAGGCAATTTGATCTCTGCTTCCTCTGCCTTTTCTAAAACCAGCATTTCGATATTTGGCAAAACTAATACAATATTGTAAAGTTTAAAAATAAAAAATAAAAAAAAATAAAACCAGCTTGAACATCTGGAAGTTCATGGTTCACGTATTGCTGAAGCCTGGCTTGGAGTATTTTAAGCATTACTTTACCAGCATGTGAGATGAGTGCAATTGTGTGGTAGTTTGAGCATTCTTTGGCATTGCCTTTCTTTGGGATTGTCTGGCTCAAACTAGTTTGATGGGACTTAATATTATATTTTCTTGGAGCTAACCATACCCTGATAAGAAACAATTCAAAAAATCAACACTGTGCACTTTCTGCTCTAAAGTTCCTTAGGAACACAATCAACTCTCTAGATCTTATTCTTTACATGAGCTACTCAAAGTCAGGACCTGGTAGGTGACATTTGAATTTGAAATATTTCAAAGTGAAAATTGCCCTTTTTCCTGAAGTCCTACAAACTAAAGCTAGATGACTTGACATAAACTTCAGAGAAATCACCACAATATGTCACGTTTAGACAATCTTCTTCATGCTTGTTGCTATATGCACCACTCAGTATGTTTACCTGAACATATAATGGCATCATCAGACATATTCAAACTACAAAAGACGCATCAACCCTGACATCTAGAAATCTTCTCAATTGTCTATACTCAGAAATCTAAGGCTTGCTTGTTATTTGCTCCAATTATTATGTTAACCATTGTTTTTGTTTGTCTTTGACAATTCATAGAAATACCTCTTATTAAACACCTGACTTCTTGCACCACAGGCCTGATTTTGGGGGCCCACTTGCATCACCATCTCCTAAAATGAATTTAACTGAACTGACCGATTGTCTAGACTAAAGACATCTGGTTCAGTGAGATGGAAAAATCTACCAGCTCAATTTTATTGTGTGAAACTTCCAGGGGATTTTCACAGGAGAAAATTTTTAAGGCCCAGGATAAGCTGCCCTAAGTATGCCTCAATGGCATATTGATTATTTTGAAATGAAGTTAGTTAAGAAAGATTCTGGTGACTCAGACTGTAAGGAATCCACCTGCAATAAGAGAGACCTGGTTTTGATCCCTGGGTTGGGAAGATCCCCTGGAGGAGGGCATGGCAAGCCACTCCAGTATTCTTTCCTGGAGAATCCCCAAGGAGAGAGGAGCCTGTGGGCCACAGTCCATGGGGTCACAAACAGTCAGACACGACTGAGCAACTAAGCACAACACACAAGAAAGACTCAATGCAAGAGGACATTTTTGCCCTCTTCTCTGTCTCCCTGAAAGCAGGAAAAAAATCTCCTATGTGAAAGATACCCTTACTGTTCCAGGCAATAGAAAAGAATCCTTATCACCAGAGATAGTGAATTCAGGGCCAAGAAGGCTGTATCAACAAACTTTGTTTCCTCTTCACTAATATACTACCCTAAGCCCAAACTTCGCTTAAATTCCTTACTAATTGAGCACCCAAATCTAAATTTTTTTGTACTATCAATGCTTATCAAATTTATCATTTGTCTAAAAAGTATAAAATTCATCTACTTTAGTCACCTCTTAGAGCCTATTGAAACTGAGCAGAACTCTGACTTACGAGCATGGAAGCCTTTCTGTTCCCCATTTTATAGGAAATATATTTCAGCCTTCATGACCTTCCCTGAGTTCTAAAGGGCAGGTTCAAACAGCTTTCAGTCAGAGAAGGGAGGGGATGCAAAGACAAGGAAGAAGCAGTCAAGAAATAATAGTGCAGCCTTGGGACTAGGTCCTGGTTCCCCTTCACAGGATGCACATAACAGTATCTTTGAGTTCTTTTGCAGAACTGAAACCCCCAAAGTATAGAACATGCTGACTACTTGATGAAGTAGTTAGAGAGAAAGTTTGATGACATTAAGAACCACAAAAGTTCATTGGGAGACCACCTCAGGCCAGATTAAAGAAATGCAGGCTCTGCACACACCCTGATCCTCATCAGCAACCCCATCCTTAAACCATTGTAATAAAACTTCTCACCAAATCCCCATTGGGTCAAGTCACTCTGTTGTAAGGGCATGAGTCCATTGTGTTCCTCTTTTCCTGGCAAGTCAATAAAGCTATTCTTTCCTTCGTTGTTGTTCAGTCCTTAAGTCATGTCCAACTCTTTGTGACCCCATGGACTGTAGAACACCATGCTTCCCTGTCCTTCACTATATCCCAGAGTTTGCTCAAACCCATGTCCATTGAGTCAGTGATGACCTTCAAGCGACTCATCCTCTGTCACCCTCTTTTCCTCCTGCCTTCATTCTTTCCCAGCATCAAGGTCTTTTCCATTAAGTCAGCTGTTCATGTCAGGTGGCCAAACTATTGGAGCTTCAGCTTCAGCATCAGTCCTTTCAATGAGTATTCAGGGCTGATTTCCTTTAGAATTGACTAGTTTGATTTCCTTGCTGTCCAAGGGACTCTCAAGAGTCTTCTCCAGCACACAGTTTGCAAAGCATTGGTTCTTTGGTGCTCAGGCTTCTTTATGGTCCAACTATCACATCCATTCACGATGACTGGTACTTTGCTACTTCACCCAAAATTCTGTCTCTGAGATTTGATTCGTCATTGGGTGCACAAACACCAAATTTTTAGCATCACCATTTCTATGAGACCACTGTGTGGCCAAATTAAATTTCTTTTTCTGCTTTTGCTTTTAGTTCAGTTCAGTTCAGTTCAGTCACTCAGTCGTGTCCGACTCTTTGCGACCCCATGTATCACAGCAAGCCAGGCCTCCCAGTCCATCACCAACTCCTGGAGTTCACTCAAACTCACGTCCATCGAGTCAGTGATGCCACACAGCCATCTCCTCCTCTGTCGTCCCCTTCTCCTCCTGTCCCCAATCCCTCCCAGCATCAGAGTCTTTTCCAATGAGTCAACTCTTCGCATGAGGTGGCCAAAGTACTGGAGTTTCAGCTTTAGCATCATCCCTTCCAAAGAACACCCAGGGCTGATCTCCTTTAGAATAGAATGTTTGGATCTCCTTACAGTCCAAGGAACTCTCAAGAGTCTTCTCTAACACCACAGTTCAAAAGCACATTTTGCTCTATCTTGCATCAATTATGTTACTAGTCCAGCCATAAGACTCAAGGAGGGTGGAAGGAGAAATTTTCCTCTCTCTGAGAGCTACAACTCATTTGGAATTTAAGGATGGAATAGGTTAAAACAGATGGAATAAAGTACAAAAATTATGCATGAGATGCTCCTTTGTTGTAAGTGTTATCTTGGTATTTTCAGTAGAAAAAGAAAACAGAACTATTTGACAAAGGTGACTATAGAGAATACCAACATTTACAGTATTTAATGTCTTTTATTACCTTCTTTAGTTAATTTTAACTCTATATTTTTAAATTTAAGGAAAATTAAACCCTATTTAATATTCATCCATGACAGTCATCCTTTTTTTATATGTATATTTGCTGAATCTCTATTGTTATTGTTTGCTTAAAAAAGTAGAAGATACCAAAAAACTTTATGTGATATTCTTTAAAAATATGCAGGCTAGGCACATGTGTTCCATATTTATAGTTCCAGCTAGACTTGATTATATTGCATTCAATTTCTTGGATGAGAACAAGGTAATTGATTATATTACTGTTTAAATAAAATGCCAGTGAAAATAATATTTTATAAACCAGTTTGAACCGCCCCTACAATGTTGTACATAAAAAGACAATCCAAGAAAAAAATCAATATAATTGAGTCAAAAGACAAATCTCAGTTGCCAGCAACCATATAAATAACAGCCACTGCAGGCTGCTTGCCATTATTAACTACAGTCTTAAATGCCTCACTGTAGCCAAATATGGAAGCAGATGTACCTACATATATTTAACTAATGGGGAAATTGCTTTTCTCTATTTCCTAAGGTAAATATGATTTACAAGTTTTTGTCAGTGTTGCAAGTCTTAAAGCAAATGTGTTCTGAACTAAGCATTGAAAGAGATGCACACCTTAAGAAAAGGAGAGTGAAATATATCATCAGAGATAGTGGCATAAGCAGTAGTATACAATGCTATTTAGTAGGGAGAAATTAAATATGTTGAACAGAACAAAGGGGATCCACTATATTGGCACTCAACCAAGATTACTATTAGAAAGAGGTTTGGTTTAGTAGAAAGAATAAGAGAAATAGAAAAGGCTGTTTTAAAGAGATTTTTAATTGACAGTGGGATAGATTCATGGAACTAGGTGCCATCTTACTATCTATAAATGGAACATTACATTGATGATCATTAGCTAAAACTTGACAAAGTCATTAAGATTGTGCTTTATTTTGGGGGGCTCCAAAATCACTGCATATGGTGACTGCAGCCATGAAATTAAAAGACGCTTCCTCCTTGGAAGGAAAGTTATGACCAACCTAGATAGCATATTCAAAAGCAGAGGCATTACTTTGCCAACAAAGGTCCGTCTAGTCAAGGCTATGGTTTTTCCAGTGGTCATGTATGGATGTGAGAGTTGGACTGTGAAGAAGGCTGAGCACCAAAGAATTGATGCTTTTGAATTGTGGTGTTGGAGAAGACTCTTGAGAGTCCCTTGGACTGCAAGAGATCCAACCAGTCCATTCTAAAGGAGATCTGCCCTGGGATTTCTTTGGAAGGAATGATGCTAAAGCTGAAACTCCAGTATTTTGGCCACCTCATGTGAATAGTTGACTCATTGGAAAAGACTCTGATGCTGGGAGGGATTGGAGGCAGGAGGAGAAGGGGACGACAGATGATGAGATTGTTGGATGTTATCACTGACTCGATGGATGTGAGTCTGAGTGAATTCCGGGAGTTGGTGATGGACAGGGAGGCCTGGCGTGCTGCGGTTCATGGGGTCGCAAAGAGTCGGACACAACTGAGCGACTGAACTGAACTGAAGAGTCCCATAAAAGTTTCCTTTAAAATGAATCATGCTTAAAACTTTAAATTGTTAAGCTATAAATGATTGAGGTATTGTCTCTTATGTAAGTCACAGAGATCTAAGGTACTTGGTTGAAACGGTAGATAATAGAATCCAGCTACATTTATACTGATTTTATAGTATCAGGACAAAACCACAAAGTAATCATACGCTTCTCATGGCTTAAGAACAATAAGCACAACCATTTGAAAGATAAAATGACAAAGTATGTTGATTACAAAAGTTATAATAATCACATTCTTTCAGTAGAATTGGTTTCAAAATATGTGTACACTGGGAAGAAAAATCATGTAAGTAAATGCGAAGTTTACTGAATGCATTATAGTTAATACAGTCCAGATTAGGAGGGTTCAGGATGGGGAACACATGTATGCCTGTGGCGGATTCATTTTGATATTTGGCAAAACTAATACAATTATGTAAAGTTTAAAAATAAAATAAAATTAAAAAAAATAAAGTTTAACTTTTAAGGTATGTTTTATTTTTAAATCGTGACTATTAGAGTCTAGGAAATCAATATTTTCTGCAAATAAAATGATGACACTTTCCTCCTGGGACTTTATGTAGACACATAAGATGATACCCATACATAAATTTTATGCCTTATGAATCCCTTAGTGAAATAAAAATATATATAGTTAGATTTATGTAGATTTATGTGTGTTGCCTTCAGGATGCAAGATACCTGGACAACATATTTGAAAATTTCCACTTTATTTTCAAACTGTTCTGGTGACAGATATATAGTTATAAAGAGGGGAATAATTAAAACAAAAATGTTTATAAGGAAATACTTTTTAAAAAAATCAATAGCTTTATTCTAGTTATTAATCCTATATTGTACTATATCTTAAATACCAAGTATTGGGAATTCCCTGGCAATTCAGTGCTTAGGATGCTGTACTTTCATTCCTGTGAACATGGGTTCAATCCCTAATCAGGGAACTAAGACCATGTGAGCCATAGGGAGGCTGAAAAATAAATTAATTAAATTAAATAAATATCAAGTATTGTATGTTTCAAAACAAATTACTAATTTCATAAACTAAATGAATTATTTTACTAACTTTTCATTGACTCATTCAGATAAGTATATGTGAATGAATAAACTTTGTGTGAGATGTATTTCCCCTTTTCATACTACTTAAAATACATAATGAGAGGAAATATTGCATGTGGGTGACATTTATGTATGTGCTACAATATTCAGGAACCAAGAGAATACATATACAAATAAAATAGCTAGAGACCACAGAAGAATATTAATCTTCTTCATCCATTTGACCTATCCAATCAAGATTATAGATTGATAATCAAGTAATAGTGATACATGTCATTTACTCAAGAAGAATATATCCTAATCATATTTGTTCTACCTATCAGGGAGGGAGAAATTTTCCTCAACCCTTTTAGTTTCTTCTGGCTGGTCTAAGGATTAAATTTACATGAGACAGATTAATTGGGGAAAATCAAACACGAGTTTAATAACATAGGAGGGTCTCAGGAGCATTGAGTAACTTGCCAAAATGGCTAAATCCTCACCTTAAAAACCATCTTCAGCTAAAAAAACCCCATCTTCAGCTAAAGACAAAAAAGGATGTTGGGAGTAGTGGTGAAATGCAAGGACTATTTGCTCAGTCATGTTTGACTCTTTGCAACCCCCATGGACTGTAGCCTTCCAGTCTCCTCTGTCCATGGAATTCTCCAGGCAAGAATACTGAAGTAGGTAGCCATTCTCTTCTACAGGGGATCATCCGGATCCAGGGATTGAACCTGGGTCTCCTGCATTGCAGACAGATTATTTACCTTCTGAGCTACCAGGATTTCAAAAGAGAGGAAGGCAATTGACAGGCAGATAAAAAAGCAAATGTTTGGTAAAGAAGTATTTGCTAGTCTGGGCAGGGACAATGGGATACAGAGAGAAATTTTAACAGACCTTGTTAGGTTTCTCCCTGTCTACTCAATTAGTCCATACCATAGTTATGTGGTGATAGAATCTTTCTTGGAAAGGTCTTCTATCTACATTTTTAGGCACTCAAGGGGAAGGTCAAAGTTTCTTCCTGAGGTTTTTGGTTCTTGATCATTTTCATCTTGGAATAATCTGCATTTCAGAGATATTTGAGGGTAGCAAATTTTTCTCCCCTGTGTACTGTTTCTTTAATACATGCAGTTTGACAGAAACAGAGATATATGAGATGATATGACATAATATCTACTTTTGGGGGTGGGGTTGATTTGATATTCTCTTTGGGGAGAAGAGAAACCCTGAGGGGTAAAATTACTCCATCTTTACTCACTTTGTTGCTTTCTAATAATTTGTTTTTGGAGTGACATGCATGATATGAGAGAGATTCTGAATAAATATTGTCAGTATGGGATTATTAGAGGCAGTGGGAAAGATGATGGAAGAAATGAGGCTGACTGATATAGAAGGATTTTGGTCCACATAAATTAAGCATCTAGATTTAAGACAAATTTGGAATAATGATTTGTTTATCTCCTGTGTCAACCCAACAAATCTTCAATGAATTTCTATGCTATTTACTAGTGCAATGTGGAGTGATTTTCTTTTATCTGTAATCTACCAAATTCTGTCCCTTGATTTTAATTTATCTTTGAAATGCAAGAAGGTCAATTCTCTGAATCTGACACAGCATAGGTAGAACTAAAGTTATTTATAGGTTGAGATAACTTTAGTTTTACATATTTTATAATATTTATCTTATTACTCTTAATCCTAACTCAATGTTGGAATTTCCTCTATAGCAAGTCTGATAGATGCCCATGTATAATTTTATTATTTAATTACATTGTTGTCATTATGTACACTTTAATCTGTGGACTTCATATTCTCAGATAGATTCTGACATCTTTCATGAGCAATAAGAGTGTTTACTTTCCCTCATTTTCTTTACTCACTATTGATGATTGATTTATTTTATATTCTTTATAGGCCATCAGCTTAATATTATTTCATTTTTAAAACATTTGTTTGCTACATTCTATGTATGTGACACAAAAGAAAACATAATCTCCAATTTTTATAACATGGAATGATGACTATAACATATTTTCATGAGTCAATTTCTTTTTATTGCATATGAGCAAAATTTTAATCACATTGGTGTTTAAGAATCCACTATAAGTACTAATATAATGTGTTAATTGAGGTTAAGGGGGAAAAAAAGAAATAGAAGTCATCTGTGAATTCCAGACAGAAAGTGTTTAATATAGGAGTCATAGATATATATGACTGTTGGAAGACTTGAAGGGATTGGGGTGACAGAAATTGTCATTGAAGACCAGGGAATATATCAGTCAGGGTTTCATCAGAGAATCAGAATCACTAGCAGAGATGTAGAGTAAGAACTTTACTATAAGATTGGACTTTTACACTATGTGGGAGCTGGCTGACTGGCTTATGTCCAGCTATTGCTTCTCTGTCAGATTCAGGGCTGAGGTCAACAGGGCAAGCAGTCAAGAAGAAAGGATGACTGTGGAGGTGTTAGGGAATAAGGACAAATTAGAACACATAGAGGCAGACTGTCACATGAGGGCCTCTCATGGCTTCTAACCTTTACTTCTGTGATAACAGCAACCTGAACTAGAAGCTAGTGATACTCATCCCAGAGCTAAAAGGGCACCTGTTTGTGGAGTCAGAGGTGCTGAAAAATGAAATACTGAAGAAGCTGTAAGCTATAGATTGGGCTGCTGCTTCCTGCCCATGAAAGAGAAATGGTGAACATATGAGAGCACATGCTGACAAAGAGCCCAAGCCAACACTGACTTATAAAGAATATCCATGAATGCTTTTTCATTTTCACCTTACAAATCTCACTGAATTTCTCTTGAGGTCAGCTTCAACCCAGAACTCAACAGAGGAGAAAATCCTGCAAAATAGGTTTCCCAACTAGCTGATGTAGAATCAAGCTATTGCATGGAGACTGGATAAAACTCACTGAATATCAACCCCAAAGCAGGAAAGCAGGGCATTGTCCAAAGTTTACTGCAAAGTTACAATTCTCAGTAATCTCTAGAAACTCTCACTAACACTATCTGAAGCAGCAAAGTGTATGGTTCTTAGAAGCTCGTTGGCATCGGAAAGCCACTGTATCTACTGTCTGAACTGCATACCTGACTCCAGTTTGTACTAAGTGAATAATAGCACTTTTTTTCTTTCCTACCTTCCCAATTTCCAAAGAGTTTCTCTTATTTAAATTAAAAAAAAAAAAATTCAAATCCAGAGTCATGAAGAGAAGGAGATTCTGGGAAGTTCTATTCCTGACTTCTCCCTTGTAATGTAGTGGAGCCCCTAAAAGTAGAAATCCTGGGGATACTGAAATGGCCAGAAATAATCCAGAAAATAAAAGTATTCAGTGAGTGGTTTCATCTAGAGGAGAATTCTTGCTAAGAGAATCAGGAAATGGTTATCAGAGGAGATGGTATTTCAACTGGCTCCTAAAGAAAAATACAAATGTTCAGGAAGCAACTATGAAAAGAGAAAACTGAGCAAGGAGGATAAAGAAGATAGAATTTGAGCAAAGGTGCAGGTAGGTGGGAGCACATAGACTACACCAAGACCTATGATAGTTTGGGAAAACTGCAATGTAAGGCCAACAGGGAATGGAGAGGGAAGGTCTAGAAGGCAGGCATAAGGGGCTTAATATCAGTGGTTTATCTTGTGAGGGAATAAGAAGATTAAATGTGCCTTGAGAGCACCTAATAATAGTCAGGCAATATCTTCATCACCCACATAACCACGATGGTGTGATCACTCACCTAGAGCCAGACATTCTGGAATGTGAAGTCAAGCGGGCTTTAGGAAGCATCACTATAAACAAAGCTAGTGGAGGTGATGGAATTCCAGTTGAGCTATTTCAAATCCTAAAAAATGATGCTGTGGAAGTGCTGCACTCAATATGCCAGTAAATTTGGAAAATTCAGCAATGGCCATAGGATTGGGAAAGGTCTGTTTTCATTCCAATCCTAAAGAAAGGCAATGCCAAAGAATGTTCAAACTACAACACCATTGCACTTATCTTACATGCAAGCAAAGTAATGCTCAAAACCCTCCAAGCCAGGCTTCAACAGTACGTGAACCATGAACATCCAGATGTTCAAGCTGGATTTTAAAAAGACAGAGGAACCAGAGATCAAATTGCCAACATCCAGTGATCATCAAAAAAGCAAAAGAGTTTCAGAAAAACATCTACTTCCGCTTTATTGACTATGCCAAAGCCTTTGACTGTGTGGATCACAACAACTGTGGAAATTCTTGAAGGGATGGGAATTCCAGACCACCTGACCTGTCTCCTGAAGAATCTGTATGGAGGTCAATAAGCAACAGTTAGAACTGCACATGGAACAACAGACTGGTTCCAAATCGGGAAAGGAGTGAGTGCATCATGGCAAATAGATGAGGAAACAATAGAAACAGTAAGATACTTTTTTGGCAGGGGGCTCCATAGTCACTGCAGATGGTGACTGCAACCATGAAATTAAAAGATACTTACTCCTTGGGAGAAAAGATATGACCAACCTAGACAGCATATTAAAAACAGAGACATTACTTTGCCAACAAAGATCCGTCTAATCAAAGCTATGGTTTTTCCAGTAGTCATGGGTGCATATGGGAGTTGGACTATAAAGAAAGTTGAGCACTGAATAACTGATGCATTTTAACTGTGGTGTTGGAGAAGTCTCTTAAGAGTCCCTTGGACTGCAAGCAGATCCAGCCAGTCCATCCTAAAGGAAATCAGTCCTGAATATTCATTGGAAGGACTGATGTTGAAGTTGAAACTCCAATACTTTGGCCACCTGCTGTGAAGAACTGACTCATTGGAAAAGACCCTGATGCTAGGAAAGATTGAAGGTGGGAAGAGAAGGGGATGACAGAGGATGAGATGGTTGGATGGCATCACCAACTTGATGGACATGAGTTTGAGTAAGTTCCAGGAGTTGGTGATGCACAGGCAAGCCTGGCATGCTACAGTCCATGGGGTCGCAAACAGTTGGACACGACTGAGTGACTGAACTGAACTGTAGGAGAGAGAAAAACTCAGTGTGTAATTGGAAACAGAGAGCACAAGGTACCTATTTCAGAGTTTATATGAGAAATGATGGAAAATAACAAATATTGATAGTTGGATTAAAATACAAAATAGAATTGAAAGATAATAAGATGACCAAATGAAGGAATTTGATAAGTTGAAAGGTCTCCTGGGAGCCTGGCTTATGTGACTGGTATTCTATCCACCCTACTTGAGAAGACAGGAGAAATAGAAGAATACAGAAGGAAATGATCAGGTTTGTTAAAAGCACACTGGGGTTGGTATTCTGTGAAATATTAACAGAACATCATTTGATGTATAGGTATAAATATGAGTGATGAACTCTTGGAAGACATTTATGGCAGAAACGGGTATTTCTGAATGACTATTAAAACATGGTTAAGATACAGGTATAAATTAAAGTTTGTTGAATAAACAAACCAAGTTATGGATAAGAAATCTCTTATTAAGTAGTTAAAAAGAGTTCAGTACTATGCTTCAGTAATAGCTATTCAGTATAGCTATCTATTCAGTAATAGCTATCTATTTATATGTCAGATTTTAAGCTTAACCAGTTATAAGTGATGTACTCATAAGCAACTCAACATAAATAGTGAAAATAGTACATATGGTACAATTATATTTTTTATTGGACTCTCGATACCCCATGTCCAAGGTCAGGAGCAGTGGCCGTAAGAAATACCCCACATCCAAGGTCAAGAGCATCGGTTGTGAGGAGCTATCCCACATTCAAGGTAAGGAACAGTGGCTGTGCTTTGCTGGAACAGCTGTGAAGAGATACTCCACGTCCAAATAAAAGAAACCCCAGTAAGACAGTAGGCACTGAGAGAGGGCATAAGAGGGCAGACAAACTGAAACCACAGTCACAGAAAACTAGCCAATCTGATCACATGGACCACAGCCTTGTCTAACTCAATGAAACTAAGCCATGCTGTGTAGGGCCACCCAAGACAGACAGGTCATGGTGGAGAGTGCTGACAAAATGTGGTCCAATGGCAAACCACTTCAGTATTCTTGCCTTGAGAACCCCATGAACAGTATGAAAAGGCAAAAAGATAGGACAATGAAAGATGAACTACCCAGGTCGGTAGGTGCCCAAATTGCTACTGGAGATCAGTGGAGAAATAATTTCAGAAAGAATGAAGGGTTGGAGCCAAAGCAAAAACAATACCCAGTTGTGTATGTGACTGTTGATAGAAGCAAAGTCTGATGCTGTAAAGAGCAATATCACATATGAACCTGGAATCAAAGTTAGGTCCATGAATCAAGACAAATTGGAAGTGGTCAAACAGGAGATGGCAAGAGTGAATGTTGACTTTCTAGGAATCAGCAAACTCAAATAGACTGGAATGGGTGAATATAAATAAGATGACTATTATATCTACTACCATAGGCAAGAATCCATTAGAAGAAATGGAGTAGCCATCATTGTCAACAAAAGAGCTCAAAATGCAGTACTTGGATGCAATCTCAAAAACGACAGAATGATCTCTATTCATTTCTAAGGCAAAAAATTCAATATCACGGTAATCCAAGTCTATGCCCCAACCAGTAATGCTGAAGATGCTGAAGTTGAAAGGTTCTATGAAGACCTACAAGACCTTTTAGAACTAACACTTAAAAATATGTCCTTTTCCTTATAGGGGACTGGCATGCAAAAGGAGGAAGTCAAGAAACACCTGGAGTAACAGGCAAATTTGGCCTTGGAGTACAGAATGAAGCAGGGCAAAGGCTAATAGAGT
>NW_011495032.1:2294411-2295484 GCF_000754665.1 Bison bison bison
AGAGATAAGAAATCCTTCCTCAGTGATAAGTGCAAAGAAATAGAGGAAAACAATAGAATGGGAAAGACTAGAGATCTCTTCAAGAAAATCAGAGATACCAAGGGAACATTTCATGCAAAGATGGGCTCAATAAAGGACAGAAATTGTATGGACCTAACAGAAGCAGAAGACATTAAGAAGAGATAGCAAGAATACACAGAAAATCTGTACAAAAATGATGTACTTGAACCAGATAATCACGATGGTGTGAACACTCACCTAGATCAGGACATCTTGGAATGTGAAGTCAAGTGGGCCTTAGGAAGTATCACTACAAGCAAAGCTACTGGAGGTGATGGATTTCCAGCTGAGCTCATTCAACTCCTAAAAGATGGTATTGTGAAAGTGCTGCACTCAATATGCCAGCAAATTTGGAAAACTCAGCAGTGGCCACAGGATTGAAAAAGGTCTTTCATTCCAATCCCTAAGAAAGGCAATGCCAAAGAATGGTCAAACTACTGCAAAATTGCATACATCTCACATGCTAGCAAAGTAATGCTCAAAAATCTCCAAGCCAGGCTTCAGCAATATGTAAACCATGAACTTCCAGATGTTCAAGCTGGTTTTAGAAAAGGCAGAGGAACCAGAGATCAAATTGCCAGCATCCACTGGATCATCAAAAAAGCATAAGAGTTCTGAAAAACATCTATTTCTGCTTTATTGACTATACCAAAGTCTTTGACTGTCTGGATCACAATAAACTTGGAAAATTCTGAAAGAGATGGGGATATCAGACCACCTGATCTGCTTCTTGAGAAATCTATATGCAGGTGAGAAAGCGACAGTTAGAACTGGACTTGGAACAACAGACTGGTTCCAAATAGGAAAAGGTGTACGTCAAGGATATATATTGTCACCCTGCTTATTTAACTTATATGCAGAATACATCAGGAGAAACGCTGGGCTGGAAGAAGCACAAGCTGAAATCAAGATTGCTGGGAGAAATATCAATAGCTTCAGATATTCAGATCACACCACCCTTATGGCAGAAAGTGAAGAAGAACTAAAAAGCCTCTTGATGAAAGTGAAAGAGG
>NW_011495032.1:2295584-2296134 GCF_000754665.1 Bison bison bison
GAGTAACAGGCAAATTTGGCCTTGGAGTACAGAATGAAGCAGGGCAAAGGCTAATAGAGTTTTGCCAAGAGAATGCACTGGTCATAGCAAACACCATCTTCTAACAACACAAGACAAGACTCTACACATGGACATCACCAGATGGTCAACACCGAAATCGGATTGATTATATTCTTTGCAGCCAAAGATGGAAAAGCTCTATACAATTCATAAAAACAAGACTGGGAACTGACTGTGGCTCAGATCATGAATTCCTTATTGCCAAATTCAGACGTAAATGGAAGAAAGTAGGGAAAACCACTAGACCATTCAGGTATGACCTAAATCAAATCCCTTATGATTATACAGTAGAGGTGAGAAAGAGATTTAAGGGACTAGATTTGATAGACAGAGTGCCTGATGAACTATGGATGGAGGTTCATGACACTGTACAGGAGAAAGGGAGTCAGACAATCCCCAAATAAAAGAAATGCAAAAGAGTAAAATGGCTGTCTGAGGAGGCCTTACAAATAGCTGTGAAAAGAAGAGAAGAGAAAAGCAAAGGAGAAAA
>NW_011495032.1:2296234-2326806 GCF_000754665.1 Bison bison bison
AGGAGAAACGCTGGGCTGGAAGAAGCACAAGCTGAAATCAAGATTGCTGGGAGAAATATCAATAGCTTCAGATATTCAGATCACACCACCCTTATGGCAGAAAGTGAAGAAGAACTAAAAAGCCTCTTGATGAAAGTGAAAGAGGAGAGTGAAAAAGTTGGCTTAAAGCTCATTCACAAAACTAAGATCATGCATCTGGTCCCATCACTTCATAGCAAAAAGATGGGGAAACAGTGGCTAACTTTATTTTGGGGGACTCCAAAATCACTGCAGATGGTGACTGCAGCCATGAAATTAAAAGACATTTACTCCTTGGCAGGAAAGTTATGACCAACCTAGACAGCACATTGAAAAGCAGAGTCATTGCCAACAAAGGTCTGTTTAGTCAAGGTATGATTTTTCCAGTGGTCATGTACAGATGTGAGAGTTGGACTATAAAGAAAGTTGAGTGCCAAAGAATTGATGCTTTTGAACCTGGTGTTGGAGAAGACTCTTGAGAGTCCCTTGGACTGCAAGGAGATCCACCATCCTAAAGGAGATCAGTCCTGGGTGTTCACTGGAAAGATTGATGTTGAAGCTAAGACTCCAATACTTTGGACACCTGATGTGAAGCACTGAGGTTCATGACACTGTACAGGAGACAGGGAGTCAGACAATCCCCAAATAAAAGAATGATGCTGGGCAAGTGGAGAAGGGTATGGCAAATGATAAGATGGTTGGATGTCATCACCAACTCAATGGACATGAGTTTGGGTAGACTCTCGGATTTGGTGATGGGCAGGGACGCCTGGTGTGCTGTGGTCCACAGAGTCACAAAGAGTCAGACATGACTGATCAACTAAACTGAACTCAGTTCAGTTCCATTTCGGTTCAGTCGATCAGTCATGTCTGACTCTTTGCAACTCCATGAATCTCAGCACGCCAGGCCTCCCTGTCCATCACCAACTCCCGGAGTTCACTCAGACTCATGTCCATTGAGTCAGTGATGCCATCCAGCCATCTCATCCTCTGTGGTCCCCTTTTCCTCCTGCCCCCAATCCCTCCCAGCATCAGAGTCTTTTCCAATGAGTCAACTCTTCACACGAGGTGGCCAAAGTACTGGAGTTTCAGCTTTAGCATCATTCCTTCCAAAAAATCCTAGGGCTGATCTCCTTCAGAATGGACTGGTTGGATCGCCTCGCAGTCCAAGGGACTCTCAAGAGTCTTCTCCAACACCACAGTTCAAAAGCATCAATTCTTCGGTGCTCAGCCTTCTTCACAGTCCAACTCTCACATCCATACATGACCACAGGAAAAACCTTGACTAGACAGACCTTTGTTGGCAAAGTAATGTCTCTGCTTTTGAGTATGCTATCTAGGTTGGTCATAACTTTCCTTCCAAGGAGTAAGCGTCTTTTAATTTCATGGCTACAGTCACCATCTGCAGTGATTTTGGAGCCCCAAAAAATAAAGTCTGACACTGTTTCCCCATCTATTTCCCATGATTTGATGGGACCGGATGCCATGATCCTCATTTCTAAGTGACAAATTTCACTATCTCTGTGATTTTAGCTTCAGTTTTTTCATTTTGTATGTTGAGACAGTGAAATTAGAAAAATTAATTTTTGATGTAGTGTTAGAATTCCATAGATATTTTATACAAATAGTTGTGATTTTATATATCAAAGTTAAAAATCCAAAAGAAATATTTAGATATCCAGTCATCTAAATATGTATATGTCCTGCAATGTGGTAGACCAGACATCCAGATAATTAGCTCTGTGTGGCAATTATCATGCAAATTTCAGGTAAAGAGGATATACAGTAGCTAACTACACTAAATAATCATATATTCTATCTATGTTTACTTTTTCCAATACTTCTGGTAACAGAATGCTTATTATTTTCTGAGAAAAACTGCAGTTTAATATTGTGATCATACATGAAAACTAAAATATGACTTTTTCTAATCTCTGTCTTAAAGCAGTGCTTAATTTTTTGCACTTCAGCTTTTCTCCAAGGTCTGAACCACTGGTAATAAATTTTAGGAGAAGTATAAACACTTAATATAGACATATAGTCAGATATAGCCATCCCCTCTAACTTTTTAAGAAGTCTCTGAATGCTATTCTTTCCTCCTTACTTCTTTGCATTTAATCATTCAGGAGACAAACTTAGGCATGAATCATGGACAAAATGTTGTTCTCATGGACATGTAATTATATCACTGTACTAGAGAGGAAGAAGTGGCTTTTGCTACGGAGGAAATGGCAACCCACTCCAGTATTCTTGCCTGGAAAATCCCATGGACGGAGGAGCCTGGTAGGCTGCGGTCCATGGGGTCGCAAAGAGTCGGACACGACTGAGCGACTTCACAGTAAAGTACAGTACAGTATATTGAGATAAAAGTTTTATTTTCTTCTCATTCTCCTTTTCTTTTCTCACTCTTATGAGGATATATCATTCTCTGTGAAGCCCACTTAAAATAAGTTAAAACTGCCTTAGGGCTTGCCATTTAATTGCAAAGGTGCACAAATCAGCTCTGTGCTGCTGCTGCTGCTGCTAAGTTGCTTCAGTCCTGTCCGACTCTGTGCGACCCCATAGACGGCAGCCCACCAGGCTCCCCCGTCCCTGGGATTCTCCAGGCAAGAACACTGGAGTGGGTTGCCATTTCCTTCTCCAATGCATGAAAGTGAAAAGTGAAAGTGAAGTTGCTCAGTCGTGTCTGACTCCGCAACCCCATGGACTGCAGCCCACCAGGCTCCTCAGTCCATGGGATTTTCCAGGCAAGAGTACTGGAGTGGGGTGCCATTGCCTTCTCTGAATCAGCTCTGTTCTCATTTGCAAATGTGCCAATGCTGGCAGATGGAGGGTATGTGGTAATCGGTAACTAGGTCCTTTCATTTTTTTTTTCTTTCATAATTTAAGTCAAGGTTGACAAACTTCCTCTGTAAAGGGTCAGAGAGTAAATATTTTAGTCTTTGCAAGTTATGAGGTCTCTGTTGAAACTGTCCAACTGTAATTGCCATAAAAAACACCCATGACAATTTATAAAGGAATGAGGAGGCACTTTTAAAGAAAAAGGACATAACTACAAGGAATATCATTGGAAATATTTTAAAAAAAATAAAAAAAAAGACCAAAAACTTGTCCATGGTAATATCCTTAAGTTGGTTGATTAGCCAAACACAGCACCATCCTGCCTCTGATTCTGTTAATTAAGGGAATGTGCTTCCTTTTCTATGAGTCATTTGCTGCAGTTTGTTGTCTGTTTACTTGCAGCCAAATTTACCCTAAATGAATTAGTTCCCTTCAGCGAAATTAAGTAATAAGATATCCAATCTCAGCAATTCATGCTTCAATAGACATGTTGTTTTTGGAAATTGAATTTGATATTAACTGAGTGGTTAGTGCTAATTGAGGTAGATTATAGGTTTGATCCTCATGAGGTCAGATGCAATCATTCTACCTTATTATGGTCTTTCAATTTCTGGACACTTTCCACAATTCAGTAAGTTGAAAGAGCATAACTGAGTATCATTTTATTCATTTATTTAACAATATTTATTGGTCAGCTTCCATGTGCAGGGACTGAAATTGTTACTGGGGATATAATGGTAGGTGAAACACGTATAAATTTTTACATATGCAGCATGCATTCTTTTCAGTGAGAAAGACATTCATCAGATAATCACAGCTCTATATCTTGAAAAACTGTGATATGTGCTATCCATGACAAGTACAGAGCAGCATGAGAGTCATAACAATGAGATATGATCCACTCTGGGGATTAGAAAAGATTTTCACGAGGAAACAATCCTTGAATTGAGAGCAGAAGAATATTTAGGACAGAGAGGGGAAAGCTTAATGCAAATGAAACATACACATAAAGGCCCTGAGTATATGTGGCATTCACAGAATTGAAGGAAAGACAGTGAGACAGAACATCTGAGAGCCTGGGATATCTCAGTGTAAGATGAGCCTGGGAAGTAAGAAATGATCAAAACCTTCAGGGATACATAGCTTTTGTTACGGACAAAGCCAAAGTAATGTAAGTGAACTACTTACCACCTCTTTCCATAGGAAAAGATCATGAGATATAAAAACCATATCATATAAACAGTGGCAGTAGTTAACAAGCTTCAAGTTGCATTAGAATCATCAGCAGAACCTGCTGAAATACAAATGTCTGGGCTCAGTACAGAGTTCCTGATTCAGTAGGTGTGGTCTGGGGCCTAAGAATTTATATTTCTAGCAAGATCCCAGGAATGCTGATGTTGCCGGTCCAGGGACCATACTCTTGTATGATTTGGCTTGGTCAATATTTTCTTTTCTGCACTTGTGTCATGAAAAGCTGAATATGAAAAAGCATTCTAGATTGAGAATCAAAAGATGTGTCTAATTTATATATATATATATATACACACTAATTATATATTTATCTTCAACCTATATAGGATTCAGGGTCCTTATCTCATTCAATATTTTACATCAACCTGTTAAGAGCAACTGATTTGATTCATAAAACATCTCTCTGAGTGAGGCAGACCTGAGATTACTATAACTTTGTATTGATGATTTAACCATCATTAAATGCCCTCTCCACAGACACCAAATTAAATTGGGACTGAAGCCAGGGCTTCATGTAAATCTCTTCCCTCTGCAGGTCCTACCTTTCCCATTATGCAGCATTTAAATGAACACCATGTTTTTCCAACACAAACAGCTATGGTTTCTATTAAGTGCCTGATACATTGCCTTAGCAGCCATAACCCTACACAATTAACTGAAAATTAAAGCTCAAGTGGTTTTTTTACCTTGTCATTATTCTGAAAAGTAAGTCAAGTTTATACCTCTTGCTGTCCTTAGCAAATGACTTCAATGTGTTTCTCTTCAGCACAGTGACTGGAGTCTTTCCTATGCCCAGATATGATTATATAAGACACAGGCTAGAAAAGCTGATACTACTATAATTTTTTGAAAAGAGGCAGTGATAGTAATAATTCAAGCATTTTTCAACAACAATGGCAATTTGAATGGAAGTGTGTATGTGTATATTTGGAGGGTGAAGTACTGAAAAATATTTGTGGGTGGTCTCTCTTTTTGTAAAGGATTTTCATTGAAATTTCTCCCCTATATAAAACATAAAAGTATACCATATCTTCATTTATCATTTGAATCCAGTAGTTGACAAAAATGATATACTTCTTATTTTTCCATGTTCTTTACTATGTACTTTGTACTAATGAGACATTAATCTCCAGTTGCTTTTCAGTGTACCATGATCTATATTTTAGAGTTTTTGAACAATATTTGTGAACTAATGTTGATTTTTCAATAATAGTTCTCAAAGAGGATAATGAGGTGAAATATTAATCAGATTCATTGATGAAAATAAATAATGCTAACTTACTAATAGGAAAGGTTGTAAAGAGATAAATTTTTCTTCTTGTCAACTACATTCAACAATACATTTTATGTCCCTATTTTCTAGATAAGAACAATACCAAAATCAACAGGATGTTGCAATATCAACTTTACAGGGAAAATTTATATGTTAAAGTCATGATGAATGTACATAATCATCAGAGAAATACAGCCAAAATTATTGATTTATAAAAGAACTAAGGCCCCTGTAGTATACATTTAGCTAAGAAAATTAGTACTATTGAGTCATAGGATTTGAAGAAATTCTAAAGCTTATCTGGATGAAATTTCTGCTGAATCCAAGAATGTACTCCAGTACATTATTATACAATACATGCATTGACAACTTGTCACCACCTGTCTCCTTGGGTAGTTCAGGTGAAGAGAGTAGCTTTTTCAAAGCAGAGTTCTTTGATGTAGTTTTGAATTTAAAAAACCTTTTGTTATACGAATCAATGACTGCTACCCTGTAATATGACCACATTTTCTTTGGGAAAGCTAAAGCTTATGTGCTCTTTTAACACTTAGGAATTGCATGCATGTTTTGTTACAAGTGTAGGACCAGATATTTAAGGATAAACAAAAATAAATGAGATCAGGTTCATATCTTAGAGAAGGTTACAGTCTTGTGACAACTTCTCAGATGTTTGAAAATAATTATTTACTTAAAGTTAATAATACTCACGTTAGGTAAATGTAAGTATAAAAATTTAAACATGTATTAGGTGATAATTGTTAAAGATTATCTCCTACTCAGGGAGTTTCATTGAAACACATTTTTTTAGTGTGACAATGCTACTTAAAAAAATTTGTAATGTAAATTTGATATCTTAAAATACAATTTCTAAAATTCATTGATTGTTGATGACATGTCAAAATAAAAATATCAGATTTATCTTTAATAATTACTTATGGGCTTTCCTAGTGGTCCAGTGATTAAGACTTTGCCTTCCAATGCAGAGGATGTGATGGAGAAGGCAATGGCACCCCACTCCAGTACTCTTGCCTGGAAATTCCCATAGACAGAGGAGCCTGGTGGGCTGCAGTCCATAGGGTTGCTAAGAGACACGACTGAGCGACTTCACTTTCACTTTTCACTTTCATGCATTGGAGAAGGAAATGGCAACCCACTCCAGTGTTCTTTCCTGGAGAATCCCAGGGACAGTGGAGCCTGGTGGGCTGCCATCTATGCGGTCGCACAGAGTTGGACACGACTGAAGTGACTTAGCAGCAGCAGCAGAGGATGTGGGTTTGATCCTTGGTTAGGTAGCAAGGATCCCACATGCTTCATGGCCAAAAAACCGAAACAGAAAACAGAAACAATATTATAAAAAATTCAATAAAGACTTTAAACATGATCTACATCAAACACCTGGTGTTCTATTACAACCTAGAGGAGTGGGATAGGGCTGGGGTAGAAGAGAGATTCAAGAGGAGAGGTCATATGTATGCCTATGCCTGATTCCTGTTGATGTATGGTAGAAACCAATACAACATTGTAAAGAAATTATCCTCCAATTAAAAAATTTAAAAAGTCTTAAAAAAGAATTAGTTGGGAATAATCTGATAATTTCAGTTCTGCAGAGGCCAAATATGAGTTTCTCTCTCTAAAGTAATGCAATAGTTTCAAAATGTAATACAATCCTAATATACTAATAATGGACTTTTAGAGTATCAATCACAGAAGGAAACTGTTGTTCAGACTACATTCCTTTTACCTTGTTCACTTCTGAAAACCATACTATAGAGGACTACTGAAAAGCTTGAAAACAATGAAAAGTAACCAAGATGAGGAGGCATTTAGAAAAAAATTTTCAGAAAGACCCATTAAAGCAAATGAGAGAGTGTGAGGAATGCACGTACCTGTCTTCATATTATAGAGCGGCTGTTACCTAGAAAAGGAAAAATAGCTATTTTTTGTAACTCTAAAGGGCAAAACTAAAGCCATTGTCTGAATGTCACTGGGTAACAAGTTTCAACTGACAATAGCAAGAGTTGACTTTATTGAATTTTCCCTGATGTACAAATGATTGCTTCACTGAAAGTAAAAGCATTGTAGCAAAGAATGACTTGAATATTTGTTTGGTGTCTTTGGAAGAATTCTCATGTCATATGTGATGTTTGTAAGGAGACAGGTAGAAAGGCAAAAGAAATTGAGATGATGAGATTATGTTTAATATATAGTGATTATATGGAGTTGCAGAAATTATGTCAGCCTTCCAAAATTATAATGAACAAAACAGCAAAAATATCACTCTAGAGAAAAAAAAGACTAATTTATCCACATTTGTTAGGAAAACAATAATGTATATAAGAAATACCTTAGAGGAATGGTCATTTTTTTGATAAAATCCATTGTAATGGGAATGAACCTTCTTGTATGAAAGAAGTAAAAATGTATACAAAATATACAAGCCAATTTTTTAAAGATATTGAACATTGTCTTATGAACTATAATGATCCCTGTGACATGTGAAATAAATGAAATGAACCTGTGATTCTCCACCTTACCTCCCTGAGAGAATTACTTAGACCATGGCACAGTGACCTCTATCACTGTGGAGATAAGTTAAGCTTGGCAATACTTGAGTTGATGAAATGGTGCTGAGACCCCAGGTAGGTAAAAATGACAAGAGTAAGTGGAGAACAGTAACAGAGAGGAGAGACTGCACATGGATAATACTCTAGAAATCTACATAAGGCCCCTCTTCCAGTGTTAAGTGAAATATTTGCTACTGTGAACATGTCAAGAAACTAACCAGAGGAAGGGAAAGAGTCACCTGAAAGGGTTATCTCAAGTTGATATAGGACTGTGACTAGTTCCTGTTCTCATCAGTCATAAAGGAAATCTCATAACTGATGAAGTATTAAGTAGAATAATTAGAAGAATTTTGCTTCATTAATAGGGAAAAATAGCCTTAGGCAACATATGGATCTTGTTCTACCTTACATAATTTAAGAGTAAGGCAAAGAAGAGCAAAATGCTTCCCAATAATTAAGGACATTGTAAAACAAGTCTTAAGAATATTTATATGAAATCAAAAATATTCAGAACTCAATAAAATAAAATACATAAATTGAATATCTGACATTCCATAAAAAGCTACTAAAATAGAAAATATCCAAGTTAAAACACTGAAAAAAGTGAACACAACTTCTGAGAACCAAAGAACAACTTCTAGCAGATTTTAAATATGTAATTAAAGTCTGTGGAGGAAAAGGGAGAAAAATACTTAAAAAATAGTGCTATTTTTTTAAATAGCACTATTTAAAATACTTAAAAAATAAATCTATTTTTTTTTCCAATTTGGTGAAAGTCCTAAAACACAAATGCAAAATCTAAATTAACCCAAAGCTCAAGAAAGATGAAGGGAATTATACCTTGACATATCATAATCCAGTCTTAAAGAGACAAATCTTTAAAACAGATGGAAAAAATGCAAATTAAATACTGGCAAATAAAAACAAAGAGGATAGTTGCTTTCACTTTAAAGATAATTCAAGGCAGAAGATAACCAAGTCTAATCTAAAATTCTATAAGCAGCAAAAATATTCTCCAAAAATGAAAGTAAAGTAAAGATGCTTTGAGATATACAAAACAAAGAACTCATTCGCAACACATCTAAAATAAAGATATTAAAGGGAGACAGGAAAGGAAAAAGAATACAAACACGGATTTATACAATGGAAAGCAGAGCACTGGAAATGGTAACTACAAATACAAATATGAATGTAATTTTTAAAATTATTGAAAATACTTTGAAATAAAAATGACTATTAAAATAATAATAATGTATCATTGTGACTATAGACAGATGTGCTAAGAAAAGCTTTGAGTACACTTATTAAGTCAAGGCAAAAGAATTAGGAAAGAGGTGAGTTAGTTGGTTTATTAACTCTCCCTCACAGAGTAGAAAAAAAAGACATACAGCTAAAAGTCCTAGTTGGGTATTGATTTATTCAACTTTTACTAGATTGTGCCACAATAACAACCCCAAAATTCTCAATGACTTACTACAACAAAGCTTTATTTCTCGCTCATGATATGGTCAAATTGTAGATTATGTATGACTCTGTTTCAGGCTGGAGTAACATTCCTAACTAGAGCACAGCTCTTCTTATCCAGAAGGAGAAGGGAAGTATGGGAACCACACCTGGCTCTTAAGCTTCTATGCAAAAGTATTGTATTTCATTTCTACACATATTTAAGTCTATGAGCAAGTCATATGGCCAATAGACCATGACTATTGAGTGCAATAAGGCAGCAGAGTTTAATCTTTTTAAAGGTAAGGCAATGAAAAGTGGAAACAATAGTGAAAATGTATCTCACATTCCAAGATACAGTGACCCAGTTGACTGTGGTCTAATTACATGTAACAGACTGATAATTAGTCTCTCACTTCTATCTTCTTTGATCTAACAATGTGACACTAACAATGTGACACTGAAAATACTGTGTGAATTGACTTCAGTATCTTTCTCATCATCCCTAACACTATCAAAGGGCTTTTCTTATATTTCAAGCCTTCATGAAAGTCTAAATGAACGTGCTAAATAGAAGTAAAAGAAAAAATGGTGATTATTTTTCTCATTTTGAAAACGTTGAGTATATGGTTAATTGAAAGTAAAGTGTAAATTAACCCAATATCTAATGCTCTGTTTATGCAATATCAAATATGTACCAATCTCTCTGTACTATATACTTCACTGACAGAGTTTTTTTTAAATTTCACTAGCATCTTGGATGGCAGATGCTTGTCCCTCTTATAAGGTGATCTATAACTTGGCTCCATATCAAAAGACTGTAAAGAAATAGGAGTCAAAAGAAATCCAACCCCATCAATCATTATTTGTCAACTTGCTCAGCTTTGATATAATAGGTGAGGACCCTTCAGGTATTCTTTCCTGATCATATACAGAACCTTTGCTTAGAGAAGTCCACATATTAAATGATGTAGATATTATACAAGTGTAATATGAGTTGAGAAAATGAATTATATTTGCTGTAAGAGTGAAACCTCAATGTCTGAGTGACTAAACACAATAAAGGTTTGCTTGCAATTATGTAATGTCTAATACAGTCCACATGACAATTCTCCATCTTTTAATTACTTTTTGAACATTTGTATAAACATCAGTAGAAACATTTAACCACAGAGAAATATATGTGTGCACTTGTATAAGAATCAATAAATATAATTCACAATTATATATCTTTAAATAAATTTCCCAATTTCTTTCAGAATCCAAGAATGACTTATTTGACAATGAATACAAGCCATGAAAAAAAATTTGTTCAGTCACTAAGTCGTGTCTGACTCTGCAAACCCCATGGACTCCAGCACACCAGGCTTCCCTGTTCATCACCAACTCACTCATGTCCATTGAATCGGTGATGCCATCCAACCATCTCATTCTCTGTCTACACTTCTCCCCCTGCCCTCAATCTTTCCCAGCAACAAGGTCTTTTCCAGTGTCAGCTCTTCACATCAGGTGGCCAAAGAATTGGGGCTTCAGCTTCACATTAGTCCTTGCAGTGAATATTCAGGGTTGATTTCCGTTAGGTCTAACTGGTCTCCTTGCTGTCCAAGGGACTCTCAAGAATCTTCTCCAGCACCACAGTTTGAAAACATCAATTCTTCAGCACTCAGCCTTGTTTATAGTCCAACTCTCACATCTGTACATAACTACTAGGAAAACCATTGCTCTGACTATATGGACCTTTGTTGGCAGTCATGTGTCTGCTTTTTAATATGCTGGCTAGATTTGTCATAGTTTTTCTTCCAAGAAGCAAGTATCTTTTCATTTCATGGCTGCAGTCACTGTCTGCAGTGATTTTTGGATCCCAAGAAAATAAAACCTGCTGGATGTTAGGGGAATAAATTCTGTGTGTTAAAATTTCAAAACATGAATGAGTATGGAATCTGAATAAGTTGCTTGGATAGGTACTCAGATAGCAAAAAAAGATTAGGAGACTATAAAACTATAGCATATGTCAAATGTATTCTATGTTAAAAAGACCTGACACTCAGAATTTAGAGAGATCCAGGCAATAACAGAGAGAAATGTGATCATAGCCATACCTCCAAACCAAGATACAAGAGAGGGTGAAGTTGAAATGTTCATATTCAAATAGGGTTTCAGGAAAAACAGACTATGTTAAAATAAACTTGGTCCTAGGATAACATCTCAGAATCTTTCAAATGAGTGCAATTCTACCATCCATGACGTCCAGGATTGTATTGCTCCCAAGAAACTGCCTTTATTATGAGAAGGATTTATGGCACCCCACTCCAGTACTCTTGCCTGGAAAATCCCATGGATGAAGGAGCCTGGTGGGCTGCAGGCCATGGGGTCGCACAGAGTCGGACACGACTGAAGTGACTTAGCAGTAGCAGTAAGAGTTAGAAAGTGAAGGAAGGCTGCTCCCAGAAATAAGATCCACTTCTGTGGGTTCAGGAGATTACCTTATCAAGCTAAACTCAAAAGTAGAAAGTGTTCAGTTGTATCTCATGCCAACACAACAGGGCTTTACTTCAAATGAAAGAAGATATAGTATCAGAAAAAATTACAAAGATAGATCTATAGGACTCTAAATTATATACATAGACAACTCAAGAACTCATCCACCATTCTGGACAGGATTAAAATATACCCATCAACTTCAGCATGTTAGCAGAAAGCAATTAGTGTGCCATACCCTGAACCTTAGCCCAAATTAAATCTTGATGTGCTTAGAATTTTATCATCATTTTGACAGTTTAATATTAATAATACAAATGTGGTCAGTAAAATTTGAATTGTGTCCATGTACAGTGATATCCATTTCACTTAAATTAAACTCTATGATTTTATTTCATTTTAGTGGCAAAATTAATAGAGAATGTCTTGCTCATTTCTTGAATTTGTCAACTTTGTGAGCTATTTATTAAAATTTCAAGCTACATAATTTATATTTATCACCTTTTCATTGTCTCTGACTCAAAATAGATTGAGTCCCAATGCAATATGATTTATATTAAGGAAAATTCAACAGACAGAGAGTCAGGCTTTAGCTCTGCCAATAGGAGCTTCCCTGGGGACTCAGATGGTAAAGAATCTGCTCACATTGTGGGAGACCTGGGTTCAACCCTGGATTGGGAAGATCCCCTAGAGAAGGAATGTCTACCCACTCCAGTATTCTTGCCTGGAGAATCCCAAGGGCAAAGGAATCTGATGAGCTACAGTCCATGGGGCCGCAAAGTGTCGGACACGACTGAGCAACTAACACTTTCACTTTCAATAGGTTTAATTACTAATAGATCTAACAATTTCATTTTGAAGCAATGTTTCACTTATGTTATGAGCTCATAAACTGTCCCCAAGTTAGTTGTTTTTCCTGTCTTTGTGCCCTACTTTGCCTGATCTGTCTCTCTAAGCATCTGTCATGATAAATATTTTTACAGTCTCATTTTTCCTATAAAATTGAAATGCTCTTAATAAGAGCATGGCTGATAAAACTTATTTTTGTATCCCTTGTACATTGCACATTATTGGGCTCTTGCTGATTGCTCAAGCATTTTCTTGAATTGAATTGATGAAACAATAGTGACATCCAAGAAGAAGCCATCTGATTATCTTCTATCCAGGTAGAAATAGGTGCTCATTATCCTTTGACTTTCAGGCCTTTTGCATCCATTTCACATTCAGAAGGGTAATGGCAAATCTATATCTACTCTGATCAATATCACACTGTTCCTGAAACACTGCAGAAGTAGAGAGAGATACCCTTAAGAAAAAATTGTTTCTGTGAGCAATTTTACATCCTTTTTAGTTTCCAGTAACTGCAGTAAGATGACAATAAATAAAAGGCAGGTTGTATCAGTGAATTTGAACATTTCATTGTCTTGTTGTTAGTAAACAGACCATCTCCTGTAGAACTGTAACACTTTGTAGGCTAGTTTTGATGTTGTTCATTTGAAAGTATTATAAGGACTGCAGCCCCACCATGATGAAACAGTGGACTGAAATGAAGAAATGTTAACCTACTTTGTGAATTGGACACATTCTGGTTATTAGTAGAAAATATCTCAAGTTGTTGATTGAATTTTAGTAATCATTTAATGATTTCTTAATAATTTTCTCTTCTCTAGTTGAAAATAATAGTATATATAGCCCATCTCCCCATTGATTTTGATAAATTTCTTATTTTATTTATCTATAAGGCAGATGGTCCCCATTTTTTAAAATGTTGTGTTATGTAGATTATAATATAAATTACATAGATATTTCATGAACTTTCATACACTATCTGTAATATCGTAATAAATTTGAAAATTAATACCATTATCTTCATTTAGACATAGAGAACTGAGGTGCAAAGATTTTAAGTAACTAACTCAAGACCTCATAGCCAATTATATATCTGGGATGTAAAGCTCAGTAGGCTGAATCTCCTTCATTTTCCTCTACATTATGATATCTGTCTAAGTTCAAATATATTATGGAGTTATAAAAGCAATTATGAAATTGACTAACAATTCACTACCAACTTGGAATATGTCCTTCTTTCTTAACATGCACAAAAAGAGTTCTAAATATGATTGTCAGTATTTACTAAACACAAAACCATACTAAAAGCACATTAGTTTTACCCAGGAAAAGTTACTACAGGCCTTTGTCAACTTTACAAGGTAGATTTGTACTTGTGCTGTATCTTGTTTCCAAAAATGGAAGCAATGAATAAGCCAGATACACACAGCTGTGTTTCTCTCTGAATAAAAGACTGTGGAATTGGGAAAGGAGGGAGTACCACTCATTCACTTATCTAATTACAAATCATTCGATTAGCCAGATATTATCAAAAGTCTCTATATGAAATGTGACTGCGGAAAATGATTTTTCCATTTCTCTTCAATGCCAAATTTGGACGTTGTCTTTAGAGTGGCATGCCAAAACAGAATGAGTCTCTACAGGATAATTTGGTATCAGTTCAGTCACTCAGTCGTGTCCAACTCTTTCCAACCCCATGGAACACAGCACACCAGGCTTCCCTGTCCATAATCAACTCCTGGAGCTTGCTCAAACTCATGTCCATTGAGTTGGTGATGCCATCCAACTATCTCATCCTCTGTCTGTCATCCCCTCCTCCCACCTTCAATCTTTCCCAACATCAGGGTCTTTTCAAATGAGTCAGTTCTTCGCAGCAGGTGGCCAAAGTATTGTAGTTTCAGCTTCAGTATCAGTCCTTCCAATGAATATTCAGGACTGATTTCCTTTAGGATTGACTAGTTGGCTCTCCTTGCAGTCCAAGGGGCTCTCAAGAGTATTCTCCAACACCACAGTTCAAATGCATTAATTCTTTGGCTCTCAGCTTTCTTTATAGTCCAACTCTCACATCCATACATGACTACTGGAAAAACCATACCTTTGACTAGATGGACTTTGTTAGCAAAAGTAATGTCTCTGCTTTTTAATATGCTGTCTAGGTTGGTTACAGCTTTTCTTCCAAGAACAAAACATCCTTTAATTTCATGGTTGCAGTCACCATCTGCAGTGACTTTGGAGCCCCCTCCCCGCCCCCCAAATAAAGTCTCTTACTGTTTCTATTGTTTCCCCATCTATTTGCCATGCAGTGACGGGACCGGATGCCATGATCTTAGTTTTCTGAATGTTAAGTTTTAGGCCAACTTTTTCATTCTCCTCTTTCACTTTCATCAAGAGTCTCTTTAGTTCTTTTTCTTGTTTGTTTGTTTTTAAGTTCTTAATTTTGAATATTTCCTCTTTATTATTGAAGATTCTTTATTACTGAGGATTCTGTTAGGGAAATAAAATAGAAGTAGTCTTGTTCAGGTTTCAGAAGCAAAAGGGCAGAGCAGGTTTCTGACCTCGCTTCTAACCTGACTAGATACTGCCCTGACTGGGAGTGACCAGGAGTGACTGCCTGCTGTGAGTACAAGTGCAAGACTTGCACACTTGCAGCATAGATAAGATGGGAAAAGAAATTTGAGATTCTTGAGCTGCTGGTGGGGGCCTGGCCAGCCAAGCCCCAGACTTAGCAATATTCCAAGTTTTACATGACAGCAGAATAAGATATGAGAGCTGAGGTAGACAGAGTGGGTCACATGCTTTCCCCATATTTTTGGCTTGGAAGGCAGGATAGAATTTGGCATCATCAACCAAGACAAGATATTCAAGAAGAGAAACCAGTTTGAGGGAGGGCTGCTAGAAGCAGGATGAGGGTGAGAAGAGTGGTTTCTGTTTAGTACATATGCAATTTGATATACCTAGCAAACATTTGGTGGAGTTTTCCATAACACTGAGAATTATACTTCTGAAATCTTGCAACTGGTGGTATGATTGATAAAACATAAAGGTAGAAACAATCTACTAAGGAGGATGGGAGGCAATGAGAAATTGAAGCTAAATGGATTTAATTAATCTTAATTTTATATGGAAAAATACTTTTTAACTCAATAATACCTGAGAAATTATTAATGAGTAAAAGTCCCTTAATTCATATATGTTTTATTGCAAGAATCTCACTGTAAGTACTATATGAGTCTTTCACAGTTATTCATAAATTTTGCTGAGTTCAAATCCTGGGTCAGCAAGTAATTTTGTGATCTTGTATAAGGAACTGAACCTCTGAGCTACAATTTCTTCACTCATAAGAATAGTTATCTATTAGCTCAGCTGGTAAAGAATAGTTGTGTATACTTCACCTTTAAAATGTTTGTGATAATTAAATCTTATAAAGTATGTAAAGCAATTATAATGGTGCCTGCTGCTGCTGCTGCTGCTGCTGCGAAGTCGCGTCAGTCATGTCCGACTCCGTGCGACCCCATAGATGGCAGCCCACCAGGCTCCGCCGTCCTTGGGATTCTCCAGGCAAGAGTACTGGAGTGGGATGCCATTTCCTTCTCCAATGCATGAAAGTGAAAAGTGAAAGTGAAGTCGCTCAGTCGTGTCCGACTGTTCACGACCCCATGGACTGTAGCCCACCAGGCCCCTCCATCCATGGGATTTTCCAGGCAAGAATACTGGAGTGGGGTGCCATTGCCTTCTCCGATAATGGTGCCTGGGACCCTACAATGAACAACACTTTCAACTCTTCCTTTTACTCTTTCTCCTCATTATTATTATGATGATGATTATTATTTTTTTTTTTTTGACATTACCCTTAGTTATAAAGGTAGGGATTCTCCAGTGGCTCAGTGATAAAGAATCTGTCTTCAGTGCAGGAGACACGGGCTCAATCCTTGGGTCGGGAAGATCCCCTTGAAGAGGAAATGGCAATGCACTCTAGGATTCTTGCTGGAAAAATCCCATGGACAGAGGAGCCTGACAGGCTACAGTCAGTGGGGTCACAAAGAGTAGGACATCACTGAGCAGCTGAGCACAAATAAAGGTGTGCTATTTACCTACTAGTTGAATAAAATGTGCTATATTTTTATATCTATGGTAAATTATAATTATCACTGTGGTTCAGATGAACCTGAGTATGAGCTCCTTCTCTGAGAAGCAGCTGTGTGATCTTGAGTAAGGCACTTAATTTTCATTAGCTTCAGTTTCTACAATGAGGTCCTGGTATTTACTCTGTGACAGAAAAAGATACCTATTAGGATGTAATAATACCATCAGGATCAGTAGGTATACCCCATCACATAACTGTGATTTCATTGGGATATTTGCAATGACTTCAGTAGTGTCAGAAAAAACTTCCATACCTGCACTGACTAATATGTAAGATATGTCACTTTAATTTTGCACCACATCATCCTGCTAGAGGATAGCAGACTCTGAGTCCCTCTAATTTGCTTTTCTTCATTTTAAATCACATATCAAAAATCTCCAGTCAATAGATTGCCTTCAATGGGGTTCTCTGAGAGGAGACTTTAATAATGAGTTGGAGTAGATATTTGTCAGTACTTGCTACCAATTTTATTGTTTTGCTGCTGCACATATTGATTTTTATTATTCTGAAAAGACAAACAGAATGTGTTGCTTGGAGCACATGTCTCAATGGTCTGGAAACAAATATTTTAATGGTCTTTTTAGTGGTTTAAATATAAAAGGAAGATTATCTTCAGAAATTGATAAATTATACAAAAATCAAGAACTAAATTTACATACATAGTTGTATGTAAATTTCTTTTCATTGAGAGTTATGTTCTTGGAAGTCATATTATCGAAAAGGAAATGGGGCTAAGTGAAAGATAGAAGAAGATGTGTTGGCACCCTAGGCTCAAAAATGTTGTAAAATTTATACTCTGATGGTGAGAACGCAATTAAGGGTACTTCTGTTGTGAGGGACATAAACTAAGTTCTGGATAAGAGACACTTAGGGTATGAGTGACAAAATGGTTGTCCATGGGCCAGTAGAGCCTATGTACACCAGGAACGATAGTATCAATTACTTGAAAATACTGGTTATAGTATGGTAAGACTGGAAAGCAAAGTGTTGTGCTAGAGCAAAATCACAGAAAACATAAATGATAACCATGATGAATTTAGAGATTGAGAAAACTCTGAGAGAAGAGAACGTCGTTAAATATTATATTTGTTCAAATTATCAGATAACTTGTACTATTGTTCTTTAGGATAGAGATTAACGGTGGTAATATCTTAAGACTATTATGGAAATATGTCTAAGGCACTGGCACTTTTAACATCTTTAAATATTCCCTAAGTGATTTGTACAAACAATCACTTGAGTTCTCTATACCTCTTCAGCTTCCAGTTCTAATGAGAACAATTCATTGAAACTCTCCTATGGCAGACTTCTCCAGTGAGAGTACTTACTCTACATCTATTATGAGTTATAAAGTCAATAACTTATCAGAAGCTATATGTCAATAAGAATACCTTTTTTATAGTCCTCTAGTGTTTTTGGAGCAATGTGATAGTAAACACAGTTAATATATACTTGTTTTTACTCCCTCTTGATATGGGAAAAATGAGGGGGAAAAAGAAGTGTCTGTGAATATTATTCAATGAGAAAATTTTAGTTTTCTATTATCTTTCTTGAGAATTCTTCCTGTGAATATGTGAACATGTGTGCACACACACACACACATTTCAGGCAACTTCTGGATGACAAGCCTGCCATATAAACAACTTCTGGATGAATAAATTAATATTGAGTTTAATCATTTGGATGGTTGGAAATCATTTTTCCTAGAGAAAATAAATTATTAGGGATGCTTTTTGTTACTACTGCAGGTCACAGGAAAGACTAGTAAGAGAAACAGAAATTCCAGCCTTCTAGTTTGTCAGTCTGACCCTTGCAATGTCTAAAACACAAGTATTTGCTCTGTACCATGTTATAATATAACCAAGGAGTGTCTTAACCCATTGGCTTAAAGCCTTAACAAGATACTAAATAATCTAAGAACCCAAATCCATAATTATATTCATAGATATAACTCAATAAATCATCTCTTCTCAGAAAACATATTTTGTTTAAACAAGGACCAGCCTAGGGTAATATATATCAAATAATTCCAAATATATGAATTTCAGGTTTAAGAAAAAAAAATAACTTTTTGTAAGAGAAATCTCTGAGTATAAGAATGGCAGAAACACAGGGAGCTATCCCTGATATCCTGTGATAAACCATAATGGAAAATAATATATAAAAGAATGTACGTATGTGTATAACTGAGTCACTTTGCTCTACAGCAGAAATTGACACAACATTGCAAATCAACTACGCTTCATTTAAAAAAGAAAGAATGGCAGAAGCCATACAAATTATTAATGTTTCCAAAAATATCTATCACAGCATGGAATCAAAAGAGAGGGAGAAAGATAAGGGGCCAGAACAAACAGCCAGTGAAAGGAAGAAATCTCTGAAGGGATGTGCTGTGTACACTCAGATAAGTATTCTGACTTCATGTGGCTTCAGTGAATAGAGAGATCCTGTAAATCTTTAGAGACTGAAATGCTTTTATTATGCAGTTCCATACCTGAAGCAGTACAAACACAATGTTTTCATATGTTAAAATGTTAATGTTATCTTTCTATTGCAGGAGAAAAACATTCTACGTGAATAGCTATTGATTTCCTGACTGGGAATTAGTTACTATTTTACCTGGTGTTAGTAACCGATAAGCCTGGCACAGGATTTCATTACAGAGATTCTGTTTCTCAGTTTTGTGCAGAGTCTGATGCCAGGCCTTTTTATTGGTGCATGTAATCTGATGGACTTCAAATTAAAAGCAATGAAAATCACATTAGTCTGTCTACTAGATGAGATGTTATTAAGAGTAATGGGATAACACTATAGAGCTTCATTTCTTAATGTTTAGTTCTTAGGACTGAAGCTTTCAGACAAATAAAGACTGCTATAAATTATAACTCATTGTCATACATGAATATGAATATATTTATCACTGTTGGCTAAAAGGATGTCATCTCTAAACTGATTTTTTTTCCCATATGCTGGGTGTACAGACATATGGGCTTCCCTCATAGCTGAGTTGGTAAAGAATCTGCCTGCAATGCAGGAGACCCCAGTTGGATTCCTGGGGCAAGAAGAGCCCCTGAAGAAGTGATAGGCTATCTACTCCAGTATTCTTAGGCTTTCCTTGTGGCTCAGCTGGTATAGAATCCACATGCAGTGTGGGAGACCTGGATTCGGTCCCTGGGCTGGGAAGAGCCCTGGAGAAGGGAAATGCTACCCACTCGAGTATTCTGGCCTGGAGAATTCCATGGACTGCATAGTCCATGAGGTTGCAAAGAGTCGGACATGACTTTCACCTTCAATTTTCATGCTGGTTGTAGAAAAGAGAAGGGAAGGTGATAAAATTAAGTCCACACAGAGATGAAATGAGTGTGACAACATTGAGAAAAAGTGTTATCCAATGTCTGATGGGAGAAGGCAATGGCAACCCACTCCAGTACTCTTGCCTGGGAAATCCCATGGGAGGAGCTTCGTAGGCTGCAGTCCACGGGGTCGCTGAGAATCGGACATGACTGAGTGGCTTCACTTTCACTTTCATGCATTGGAGAAGGAAATGGCAACCCACTCCAGTGCTTCTGCGGAGAATCCCAGAGATGGGGGAGCCTGGTGGGCTGCCATCTGTGGGGTCGCACAGAGTCGGACACGACTGAAGTGACTTAGCAGCAGCAGCAATGTCTGATGATAGTTTCACTGTTAGCAGCATGTCTACATAAATATAGATGATAGTATTTGCTGAAATATAGTTATATTTATTATTACAGCACTGTATATGCTTTGAAATAAATCAATAAAAATCACATGTTATAGGTAAGTTTACAAAATTGCAGTAATTTATATATAATGTATTCCAACAGATAACTGAAAGTAGTATGTGAAATTATTGTCCCAAGGCTACATTTTAACAATACTTGGAGAAGATTTAGGTCTCCTGATTTCTAATTTAGTGTTCTTTCTATTGCAACCTGTTTTTTTTTTTTTCTTGCGCTTCCCCTGCCTAGAGCCCCGGAACATCTTATTTCTTTAGTTGTAAATAATCTCAATATGTTATTCAATTATTTATTTATCTCACATGTGTGATCATTAAACCATGACTACATATTTGCAAGAAACAGTCTCATAAACATTTGTCCCTTCCTAATTACTCTCTGTCTCAACTGCATGTTTATGGGCCTAAAAACATTGTCATGAGAGTGAAAGAAAGTGACAGGAGGGTAAATTTCAAACTGCTTGAATCAGATTAGACAAGGATATATACATCCCTCATAATCTTTCCTTTATCATTCATTTCTTTCCAGACACAATTTTTCCTTTCTCATTCGAATAAACTTGATCTATATCTAATCTATTTCATGAGCAAGGACATTGTGGACTGTTTGTACATTGATAAATCTAATTGTGTAGGATTTCTATACAGATTAATGGACTCTGTGTGTGTGTGTGTGTGTGTGTGTGTATGTATGTAAGGTACTGGGAATACAGCATACAGTTTGTTTTAACTTGTGAATTCCCTAGTAAAATCAAATACATTATCTTTTCCAATTGCACTCAATTTTAAGCGAAAAGACAAAAGAACAAAATACTGGGATGACTGACACAGGACCTCCTATGAAAGAAGTAGTATATTCTCAAATCTAGTGACCTTCATTACTCCTCTGAAAATGGACATAACTGAAGTCATTTGCATCTCTATGCTCATCTCAATAAGGACATGTTCTGGTAATGACATGCTTTGTATGTACATACTCATGGGCATTATCTTGTATGAGTGCCTATGACACATGTTTCATTTTTTTCATCATTTCCATAGATTAAATAAATAACTTACCAAAGCAGTTAATATTAAAAGAGGGCATAGGATTTGTATAGCGTGACATTTTCAGTCTAAATGGTAACAGGGGCATGGTATAAATGTCATGCTTAATCTGAATAAATAATATTCATGTAGGCTGCTCTATATTTTATGATGGAAGAAACCATCAAATTTAAAATTTGTTCTGTTTTATATCTTCTGACAGTAACACTCTCAGCGTAGCTCTGTTTATAAGAATATTTTTCAATATGGGTCTAAGATGAATCTTGAAGGATGAGTGGGTGATGGTTAGTGGGAGAGCAAAAGGAAGCTATCTGTGTCATAGTAGAAGCTTGAGTAAAATATGAAAAGGCAAGAGGAACCTAGAGTCAGTTTGTATTAATCAAATGATGAAGTAGGGAGTGATTCTATGGTTAGTACGCTATTTTCAGCTTTTGATTCTGAACAATCGTATCTGTACTCCTTTCAAAAACAGTATGTAGGAAAATCCACTCTGAAATATCCTTTAAAAGCTGGAGAACACTTCTTTCAAATAAGAGAAATATTCTTTAGAAATGAAGAGGAAAAAAAAAAGAAAAATGTGAAAAAATATGGTCAGAGATGGTGGATCATGTAGATACTTTATTGTGTAGAATAAAAATAATAAGAGGAATATAAAGTTGTCCTGTTAAGTTTGATTTACCTATATTTTTAAGTTTTTAGATCAAGTTAGAATGAACCTTGGAGAAGGAAATGGCAACCCATTCCAATGTTCTTGCCTGAAGAATCCCAGGGACGGGGAGCCTGGTGGGCTGTCGTCTCTAGGGTCGCACAGAGTCGGACACAACTGAAGCAACTTAGCAGCAGCAGTAGCAGCAGAATGAACCTAAGTGAATGAAGATCTCCTGGGAATTTATTCCTCTCAGAAATGTCCATGTATTTTAGAAATCAAGGGGACCACATTCCAAAATCAAAGTACTTCATCACTGTGACCTCAATGTGCTTTCATCTTCAAATTTTGGCAATGTAGGGTTTTTTGTTTGTTTTTTCTGATGTTAAAACAGAACTCATTCTCTGTCAGTGTAGCTGAGACTCCAAGGAAAAAAAGAAGTAGAATACTAAGAACCCCCAGATCTTAAACATATGTCAGACAGCATATGTAGCAGAAGCTGAGGCCGTGAAAACTACTTCTGCCAATGTTAGGGATCACTCAGCTCACCTGTGAAATAGTGAAGGTTCAGAATCCACATGGAGAAGTCATTTTGGACAGTGCTATTGGAAGTCTATGCATGTTCCAAACTCCCCCAACTCCTCGCACTCTCCACAGGAAGAGGGGTGGGGCTTCCACTCCCATTTAGGAAAACCATTTAGAAACATGACCACCTCCTAGAGTTCTAATAGTGAGTGTTTGACTTTCACCAATGACTGTCTACAGATGAAAATCTGTCTGGAGTTACCTCTGCATGACACTATCAAGGAAGGCCTTAGTACTGAAAGGAAGCTGCCCTTAGGTGGAGGTGAGGAAAGAGTAGAATACTCCAAAGGTCAGCATTATCACTGGAAGAGGGTCACCCTGGGCTTCCTAGAACATTCTGCCAAAAAAGATGATTGGGGTGGGGGTTGGGGGGATGGATGGAGAGTAGGAGGGTAGTATGGGTGAATGAGAGGGTGGTAATTTCTAGAAGCCTACAGGCTGGCTGAGGGAGGGCAGTCTTAAATGCTTCACCAGAGAAAAGAAGATGAAGCATCAGAATAATCTCTGAAAACACACAAACAAGTAAAAACAAAACACAACAAAATTACAGGAGGAAAGAGCAATTATGTGCTTCCACCTTGTGTGAGGGGACAACTGTCACATTATAATGTCATCACACATAACAGTGTTCTCTCTGGTAAAACCAAACTGCACTCATCCCAAACTTTGTTATTCCAAAATGGAACAGGTCTAACCTAGGGGTAGTAACAAATGCTAAATTAACTGAAGCTTGGGGAATAGATTATGACAATTGGCAGACAAGTTAATCTCTGGAATAAATATGTACTTCAGTTCAGTTCAGTCGCTCAGTCGTGTCCAACTCTTTGCGACTCCATGAATCGCAGCACTCCAGGCCTCCCTGTCCATCACCAACTCCCAGAATTCACTCAGACTCACGTCCATCGAGTCAATGATGCCATCCAGCCATCTCATCCTCTGTCATCCCCTTCTCCTCCTGCCCTCAATCCCTCCCAGCATCAGAGTCTTTTCCAGTGAGTCAATTCTTCATATGAGGTGGCCAAAGTACTGGAGTTTCAGCTTTAGCATCATCCCTTCCAAAGAAATCCCAGGGCTGATCTCCTTCAGAATGGACTGGTTGGATCTCCTTGCAGTCCAAGGGACTCTCAAGAGTCTTCTACAACACTACAGTTCAAAAGCATCAATTCTTCAGTGCTCAGCCTTCTTCACAGTCCAACTCTCACATTCATACATGACCACAGGAAAAACCATAGCCTTGACTAGACGGACCTTTGTTGGCAAAGTAATGTCTCTACTTTTCAATATGCTATCTAGGTTGGTCATAACTTTTCTTCCAAGTAGTAAATATGTACTTAGGAGAGCAAGACAGAGAATTTAGAAGACATGCCTGAAATTTACTTCATAATCAGAAAAAGACCAAATCCAAGAGGGATTTTTGAAAGGACCCTAGCAAAAATAACATGACTATAGAGATAAAATAGCTAGGAATAAACTTAACAAGAAATATAAAATGCCTATATAAAGAAAACTTTAAAATACTTTTAAAGAACACTAAGACTGTGCAAACATTCTTGAAGTGGAAAGCTCAATAACGTAAAGTTATCAACTCTTTAATTTGTTTTAAATTTAGTATGATCCAAATAGCAATGGCAAAATTTTTTCTCACATCCTTTGAGTTTGGGACAGGTTAGATAAAGTGCTTTCTTAGTTCACTTGGAAAAATACACAAACAGATTTGAATGCCTAATACATTTCAGAAAAAGAAAAGCAATAAATATCCTCAATAGATAGTAAACCTTAAAGTCCAATAAACCTTAAAGTCCAATAATTTAGCAATGCTTTATTGGCATATTATACAATAAAATTGTATTTAGCTACACAGATCAATAAGTAGAACCGCAAGATAAAAAGTAAACCTCAATGTATATGGGAATTTAATATGCAGTTGACCTTTGAACAATGTGGGTCTGTACAGTGTGGACCCACTTATACATGAACTTTTTCAATAGTAAATATTATACTACTACACAATCTGAGGTTCCTTGAATCCCCAGATACAGAATTGTGGTTGCAATCCACATGTAGGGAAGCCAATTCTAAATTACACATATATTTTCAATTATGGGGAGGGTCAGCTCCTCTAACCCCTGCATTGTCCAAGGGTTAATTGTATTTTATATGTATGTGTTGTCTTACATGAGTGGATAATTTGGTGCATCACTCAATCAAAGGCATTGGGAACACTGGGAGCCATTTGAAATAAGCAGAAGGTGGATCTATTCTACTTCATACTGAATATTATAATGACTTCTAAGTGCATCACATATTCAAGGGAAAAATACATTCATAAAAATACAGGAGGAAAGAAAATGGAAAAATTTATTTTATAACCCTGGAGACTCAGATAGTAAAGAATCTGCCTTCAATGAGGGAGACCTGGGCTCAATCCCTGGGTTGAGAAGATTCCTTGGAGAAGGTAATGGCTACCCACTCCCGTATTCTTGCCTGGAGGATCCCATGGATAGAGGAGCCTGGTGGGGTATAGTCCATGGTGTTGCAGAGTCAGACACGACTGAGTGACAAACGTTTTCTCTTTCATTTGGGCTTCCCTGGTGGCTCAGATGGTTAAGCATCTGCCTGCAATGCAGGAGACCTGGGTTTGATCCCTGTGTCAGGAAGATCCCCTGGAGGAGGAAATGGCAATCCACTCCAGCATTCTTGCCGGGAAAATCCCATGGTCAGAGTAGCCTGATAAGTTACAGTCCATGGGGTCACAGAGTCTGACAAAACTGAGACTTCACTTTCACTTAGGTGCTCAGATCTTTAAACTATGATTCAAAATATAGACTTACCTGGTGGCTCAGATGGTAAAGCATCTGTCTACAATGCAGGAGACCCGGGTTTGATCCCTGGGTTGGGAAGATCCCCTGGAGAAGGAAATGGCAATCCACTCCAGGACTATTGCCTGGAAAATCCCATGGACAGAGGAGCCTGGTAGGCTACAGCCCATGGGGTCGCAGAGTCAGACACGACTAAGTGACTTCACTTTCACTTTCTTCTTTCAAAATATAGAAGCTGTGAAGTTCTTTTTAAAGGATATATTGACAGCTTAAAATATCATACATATGGCAAAATACCATAATCTAAATCCAAAAACAAATGTCACACTAAGAAAAACATACTTTCAATTTATTTTATAAAGGGTTAAGGGCTTCCGGAAATAAGTAACAAAAGGATTAATGAATCAATAGAAAAATAAGCAAGGAATATGAATAAAGAATTCAAAGACATGGAAATATAAATACTTTAAAAACAAACATTACATGTTCAATCTTAATTTAATAAGAAAAGTAAAGACCCTAATAAATATATATTTTTTTAATTCACATGATTAAAACACATAAATCTGATAACACTGTGAGTTGAAGCCATAGGAAAGAACTATAGCCACTTGGAATATCAATGTATAAAGTTCCCCCCAAAGGAAATTTGAATATATTTCTTAAATTTATGAAACTCAGAGTGCCTTTTGACCCAGAAACTCAAATTGCTAGATTTTATCCCACAAATGTGCTTTTACATATGTGAAATTATATACATAAGCTTGCCCAACTGGGAACAGTATATGGAAATATTGTATTACAAATCCATTTTTTTTTAATCCATAGAATAGAAACAACCTTTGTTTTATTTCACTCTGAGGGGTATATCTTCAAAAACCAGGTATCCAAGAGAGCAGAGGTTCCAATCTTCAAAAACCTTAAAATATCTCTGACATTCAAGAATAATCAGCCATTTGTGTGCAAACCACATTTTTTTTATTCCTCTTGGTACTTGGCAGAGAGCCTTTGCAGATTAGGTGTCTAACAATTTCTAATGAACAATAAATGGAAATACAAAATGCATTAGCAACATTGCTATTCTTATTACTCTTTATCACTTCTCCACTAAGACTGAAAATCTGGTACTGTTGGGAACTACCTGTTCCTACTGGAATATACGAGCAGGAATCTTTATCCATTCGTTATCACTGTATTTCAAGCACCTAGAATATTGCCTTACACCTAGTAGGCAATACATTGTTAAATGAAAAAAAAATGAAACAAATATTATTCATGGTATCTTTGACACTGTCATATCTTTTCTTTTACTTAATGTATTTGCCCTCTTAATTTGTTTCCTGCTGGTTACTAATTGTCCAACTGCCCTTCTTTTTAAAAATTTTACTTATTTATTTTTGGTTGCACTGGGTCTGCGTTGCTGTGTGGGCTTTCTCTAGTTGTGCTGAGCAGCGCTAATTTCTAGTTGTAGTGCACAGGCTTCGCACTGCGATGGCTTTCTGGTTACAGAGCATGGGCACTAGAGCACATGGACTTCAGTGCGCATGAACCTGTGTCCCTGCACCACCAAAGTCCCTCCATCTGTACTTTTGATAGCCACTTTCTAACACTGGCATCTTCCCATTTGGGTCAGTTTTACATGGTTTATTTTATTTAGAATATTACATTACTATTTTTAGAAATTCTAGTTCAACTGAACTTTCAAAAATTGTTGCCACAAACAAGATAATATATCTTATTATTTTTGTCTTTAAATTAATTTATAGATACTTCTTATGCCTAAAATGTGTGTAGAACAGTTTTTGTGACTACACAGGCTCTGTAAGGGCATAGCTTTTCTATTAGTGGCAGAGAAATCACAAAGATAAAAATCTTATATTTTCAAATTAGGACAATACTCAGGACATGAAAATTTGCAGTAGTCTAACTAAGCCATAAACAGAAATATGTTCTCTAGAACAGTGATAACTTTCTCTTTTCATGCCCCTGTACTCTATTTTTTAAATGTCTTTCTCCTGATGCAGTAGTTTATGGCTTCTGAGTTCCTTGATCTCTAGTAAATTATTTAAAGACCCTACCAAGTAGAACATGGGTTCTGTTAATAATCAAGATTTAGAGGCAGATGGGATCAATACAAGGTCAAGCGTTTTCTCCTGGAGTTACACTGGTCTCATATCTAGATAGTGTTATTGTCCTGAAGCCATTTTAGTAATGATTTGCTGGCTTTCTAAGACCTTGTTTGGTAGGAGAGCTCTATTTTAAAGGCTACATTAAATTTGATCTTCCCATTTTTAAAGATCTGTCACATTTTATCTCTCAAAATATGACAGCTCTCAGTGATTAAAGATTAGTCCAACTCCATCCCATTGAGTACTGAAGGATGGATGCTTAGTAAGCAATAATTAATAAAATAAACTCAATGATGAAAGTGCCTTTGAACCTGCCCTTCTTCATTCACTGTCCAACTACAATTTGTCAGCCCTTATTTAGCAAATGCTTCTGCCTTGTTCTGATCCAGACCCTTCTTTCTGGGTTAGGATCCACTCTTCCTTACTTCCATAGTACAATATGAATAACTTTACCCTAGCAGATAGATTAATACCATATAATTGTTTAACTTCTCTATAACATTCTACAGTAAAAAGTCTTTAAAGCCAATAGCTATGCATATGTTTCTTTTCTTTGTGACTCATAGACAGTGTGGCAAATCATACAGACCCAAAAAAGTGTTGGTGAATAAACAGATATATAAATGAATAAGACTTATAATTAGCTTTGAATGTTAAAAGAAAATGTATATAAATGACTAAATGAGAGAATGATAATAAAAGTTGCATATTTCTGGTAAAACTAAGCTTAATGCTAAGTTTGGTTTTAAGCACACTGACAGGTAAATATCAGTTTCCTTTTTTACTAAGTATTTGTAGCTAGAACTGTACTTTTGTTTTATGTGTATAGTTTGAAGAGATTAGCTCTTCTAGGAGTATGCCATGAAATTTCCTTAGTAATGTGAGGTCACCTATGTGTGGATGTATGCTGTCAGTTTCAGGATGATGATCTGTACATACTGTGCCCCAGCCCAGTGGGTACAGTATGGCCGCAATACAGTGTAATGGCTGCCATATTGCCAATGAAGAAAAACTAAGTTCTATTGAGAGTATTTTGCATTTGTCACAAGAGATAGATGATCCCTTATTAAATCCTTACTAATTTTACTTTATTAGTGCTTTTAGCTTTCAGGAATTCAGCTTTTATATGATTAAAAAAAAGAAAGAAAATTTCACTTATACTGAAGTATGATGTACAGAGTAGTGTACAAACCACACATTGCAAATATCTACACATCCTACAAAATGCAAACTTGTCAATGGACAGAAAATTACTGGCATCCCAGAAGCTCTCCTTGTGACCTGTCTTGATTTCTCTTCCTTTAATCCTCCTCCCAAAAGAATACTATCTTGATGTCTGCCATCTCGGATTGATTTTTCCTGAAAAGTGTAATACACATTACACTTATGTAGCATTTTGTCTTTCCTTACTAGCAAATTATAGGCATGGAATTATATGTTTTGTATTCTTTTGTCCTTTTTTGTGAAATTCATTCATGTTGCTGTATGTTGTATACAGCAGTACTTTATTCATTATCATTGTTCAGAGTATCCTACTGTCTGACAATTCCACAATGTATTTATTTAGATACTGCTTATTATGAACATTTGAGCTGTTTTCAGTTTGGGTTTATTATAAATAGCACTGCTATATACACTCTTGTCTAAATTTTTAACACATATATGTATATATATTGTGGCTATAATCAAGGGGTGTGTGTATGTGGTTGTATTTATTTCATTTCTGAAAATGAAGTTAACAGGTAAATAAAGTAATAGAACATGAAATAGATTTTCATACTGGTAAAACCTGAGACACAAACGTGTAGAAGATTCTAAAGCTTATCTTTTATTGACAAATAACTGGAAATTTGGCTAGATGAGTGGGTGGTCATCTATTATTGGCATCCTGGGTGAAGAAATAAATAATAATTTTAAAAGTGTAGAGCAACAAATGAAAATATCTGTAGGAGATTATGTTTTGCTGATTCAGGGCTTAATTTATACCTGACTCTAAAACAAAATGTAGCTCTACTGTGCTCATGATGAAATGTAAGCCATCTGTCCACATACATTTTTTAACCTACAGAAAAAGATGTTGTTGTCCAGATTTTATAGGTAAGAAAATTGAATTTCAGTGAACTTAAGTAAGTTACCCAAACTGAAAGACCAACTATTAAGTAGAGGATTAAATATTTAATGTATATATACCATATATATTATATACATACTTATGACCAACCTAAATGGCATATTCAAAAGCAGAGACATTACTTTGCCAACAAAGCTCCGTCTAGTCAAGACTATGGTTTTTCCAGTAGTCATGTTTGGATGTGAGAGTTGGACTGTGAAGAAGGCTGAGCGCTGAAGAATTGATGCTTTTGAATTATGGTGTTGGAGAAGACTCTTGAGAGTCCCTTGGACTGCAATGAGATCCAACCAGTCCATTCTAAAGGAGATCAGCCCTGGGTGTTCTTTGGAAGGACTGATGCTAAAGCTGAAACTCCAGCACTTTGGCCACCTCATGCGAAGAGTTGACTTATTGGAAAAGACTCTGATGCTGGGAGGGATTGAGGGCAGGAGGAAAAGGGGATGACAGAGGATGAGATTCTGGATGGCATCACCAACTCAATGGACATGAGTTTGAGTGAACTCTGGGAGTTGGTGATGGACAGGGAGGCCTGGTGTGCTGCAATTCATGGGGTCACAAAGAGTCAGACATGACTGAGTGACTGAACTGAACATGCAT
>NW_011495032.1:2326906-2331349 GCF_000754665.1 Bison bison bison
ATATATATATATATATATATATATGTATAAGGACATTTAAATTCAGAATATGGCTGAATAAATGGTAAAGGCATTTCATAGAAAATGTGAAATACCTGACTTGGGAGAGAGAAAAAATATCACTATTTCCTTATACAATTAAGGGATATTATAAAGATTTTTGTGGCTAAAACTGGTCTTTGTGGCAAAGTTGGCATTTTCCTAAGGTCAGAGGTGCCTGGGAAAAGGGATGGGGCATTCTTTTCTTGTGGAGATACAGCAAACTAAGTTATTCTTAATAGATATAAATGTTAGTAAATAAAGCTCCTAGTCAATGACTTTGCTTAGGAGTTCTTCCATTCTCAATTCCCATGATCTATAAGGCTCTCACATCAGAGATTCAGTTTTTTAAATACTTTTAGATGTTAATAAAGTTTGAAACTGCTTGGGAATTTGAATTATATGAATAACTCTCCAGAAAGTTTGAAAGTAAAGGAGAAAAAGGGAAACTTTTTAAAACATTAAAAAATAACATTGAATTTTTTTTCTCATCTTTTCCTAGGAAGCAAAAAAGTCAACAAGTAAATGAAAAAATATATATATGTATATACAGACTATGGATATTTGAAGAACTCTTGGAAGTCATTGTTTCCTGATCTTAAAGATCTTTGTTGTGGAAAATGTGCTTGAAAATATCATTCTAATTTATTCAATGAATCCTACAGAGTTTTAACTATAAATGGCTCCCTAGATATGGTGATTCTGGGCCACGAGAACTGGTAAGATAATTGATTATATATACAGGATTAGAGAAAAGCAGTAAATAAGAATTGTGATGAAAGTATATGCCAAGGCTTTTAGGAACGAAGCTTTGTTGAGTTCAAAGAGTGAAATGAGACTAGAACCCAAGGGAAAAATGAATAACATGGCAAAATAAAATGTTAAGTTCTTAACACACACACACACACACACACACAAATTCAAAACAAAAGATAAACATAAAGGGACCATAAGGGCATCTTGAGAGGTAACAGAAAAGTCTGTTATCCTCATTGTGGTGATGTTATCACTAGTGTTTGCATAGGTCCAAACTTTTGAACTGTGGTGTTGGAAAAGACTTTTAAGAGTCCCTTGGACAGCAAGGAGATCCAACCAATCCATCGTAAAGGAAATCAGTCCTGAATATTCACTGGAAGGACTGATGTTGAAGCTGAAACTACAATACTTTGGCCACCTGCTGTGAAGAACTGACTCATTTGAAAAGACCCTAATGCTGGGAAAAATTGAAGGTGGGAAGAGAAGGGGACAACAGAGGATGAGATGGTTGGATGGCATCACCAACTTAATGGACATGAAAGTGAAAGTCCCTCAGTTATGTCCAAATCTTTGTGACCCCAAGGGCTATACAGTCCATGGAATTCTCCAGGCCAGAATACTGGAGTGGGTAGCCTTTCCCTTCTCCAGGGGATCTTCTCAACCCAGGGATTGAATCCAGATATCCCACAATGCAGGCAGATTCTTTACCAGCTGATCCACAATGGACATGAGTTTGAGTAAATTCCGGGAGTTGGTGATGTACAGGGAGGCCTGGCATGCTGCAGTCCATGGCATCGTAAAGAGTTGGACACAACTGAGACTGAAATGAACTGAACTGAAACTCATCAAATTTTCCACATTAAAAGTATACAGTTTATTTATGTCAATTATATTTCAATAAAGATCCTTTTCTAAAAGTATTGGATTGAAAAGAAAAACTAAATTTAAACCAATCAGTATTGAGAAGCCTGAGTTTTCTTTAATTTTTTTTTTTTTCAGTATTGTGAAAAAATGAGGAAAGGCTCAAAGGACCCTACGGTTATAAATTTATGATAAGGCAAATAAGTATATACAAAATTGGACATGAGTAGCTTTAGGTGGCCATTAAGAGCCTGAGTTAACTGACACATATTAATCACTTTAAGTGTGACTGGCACTGTCTCTCCTGGTGATTTTATTGGGTCCCTGAATACCATAGCTTGATTCTTTCTTATGCCTTAGCCATTTAATTCTCAAGTCCAAAGAAGTTTAGAGTAATACAATTAGGAAGAAGAGGGCAAACACCAAAAATAGTAAAAACTAATAACTGACAGCCTGCTTGTTAAAGGGGCTGTAAAATTAAGACATGGTATTCAAAATGGCATACTATCACCTAGGGCTTTACATAAGCATGTCAACAAATGAGCCTAAGTTATCAAGGTAAGAAAAATTTGCAAAAATAATGAAGCTTAAGGCTATAGTTTTTCCAGTGGTTATGTATGGATGTGAGAGTCAGACTGTGAAAAAAGCTGAGTGCCGAAGAATTGATGCTTTTAAACTGTGGTGTTGGAGAAGACTCTTGAGAGTCCCTTGGACTGCAAAGACATCCAACCAGTCCATTCTGAAGGAAATCAGCCCTGGGATTTCTTTGGGAGGACTGATGCTAAAGCTGAAACTCCAGTACTTTGGCCACCTCATGCGAAGAGTTGACTCATTGGAAAAGACTCTGATGCTGGGAGGGATTGGGGGCAGGAGGAAGAGGGGACGACAGAGGATGAGATGGCTGGATGGCATCACCGACTCAATGGACATGAGTTTGAGTGAACTTCGGTAGATGGTGATGGACAGAGAGGCCTGGCGTGCTGTGATTCATGGGGTCGTGAAGAGTCAGACACAACTGAGTGACTGAACTGAACAAAAAACAGTAACCCTCAAAGTATGAGGCCTAGTCCCTTTTTGTGGACCATATCCTTCTTCAACATGAGATAACAACTATAGCTGAAATGAGTCAACTCTGTGTTCCTTCATTAATATATAATGTTGGGCACATTTCTTAACCTCTTTGAGAGTCATTATCAGTATCCCTAAAATGATACTATGATATATATTCTTGGTTTAACGAAATTAGTAATAAAATCACATATATATCCTGTCATCTCTGTATAAAATATGTAACATTGGATTGGTTTCCATTTGGAATCTAAAGCTAATTTCAGTCACAAGGTTAAAAAAATAAAGTTATCTTTTTGGCTAGGTTTGATTTCAAATGCCATCCCCTGAAACTTTCACTTTTTCCATTACTGTTTAAATGGCGTATCTTCAGATTTACTTGCTATATGTTGGCCAACATTTAAAATGGTATTTTTGAAGTACTGAGGATTGGAGAGCCCCATATGATTCCACTGACATCCCCTACCTGTATCCTCACATAGTCAGATATAGGTAGTTTATAGAGATAAAAGTGGGTGGCAATGCCAGTGGCATTTTTTTCCCCCCTTTGAAGAAAATTAGACTCAGAGGAAAAAGCCTCACACATTCAGTCCCACACAGCCAGAAATCTGACAACATCTGAGACTAATTAAATGCTTGTTTAACATAGTTTTCTTTAAACAATATCTCATTACCAGGATCTCAATTCCATTCCGTGAAGTCATGAGACACTCTCTTGAGTTTCTCTTTTCTTCTTCCACACAATGTGGGAATGAGAATAACATGTGCAAAGATGTCTATCTGATGTCAATACTTTCATTTTAATAAGAGGCTTCTTGTTTTCCTATTTTTATTTGACAGGTGTGACGATGTATTCCTGGAATTGAAATTAGCCTCCTTTATTATCCTATTTTACTAATAAAGATATTTATTGGAACAGAGTATAAAGGCTTTCATACAACATGAAAACAAGGCATCATATCAATTAAATACTTGGACAAAGCAACTATTTGTTACTCAAATTAAAATTCGATGCAGAAGGCACATTTATTCTGTTTATTGGGAGCTTACTGTGTGCCAAGGAGGAAAAAAATCAACTTCCCTAATAAATGGAAGTTTGCCTTCTTGAAACATTAATATCTCAACTAACAAAATGGTACTTAACATTTTATTACCCTGAACAAATATTGCAGCTTCACCACGTATCTTTAGTGTTTTACTCTGCTGGACAAATAAATTCTGGGACCTGAGACTCCCTCATAGACCCCCTCATAGTAACATTTTCTTTCAGATGCGTGGAATCAGTACCCCTTTTCCACAGTCATCATTTTCTCCTTTCATCTTCAAGATGCACATTTCCTTCTGTTGTTCAGTGCCATATGGTCTGCCCCCACTCCCCGTGTTCCAGTCCACCTCCCCTGTTCACTCGGAGACAATTCTTTGAGAGAATCCTAGGTTTTGTCTTTGTATGAATTATAAATTTGCTGTGTTAAGGAATGTGGATGCCTTGGCCATCTATTGCTGTGCCAGTATGCATTCCCCATCTTTCTTCCTGAATTGTTATTTTTATGAAGGACCAATGAACCAGTGAAATTGCTCAGCCGTGTCTGACCCTTTGCAATCCCGTGGACCAACCAGGCTCCCTATCAGGCTCCTCCATCATGGAATTTTCCAGGCAAGAGTACTGGAGTGGGTTCCCATTTTCTTCTCCAGGGGATCTTCCCAAACCAGGGATTGAAC
>NW_011495032.1:2331704-2332233 GCF_000754665.1 Bison bison bison
ATATATATATATATTTTAAAATATTCCTTTCCATTATGGTTTATCTCAAGATAGTTCCCTGTGCTATACAGTAGGGCCTTGTTGTTTATCCATTCTATATGTAATAGTTTGCATCTGCTAACCCCAAACTCCCAGTCCATTCCTCCCCCAAGCCTAAATAGCCTAATTTTTTAATTTAAATTAAAAAATTCAGCTACCACAAGTCTAAATAACATAACTGTTTAATTTAAATTATTATAGTAAGAACAAAGATGCACACTTATCTATTTAGAAAACATTACAAAATATAGTCCCCATATTGTTTTTATTTTTCACATGTTATTTTTATTTTACAAGAGACTGATATGCATGTTTATCCCATTTTGATTTGGGGACAAAGACTTTGTGTTTTCTTAAGATAATATCGTCATCTAGGATTGTTCAGGTCAGTTCAGTCTCTCAGTCATGTCTGACTCTTTGCGACCCCATGAACCACAGCACGCCAGGCCTCCCTGTCCATCATCAACTCCCAGAGTCCACCCAAACCCAT
>NW_011495032.1:2332333-2333525 GCF_000754665.1 Bison bison bison
CTATCTATTTCCCATGAAGTGATGGGACCAGATGCCATGATCTTAGTTTCCTGAATGTTGAGCTTTAAGCCAACTTTTTCACTCTCCTCTTTCACTTTCATCAAGAAGCTTTTTAGTTCCTCTTCACTTTCTGCCATAAAGGTGGTATCATCTGCATATCTGAGGTTATTGATATATCCATATATCAATATATAAATATATCCATAGTGCTTTTCAAATATCATTGTTAAATCCTACAAGAAATGTAAGATATGTCTCATACTAAGATTTAGCCAAGATAAATCATTTACCAAATATTTTAAAAATAAGTGATAAAGCCAGAATTTTTAAAATGTTCTGATTCTTAGGACATCTGTTGGAACATTATGGTTCTCCTTCTTTTTCAAAATACACACTGTGTATTTGTAACACTGGGAGAAAATGTTATCTCCCAAACAATTCATCCTTTTTTTTTAAATCAAAGGGAAAATGGCTTTGAGAACTGTTGACACACAAAGTGCAAGTATTTTATAGCAGAAGGAGATACTCATCTAACTCAATAAAGAAAAGAAGGAGAAAGCTAGAAATCTGAGCAGTGTCAAGGAATCTGGGGGTGGAGAGAGAAGTCTCTGGTTGATGGGACTGAATAGGGACTTAGAGAATCATATGAAGGACTCCTGGAGTTGATGGTGGTGTGGATATAAATACATTCTGGATAGCATGTTCAGTAAGTTTTCAGTAAATATTAGATGGTACTCTGATGATTTGGGGGAGGAAAAAACAGTTTTTGTTTTATTAAAGCATTGGAGAAGTGCCAAGTTCTGCTGCAAAGATGAACAACTACAACAGATGTTGCTTAATGGGGCAGCCAACGTGTGGGCAGGGCATTCCTCCCAGAAATGTGCTGAAGAGAAACACGGAGGGGAAAGGCAGAACTGATGCCACTGAGGACTTCAAATCTAGTTGAAAATTGAAATAAAGCTTAGAATAAATATTCAATATTTTAACCAAACTGGGATGGCATTGTATGAGTGAGGAGATGGAACATTCAGTTCTCTTAGAGAGAATTAAAGGCCTTTTAATGATATTTAAATAACATGACTTTTAATTTTTTATTGAAGCATAGTTTATTTACAATATTCTGTTAATTTCATAGCAGTGATTTAGTTTTATATATATATATATATGTAAATTATATACACTTTATATAATA
>NW_011495032.1:2333837-2334049 GCF_000754665.1 Bison bison bison
AATATGCTATCCAGGTTGGTCATAACTTTCCTTCCAAGGAGTAAGCGTCTTTTAATTTCATGGCTGAAATCACCATCTGCAGTGATTTTGGGGCCCCCAAAAATAAAGTCTTACTCTGTTTCCACTGTTTCCCTATCTATTTCCCATGAAGTGATGGGACCAGATGCCATGATCTTAGTTTCCTGAATGTTGAGCTTTAAGCCAACTTTTTC
>NW_011495032.1:2334149-2337948 GCF_000754665.1 Bison bison bison
CCAACTCTCACATCCATACATGACCACTGGAAAAACCATAGCCTTGACTAGACGGACCTTTGTTGATAAAGTAATGTCTCTGCTTTTTAATATGCTGTCTAAGTTGGTATAGTTACATAATGCCAAAATGGCTAAGATTTTATCTTATGACTGTAACAGAAATCTCAAGTGAGGCCCTATTCTATCTTTACTTAAATGAATGTATTCTGTTCTGTTCTCAGATTCAATGTTAGCAAATTTCTGAATACCTGCATACCCTGTTAGTTACTATAAGGAACAAAGAAAATAAATGGCAAAAGCTCTTCCTTCTACATGTTGCCATGAAAGAAGCACAACTGCTTAAATTGCTTCCTGGAGTCATCAAAAATGCACAACATCTTCAATATGAATCCCCCTCCTCAAACCACTCAATTAATAAGTATGATGTGTGACAGGCCAGCAGCCTGTCTAGATCAAAAGAATCTAAACAAAAATACAGCAGAAATCTAAAGAAAAACTCAGAATATAATTAATTGTGAAAATGAACTCTTAAAAAAAAAACCAATATATTCTACCTTTTACCAAGGTAATAGGACTATTTTTGTATGTTCTTTTAAATTCGGTCATGAGAACAATTTTCAGAGAATTTTATTAAAAAATATTATTGTTGTACTTTTTCATCACTCTAATGGCAGATTTTATACTGAGAACAGAACATTTTTCTAAAAAATAATAATACATAATAATTTCCTTTGATAATGGCTATAATGAGAACACAAAGTGGAGGAAGAAAAAGTACACATTTATTCTTGTGACAAATATTTCATTCTGGGGAAAATGGTGGACCATTAATCTATTTTTATGACAATTTTTGGTTGGACTCTCATGGGACTCAGAAGATGTCACATCCTAGCTCATTTTCTATCTCCAGGAGAAAAATTATGCAGCTGGTAGAATAGGGAAGAATACAAACAAAGTAACAATGTACCTGCCCAAATACACATAGGAGGGGTTCTCTCAGTAATTTTGTAAACTCCCATTTTCAATCCCCAATTGTTACAATTACCATTATTAATCAGCTGTATGAGGCATGCTCCGGAGAAGGCAATGGCACCCCACTCCAGTACTCTTGCCTGGAAAATCCCGTGGACGGAGGAGCCTGGTAGGCTGCAGTCCATGGGGTCGCTAGAGTCGGACACGACTGAGCGACTTCACTTTCACTTTTCACTTCCATGCATTGGAGAAAGAAATGGCAACCCACTCCAGTGTTCTTGCCTGGAGAATCCCAGGGACGGGGAAGCCTGGTGGGCTGCCGTCTATGGGGTTGCGCAGAGTCAGACACGACTGAAGAGACTTAGCAGCAGCAGCATGAGGCATGCTCAGCAGTCACTTGCTTTCAGAAGAAAATTAAAGTAACTGTTTCTGATAAGTTTAAGAACATTATCAATGTGGCTGAAATGATAAAACTATAGTTCTTATCACGGCAATTTTTTCCACAGAAAAGGTCAGGAAAAAAAATTTCCAAGAGTCTATTGAAAAAAAAGAATAGTTAAATAAAGCCTGTAATTATTTACAAATCAATGAGGTGGCCAAAGATCAAAGGTCATAATATATTTGAGGTCAGGTCTTCCCTCGATCTTTGTGTTTATACACTTTTTACCCTTGTCATCCAATTAGTAGCAAAGCTCTTTTCCAGGTCAGTGAAAATAATATTAGCTATAGATCTGGATAAGTCTTGGGATCTGATCCTACATTATGAGTGCTGATAATCAGGCAAAATATCTAGAAGGGAAATCCAGAAGAATGAAAACAGATCGTATCTCATTTTTAGTATGCTGTATTTTTCTAAAGAACTTTGAACTTTGAAAAGTACCTTCTAAAAATAAACTTGCTTGAATATGTATGTTTTGATATAATGTAGAATCTTGAAAGAAACCTGCATGTCTCAGGCCTTAGTTTAGCCATAGATAAAGTGGAACCTTTGCTGAAAAGAGTGGAAAATATTGAGATTTCTCTGGCGGTCCAGTGGCTAAGACTGTGCTCCTGATGCTGGGGTCCCAGGTTTGATCTCTGTTCAGGAAACTGGATCCTGCGTAACACAACTAAAGATTCTGCACATGGCAACAAAGATGTTGCATGCTACAACTAAGACCCGGTGCAGTCAAATAAATTTAAAAAAATTAAAAACAGTGGGAAAATATTGCACACTGCTTGAGCCCAGGAAAGACAAATACAAACCAGGACTTAAAAAAAACAGGAGTTGGTGTGGAAAGAGCTTGCATTACACTCTGTCACATGCCTCTTCTTGTTCTTACCATACTGTAGGTTTGATGATAACCTCTACAAAAGATATGCACGCATGCTAAGTCTCTTCAGTTATGTAAGACTCTTTGTGACCCTGTGGACTGTAGCCCACCAAGCTCCTCTGTCCATGGGATTCATCAGGCAAGAATACTGGAGTGGGCTGCCATGCCCATTTTCCCGACCCACAAATCAAATCTGCATCTCTTAAGTCTCCTGCATTGGCAGGCTAGTTCTTTACCACTAGCGTCACCTGGGAAGCCTATTAGAAAGAAAAGAAAACTATAAAAAAGGCATACCTATGTTAAAATCCTTGACAGTTATGAATATTAGCTTATGTGGAAAGAGGTGTTGCAGATGGAATTAAATTAAAAATCTAGAGATGTGATCATCTTCGATTGCTAGGCAGACCCTAGATAATGGCAAATGTCCTTACAGTTAGAGAAAAGGAGAATATACAGAAGAAAAGGTGACACTGTGAGAAGAGAAACAGAGACTGAAGTGATGAAGCAAGACTCAGAAATGATGAGGACTGCCCACAGCCACCAGAGGACAGGCGTGGAATTCTTTCCAGAGTGAAAATCTTGGGAGGGAGCACAGTTCTGCTGACACATTGACTTCAAACTTCTGGCCTCCAGAACTATGAGAGAATACATGTATAGTGCTTTACGCCACCCAGTTTCTGGTAATTTGTTACAACAGCCCTAGGAAACAAACATACTCTATCGTGCCCAAAATGAAATGCTAAATAAAAACATGCAAAGGGGAAAAAAGGAAAAAATAAATATATATATGAAAGAATATGAATATATAAAGAAATATGGATAGTCTCATTTCTTCAACCATCCTAAACTACTGGGAAGTGTTAGGTGTGAAGTATGCTGACATCTCAGAGGCATGGCCAAGACAGGGCAGGGGGAAGCCTGACTCAGGCAAGATGAAGGAGGAAGCTCCAAATGTGAGAGACAGAGATTGAGATTGTATCTTTTGTACATACCTACTACACACAACCTCTAGTGAGAGAGCCAAATTCTGCTCTGAAAGTAAAGGTTGCTCAGTCAGTCTGACTCTTTGTGACCCCATGGACTATACAGTCCATGAAGTTCTCCAGGCCAGAATACTGGAGTGGGTAGCCTTGCCCTTCTCCAGGGGATCTTCCCAACCCAGGGATCGAACCCAGGTCTCTTGCATTGCAGGTGGATTCTTTACCAGATGAGCCACAAGGGAAGCCCAAGAATACTGGAGTGGGTAGAAAATATTACAGTCAAAGAAACTCAATCTTGTGAGAGGGCAGGCAGGGCAATGGGAGGCTGAACAGACTTAAGTGAAAGAAGTCTGTTGTAGTCCTTCCCTAGTGTACAGTGGTTAAGAATCCACCTTGCAATGCAGGGGACATGGGTTTGATCCCTGGTTGGGGAGCTTAGATCTCACATTGTGGGAGAACTAAGCCTACATGGCAGCTAGAGAAGCCAGCACACAGCAACAGAGGCCCAGCACAGCCAAAATAAAAACAAAAAAA
>NW_011495032.1:2338048-2338761 GCF_000754665.1 Bison bison bison
TGTCACGTTCTCCTCCAGGGGATCTTCCCCATCCAGGGATCTAACTGGATTCTCTATGTCTCCTGCATTGGCAGGCCTGTTCTTTACCACTAGCATCACTTGGGAAGTCCTGCTGAACCCTAGACTAGCTAGCAAATAGTTCCAATGCAGTGTTAGTAGCCCACCACTCTCCACTAGGATGATGTGGGAACATCCAACTATATTCGTGAGTTGAGGTGACCTGATGGGATGTGTAAATGCCATTATGTTATATTTCTTTTTTTTTTTCCAAAGGATATGTAATTCTTAAATGTTTACTTTATATTGGAGAATAGTTGACTCATAATGTTGTGCTGGTTTCAGGTGTACAGCAATGTGATTCAGCCATACATATACATATATATGTTTTTGTTTTCTGATTCTTTTCCCATTTAGATCATTACAGAATATTGAGTAGAGTTCCCTGTGCTACACATTCTGTTTCTTTTTTTTTTATTTTTATTTTTTTATTTTATTTTTTAAAAATTTTGTTTTATTTTTAAACTTTACAATATTGTATTGGTTTTGCCAAATATTGAAATGAATCTGCCACAGGTATACATGTGTTCCCCATCCTGAACCCTCCTCCCTCCTCCTCCCTCCCCATACCATCCCTCTGGGTCATCCCAGTGCACCAGCCCCAAGCATCCAGTATCATGCATCAAACCTGGACTGGCAACTCATTTCATACATGA
>NW_011495032.1:2338861-2339113 GCF_000754665.1 Bison bison bison
AAACAAAAAAAAAGAAGAAGTCTGTTTGCAGAAAATCTGGCAGTTTCCCGGGGAAGACTAAAGAAAATGGAAGGAGGCTGCTGCTTGGCTATCTCAATGTTCTGCTTGTAGCCAATACTGCTGAACCCTAGCATGCTTGTGAAGTCACTTAAGCAGTGTCCAACTCTTTAGGACCCCATGGACTGTAGCCAGCCAGGCTCCTTTGTTCATGGGATCCTCCAGGCAAGAATACTGGAGTGGGTTGTCACGTTC
>NW_011495032.1:2339213-2343235 GCF_000754665.1 Bison bison bison
CCATCCTGAACCCTCCTCCCTCCTCCTCCCTCCCCATACCATCCCTCTGGGTCATCCCAGTGCACCAGCCCCAAGCATCCAGTATCATGCATCAAACCTGGACTGGCAACTCATTTCATACATGATATTTTACATGTTTCAATGTCATTCTCCCAAATCTTCCCACCCTCTCCCTCTCCCACAGAGTCCATAAGACTATTCTATACATCAGTGTCTCTTTTGCTGTCTCGTATACAGGGTTATTGTTACCATCTTTCTAAATTCCATATATATGCGTTAGTATACTGTATTGGTGTTTTTCTTTCTGGCTTACTTCACTCTGTATAATAGGCTCCAGTTTCATCCACCTCATTAGAACTGATTCAAATGTATTCTTTTTAATGGCTGAGTAATACTCCATTGTGTATATGTACCACAGCTTTCTTATCCATTCATCTGCTGATGGACATTCTGTTTCTTAATAGAACCTTTTCAAAATTCTTAATGAATTATTTAGAACTGTTCTAGTATTTTTGATTAGTTTCTTGTTTTCAGAAGAATGCTAAAGCCCATAAGAAGGCACAATGCTTTCAGTTTTCCTAAATATACGTGTTTTCATTTCAACCATTCAGCTGACAGGGGTAAATAGTGAGAGTTTTTAGTTCTTTCCACAGCGTTCAGCATGGTTTAACAGTTGACAGCTACTCTGATATATCAGGAATATATGCTGTGTGAAATATTCTTTAATTTGATAATGACAATTTCATTGCTGTTTTATGGCGCAGGTGCCATGGGGAAATTCTTAGTGATGAACTGGTGTTATTTGGAGCTTCCTAATATGATCATTTTCGAGTAATCCTAAAACCTCTGCCGTGATCATATCAAGTTTTAGCTACAAGCCTCTGACTCCTCTTCTGGCTTCAGTTTTCTATCTGTTAGTCAGCAGGAAGCATACATAAAAAGGGGAGTGATCATTCTCTGAAATGTAGTGAGTAAAATAAAATATTTTGACATAGTGACAGGTTTGAAGTCAGCTTTACCATTTACTTGCTGTGCAATAGAGAAGTTTCTTCCTTTCACAGTTTTTCAGTTTCTGTGTCTGTCAGGAACTGTAATCTGCTCCCACAATTAATTTATCCATTTATCTGGAAACAGGTATTTTGGTAGCTTCCAGTTCTGGAAGACTATGAATAGCATTGCAATACATTTATATATACATATACATATATATAATTTTTGGTGAATGTATGTATTCATTGCTATTGAGTATATACTCAGGATTCTAAGTATATTCTAATTACTGGAGTGTATTTTATTTGCATGTTTTTTAAGATACTGCTCAACAGTTTTCCAAAGTGGATATATACATTTTATCTTCTGTTTCCATTATCAGAGAGTTCTAGTTGGGCTATATACTCACTGACACATGATATTCAACATAATCACATTTTAGCTACTATTTTTTCTCCCTGAAGTCTGTTTCTTCTATAGTCTTGCATGTTGTAGTTGGTAACATAGCTTCATCCCACACCTATGTGTCTGCATTGATTTCTCTCTCCATCTCACTCCCTAAATACAATGAAGCACAGTACCTTATAATTCTATTTCTAAACATCTTTCTAATGTGTCAGCTTCTGCCTTTCTTCATTGTCAGCTTCCAAGTCTAAACAAACACCCTTTCTCACTTGGTCAGCCTCAAGAGCTCAACAACTAGTCTCCCCACTTCTCTTGCTTCCTCCAATTCATTCCTTATAGAGCAGCCAACAGGATGTTTTAAATAGTAAATTGGATTCTTCCACATCCCAGTTTAAAAACTCTTCATATATAATGTTCTTTAACTATAATGTTTTGAACGTTCATTGTTCAGAATGTCAGTCCTTCTTATACCTGAGTAATATTCAGTTAACAGTCTAGACATACTGTTTTTGTTTAGTCGCTCAGTTGTGTATGACTCTTTGTGATCCCATGGATACTACAGCTTACCTGTCCTCACCATCTCCTGGAGCTTGCTCAAACTCATGTCCATCGAGTCAGTGATGCCATCCAACTATCTAATCCTCTGTCATCCCCTTTTCCTCCTACCTTCAACCTTTCTAGCATCAGGGTCTTTTCTAATAAATTGGCTCTTCACATCAGGTGGCCGAAGTATTGGAGCTTCAGCTTCAGCATTAGTCCTTCCAATGAATATTCAGGACTGATTTCCTTTAGGATTGACTGGATTGATCTCCTTGCTGTCCAAGGGACAATAAAGAGGGTTTTCCAGCATCATAGTTTGAATGCATCACTTCTTTGGTGTTCAGCATTCTTTACGGTCCAACTCTCACATCCATACGTGACTATCCCTGTATAACATGATGTAAAAATTAAGCAGAATCACAAATGTTTTCTATCTAAAAGTGACACCTGTATGCTCTGTCACATGGATAATACTTGCTCAATTTCAATTCTTGTCATATAAAGCTGAAACAATGGGATTTGAAGGTATATGAATTAATTCTGAAATTCTTTTGTGAGAGGAAACCTGAACCTGTTATGTTTTCCTGGAAAGGAGTTTGAATTGATTTATTGATTGATAGATGAGATGAAGGGTAGGTTTTTAACAGATGCCCTGAGCTTCAGGAAAAACTGAAACCTCAGTGGAAAATTTTAGTATTTTCGTTAATTAAGACACAGTTTTAATGCACTTCTTTAAAAGCCATATTAGCCCAAACAGTATTCCTAAATCCATTAATGATGAAAGCTAAGCAAAGCTGAGAGACCTTTATGCTATGTTGGTAGAATGGAAAATATGAATCACTATTATGTTCTGGAATCCATGTTAAGTGCATCACATGAATGTCATTTTACTCTAACACACTTCTAGGCAAACTATATTCTCTAACATTGCATAAGGTGTAACTCAGGCTTGAAGAAGCAAAGCATCTTTCTCAATTTTGTGGAACTAAATAAAAATGGAGCCCTCCACAAAGGATGTTCCATGGGACTTACTCTCCCAGTTCTCTTGCTGTTGTGTACAATAGTATGGAACAAAGTGATGTGCATTAATACCCCTGAAACAAACTATTAAGTATAACGTAAATAAGTGTATATAATTTGACATTTTTAGTAAGTGTGGTTGTTGAAAAATTCACAGGTGCTGCCTACAAAGAGTGAATGTCACTGTTTCCCTCTAGCAGAAAAACAATAAAGAAAAACTATACAATTGAATTTTACATTTGAAACAAAGGTTAATCACAGTAGCCTATAAAATTGTTCTCTGGAAAGTTGTTCTTTAAAACAAATGTTACTGATTTCAATTAGAAGTACATGTATGCACAATTGTACATTTAATGCTGAAATGAGAAACTAAAGTGTTCAGTCTCAGTGGCCTTAAAAAAATTCAGAAGAAAAGAATAATGCCTTACTTCTCAACTTAAGAAACACACACAGCTTTAAAGCTCTATTTGAATTTCAGGTGAATCATTTTTTATTTTATTATCATTTAGGAAGTTCAATTTCACTATATATATACTACATAGAATTGAATATATGCATGCATTCTCAGCCTCCCAGTTGCATCTGACTCTTTGCAACCCATGGACTGTAGCCCATCAGTCTCCTCTGCTCATGGAATTTTTCAGACAAGTATACTGGAATGGGTTGCCATTTTCTTCTCCAGGAGATCTTCCCAAACCAGGTCAAACCCACGTATCTTGCATCTCCTTCAATGGCAGGTGGATTCTTTATCACTAGACGCACCTGAGAAGCTCACAAGCTATCAGTTCAGTTCCATTCAGTTCAGTCGCTCAGTCGTGTCCAACTCTTTGTGACCTCATGAACCGCAGAATGCCAGGCCTCCATGTCCATCACCAATTCCTGGACTTCACCCAAACTCATGTGTATCGAGTCAGTGATGCTATCCAGCCATCTCATCCTCTGTCATCCCCTTCTCCTCCTGCCCCCAATCCCTCCCAGCACCACGGTCTTTTCCAGTGAGTCAACTCTTTGCATGAGGTAGCCAAAGTATTGGAGTTTCAGCCTCATCATCAGTCCTTCCAATGGAC
>NW_011495032.1:2343335-2344915 GCF_000754665.1 Bison bison bison
GATCTCCTTGCAGTCCAGGGGACTCTCAAGAGTCTTCTCCAGTACCACAGTTCAAAAGCATCAATTCTTTGGCGCTCAGCTTTCTTTATAGTACAACTCTCACATCCATACATGATCACTGGAAAAACCTTAGCCTTGACTAGATGGACCTTTGTTGGCAAATAATGTCTCTGCTTTTTAATATGCTGTCTAGGTCGGTCATAACTTTCCTTTCAAGGAGTAAGCGCCTTTTAATTTCATGGCTGCAATCACCATCTGCAGTGATTTTGGAGCCCCAAAAATAAAGTCTGACACTGTTTCTACTGTTTCCCCATCTATTTCCCATGAAGTGATGGGACTGGTTGAAATGATCTTAGTTTTCTGAATGTTGAGCTTTAAGCCAAATTTTTCACTCTCCTCTCTCACTTTCATCAAGAGGCTTTTTAGTTCCTCTTCACTTTCTGCCATAAGGGTGGTGTCATCTGCATATCTGAGGTTATTGATATTTCTCCTGGCAATCTTGATTCTGTTTATGCTTCTTCCAGCCCAGCGTTTCTCATGATGTACTCTGCATATAATTTAAATAAGCAGGGTGACAATATACAGCCTTGACGGACTCCTTTTCCTATTTGGAACCAACTGTTGTTCCTTGTCCAGTTCTAACTGTTGCTTGCTGAGCTACTTATAGGTTTCGCAAGAGGCAGGTCAGATGGTCTGGTATGCCCATATCTTTCAGAATTTTCCTCAGTTTATTGTGATCCACACAGTCAAAGGCTTTGGCATAGTCAGTAAAGCAGAAATAGATGTTTTTCTGGAACTCTCTTGCTTTTTCTATGATCAGAGGATGTTGGCAATTTGATCTCTGGTTCCTCTGCCTTACCTAAAACCAGCTTGAACATCTGGAAGTTCACGATTCACATATTTCTGAAGCCTGGCTTGGAGAATTTTGAGCATTACTTTACTCATGTGTGAGATGAGTACAATTGTGCGGAGTTTGAGCATTCTTTGGCACTGCCTTTCTTTGGGATTGGAATGAAAACTGACCTTTTCCAGTCCTGCGGCCACTCCTGCATTTTCCAAATTTGTTGACATATTGAGTGCAGCACTTTCACAGCATCATCTTTCAGGATTTGAAATAGTTCAACTGGAATTCCATCACCTCTACTAGCTTTGTTTGTAGTGATGCTTTCTAAGGTCCACTTGACCTCACATTTCAGGATGTCTGGCTCTAGGTGAGTGATCACACCATCGTGATTATCTGAGTCATGAAGATTTTTTTTGTACAGTTTTTTGTTTATTCTTGCCATCTCTTTTTAATATCTCTGCTTCTGTTAGGTCCCTACTATTTCTGTCCTTTATCAAGCCCATCTTTGCATGAAATGTTCCCTTGGTATCTCTTATTTCTTGAAGAGATCTCTAGTCTTTCCCATTCTGTTGTTTTCCTCTATTTCTTTGCATTTATTGCTGAGGAAGGCTTTCTTATCTCTCCTTGCTATTCTTTGGAACTCTGCATTCAAATGGGAATATCTTTCCTTTTCTCCTTTGCTTTTCACTTGTCTTCTTTTCACAGCTATTTGTAAGGCCTCCTCAGACAGCCATAT
>NW_011495032.1:2345142-2353552 GCF_000754665.1 Bison bison bison
ACACACACACACATCTTCCTTCTTTCCAGAAAACAATATTATTATGAAAATATAAAGTTTTCAGGGGGTCAAACACAAAGGCAAAGAGAAGAAAGGAATTCTTCAGAGATTTTCTTTGAAAAGATGTATTTGGTTAATTTTATTTTCTCAATAGCTCTTTCTCTTCCTTTGTAATGCATATGGCATTTTGCTATAATTCCTTTTCTCTCTGATAATCAGTGCAGAGAGCACTCCTGCTTGGCTTTCATCAACAGTGGATTGGGTTACCTAGGAGATCTCCTTGTACTCAGATGATTTAAACTAAAATGTAATAAAAATATAATTAAAAATTAGTTAACTATTCCAATGGTCAGAACTTTTTCTAATTGGTATATATTGAATAATAATTAAGAAATAGAAGGGAAATATAGCACTTCCTTGCACAGAAACATAATTATTCTACATTCCCTACAGGAGAAAGTGCACACTTCTCCCCAAATGCTAGCTAGGGACCTCCCTTTCTCAAATTAAATTTTCTTCTCCAAGTGTTTTGCTCTTCTAGCCTTGGCAAGCTAACACTAGAGACTGGGCAAGAGAAATTCAGGAATGTAGTAGTGGAGCACAACTTCAAGGCTTTATTTATTCTGACTGGTTGTTTGGTTGGTAGGTTTTTCAGAACAGAGGCTCAGCACTGGACAAAGAAGGTTTTGGATCAATCCTTCTCAGAAGCTGTGGTGTGGAAACACCAGGAGTAGTGAGTGAATGAATGAAGATATTCCTTGGAAATAAAACTGAGGTTGGAACATTTGTCAAATAGAAAGATCTAGAACATTAAACATTTTTGCATTCTGTAATTCTCTAATTTGCCTTTCTTATTCATGAAAGACATTGTTCACTGATCATACAAATGTTCTTCATAGAGAGCAGATGCTGCAACACCGGCCTCTGTTATGATCACCAGCACAGTAGATTTGTCAAGAGTTGAAACTGAGCTAGTAGGGATAGAATAAAACAAAGAAATTAAAATTGGAGGCTCTCAACCTAAGTATTGAAAACCCAAGCATTTTCTCTTCACTTGAGAGGCAGTTTTCTTGTGGTTAAGAAACTGGACTCTGAAGGCTTGTCTGGCTTTGCATCCTACCACTGTCAAGAACTACCTGTGTGACTTTGCAATAATTACATCTCTTTGCCTAAAATGAGTTAAACATAATAAAAATTACCTTACGATGTTGTGAAAATTGAATAAACTTCCAACAATGGAAAAATCACTATCAATGATATTTAATTATTCACATCAGATTTGGGCAAACTCCAGGAGATAGTGAAGGACAGCAAAGGCTGGTGTGTTGCAGTCCATGGGGTTCAAAAACTTGGATGTGACTAAGTGACTGAACAACAACATCATATTTGATGGTCTTCCTCTGCTGCTGCTGCTGCTAAGTCGCTTCAGTCGTGTCCGACTCTGTGCGACCCCAGAGACGGCAACCCACTAGGCTCCTCTGTTCCTGGGATTCTCCAGGCAAGCATACTGGAGTGGGTTGCCATGTCCTTCTCCAATGCATGAAAGTGAAAAGTAAAAGTGAAGTCGCTCCGTCGTGCCCGACTCTTAGCGACCCCATGGACTGCAGCCCACCAGGCTCCTCCATCCATGGGATTTTCCAGGCAAGAGTACTGGAGTGGGGTGCCATTGCCTTTTCCAGGTCTTCCTCTAGCCCTAGACAAAAATAAACTCCTAAAGTGAAAATAGGGTAAATTGTTGAGTTTCATTATCCTCTCTTTCTTTTCCAAATCTCTGTTTTTGCCAGTTGGTTTTTCCATAGGATTCTTAACATGCCTCTAAGGATTTTCTCACGTGGTGTGCTAGGCATTTTTGTTTCTATTTTTTATTGAATCTATTTGACATGTAACATTGTGTAAGTTTAAGGTATACAGTCTGTGACTTTGATATATTTGTTTGATTGCTGTTGTAGTGATATTTATCAGGCTATATAATTATGTTATAGTCAATATTCAATATATTCAATATTGAATATATTCATATTCATATACCATGTATTCAATATATCATGAATTAATATAATTTTAATAATAAATAGCTCTCTGGCTTATTTACCACTTATAAGTTTATATCCCTAAATACCATCAATCTTATCACCGTCCCTGCTGATGGTTAGTTTTGTGTGTCAGCTTAGCTAGGCTATAGTATCCAGTTATTTAATCAAGCACTAAGCTAGATCTCTCTGTGAAGGTATATTTAAGTATGGTTAAAGTCTACAGTCAGCTGACTCTAGGGGGATAAAATGGTCCTGCATGATATACAAGAACCATTCGAAAGTGGACAGGTTAAGCAATACATCTGGATGTTCATATTGCTTAGAGGGAGAAATGCCCAGAAGTATACATGTATATGGATTCAAGGGCTGTGGACAATGATTTGAATGGACAGTGAGGGGCTTGGAAAAAAACAATTAGAAAGCTTGTGACATAGATATGTGGAAAGGATATCTGTGGATATATCTTTTAGGATAGGCAAAACCCATGAAGAACTCTCTTCCAATGATTTGTGTGTCTATCCTGACGCTGATATTGCAATCTTGATTACTTTAGCTATATGATATCTTGAAATAGGATAAACAGACTCCTGCTTTATTAAAAATTATTTTAATTATTTTTAAAATTATTTTTAATTAATTAGTTATTCAAGTTCCTTTGCTTTTCCATAAACATTTTAAAAAATTTTGTCAGTAATTTTTAAAAAATCTGAGATTTCAATACAAATTGTGCTAAACCTGTGTATCAATTTATGTAGAAATAAAATTTTGTGGCTTTCTCTTCTCATTAAAAATATTTTATGATTTCTTTCATAAAAGTTTTGGACTTTTTAATTTAAATATTATATACTTTTTTTTTAGACTTACAGCTAAACATTTCATTTTGGTTATTTTGTAAAAGTTTTTTTTTTTTTTTTATTTCAAATTCCAGTTGTTTTTTTGATGTTATAAAAGCAATTTATTTCTCTGGTATTAACCTTTTGTCATGTGAGCTTGCTATAATCGCTATTTAGTTTTAAAAGTTTTTTGATTCACTGGGCTCTTCTACATAGATAAGTATGTCAACTGTAAATAAAGACAGTTTTATTTCTTCCTTTCTAATGTGCATAACTTGCATTTCCTTTTCTGATTTACTGAATTTTTTACAATTTCCAGTACAATGTTGACTAGGAGTGGAAAGAGACAACAGCCTTGCTTGTTTAGATCTTGCAAGAAAGTGTTGTTTCAACTTCTAAATACACTGTTGGTTGTATATTTTCTTTTGGTGTTCTTTGCCAAGTTGAGAAAGTTGTGTTCTCCTAGTAGCTTTCTGATGTTTTTTTTGGGGGGGGGATGGGAGGTCATGAATGAATGTTGGACTTTTTTTCAAGTACTTTTTCTCCATCAATTAATATGAAAGCAAAAGTGCTATTTGCTCAGTCATGTCCAACTCTTTGTGACCCCATGGACTCCTCTGTCCATGGAATTCTCCTGGCAAAAATACTGGAGTAGGTAGCCATTTTCTTCTCCATGGGATCTTCCCAGCCCAGGGATTGAATCTGGGTCTCCTACATTGCAGGTAGATTTTTTTATACTGTCTGGGCCACCAGGGAAGCCTAACAGTATGCAATTAATATGGTTGCTGTTTTTTCTTTAGCTTGTTGATATGATGAATTACATTAATTGACTTTGAATTTTGAACCAATTTTGCACATCTGGAATAAATTCCACTGAGTCATGGCGTATAATTCTTTTTATACATCATTGGATTCAATTTGCTAATACTTGGTGGAGAAACAAATATTACATCTATGTTCTTAACAAATATTGGTCTGTAGTCTTCTTATAATATCTTTGTCTGATTTGTGTAATAAAGTAATGGTCCTCTACAATGAGTTAAAAACTATCTCCTTGCCTCTTTTTTTTTGGAACATATTGTAGAAGTTTGGTATTACTTTTCCTTAAAGTTTGATATCATTTGCCAAAGGAACCATCTAGACTTGGTAAATTCTTTTTCAAATGTTACTATAACATATAAAGATCTATTCAGATTATATGTTTCGTCTTGAATAAATTTATGTAGTTAATTATTTGTATAATTGGGTTAACATCTGCTGTGCTAGTTGAATTGACATCCATGTTAATTGGATTAACATCTAGTATGTTTGTACCTATTTTTCATTTGTTGCTTTTGGTTTGGAAGTAAACTTTCCGTCTACTTCTATATTTTTCTGTCTGGATATAATTGATAATTTAACATGGTTACATTTTATCTCATTTTTAAGTCTTTTATCTCCTTTATTAACTGTTTCTTTTTAAATTTGTTTTATTGGTTGCTCTAGAATTTCCAAGATGTATTTTTAAATAATCTAAATTTATCTTCAAATATGTAATAGAGTTAACTTATAATAAGTAGACCCAGTTTCTCCTTCCTTATGACATTTTTGTCATTCATTTTACTTATTCCTATTTTATAATCAACTAATAATACATTGATGCTATTATTATTTAACACAAGTATGTTTCAGATATATTATGTGTAAGAAAAATAAAATATTTTACTCATTCTTTTTCTGACATTTTCCTTTTCTTTATGTAGATCCAAGTTCCGGCTCTACATTATTTTTTTCCTGTCCAAAGCATTTCATTTAATACATTTTGCAAAAAAGTTCTAGAGATGATGTGTGTGGATGCGTGTGCACACATGTGTGCACATGTATGTGACAGTGATTTTATGTTTCCTTCATCTGTGAAGGATAATTTGCTAAATATAGTAGGCTTGAGTCTGATTTGTTCATTTGTTTTGTATTTATACTTCTAGCTGTTCTCTAAGCGTATAGGATCTGTGATTTAGTGTCTGTAATTAATTTTGGAAAGTTCCTAGCCTTTATTAACTTCAGGTATTTCTTTCCTGTATTCTCTCTTTGTGTTTCTCTCATGGCTCAGATGGTAAAGAGTCTGCCTACAATGCAGGAAACCTGGGTTCCATCTCTGGGTCAGGAAGATCCCCTGGCAGCCTACTCTAGTATTCTTGTCTGGAAAATCCCATGGATGGAGGAACCCGGCAGGGTTACAGTCATGGGGTCACAAAGAGTCTGACACAACTGAGCGACTAACACTTTCACTTTCATTTGTGACAGTATGGTAGCTCAGATGATAAAGAATCTGCCTGCAGTGCAGGAGACCTATATTTGGTCCCTGGGTACAGTCCATAGGGTCCCAAAGAGTCACAAAAGTTCTCTTTCCTCTGGTGTTTGAATTACGTGCACATGACAGCTTTTGATGGAGAAGGCAATGGCACCCCACTCCAGTACTCTTGCCTAGAAAGTCCCATGGATGGAGGAGCCTAGTAGGCTGCAGTCCATGGGGTCGCTAGAGTCGGACACGACTCAGCGACTTCACTTTCACTTTTCACTTTCATGCATTGGAGAAGGAAATGGCAACGCACTCCAGTGTTCTTGCCTGGAGAATCCCAGGGACGGGGGAGCCTGGTGGGCTGCCGTCTATGGGGTCGCACAGAATCGGACACGACTGAAGTGATTTAGCAGCAGCAGCAGCAACAGCTTTTGAAATTCATTATTTTTGGAAAGTTACTGTTGAACTATCCTCAAGACACCTGATTCTTGCCTTGAAAACATTCTTAGTTTACATTACCCTTTTTTTTGTATAATATTTTGATTCATTTTAGAATTTCACCTCCTGCTTACCTCTCCCTGTATGTTTTTGAATAGTGTCTACTTTTTCATTAGAATCCTTAATATATTGATTATAATTATTTTATATTTCCTGTCTGGCAATTTGAATATTTGAATGTATATATATATACACACATACATAATATATAATAAAATCTGACTCTAGTTTGGAAGCTGGCCTTATCTATTTATACTATTGTTTTCCCCTTTTTAAAAAATGTACTACCAGGCATGCTTTATAAAATTTTTGTTGTTGTTACAGGTCAAATATCTTGTATTGGGTAGTAGAAAATGTGGTAAATAGGCCTTTAAAGTGAGGATATATGTTAACCTGACCAAAAAATTGGGCTGTGCTTAATGTTTTACATAATTCTATATTCCAGAAGCTTCAGATTCTTCCGATATCTTTTTTGTATCCCTGCCACTGACTTTGGTCTTCCTAAGAACTCCTCCCCAGAGATTCTGGGTCTTGCAGCTCTTTTAGCTATAGCGTACTATTATTATACTCAAGTCCTGTTGGTATGGAGATCATATGTGTGTGGAGATCAGAGGGAGGGGAGGACAGAAGCATTCTACAATCTCATGATTAAATCTGAGTCTTTCAGTGGGTGTGTATATCAGGACTGAGACTTTCACCAGTGTTTCTACAGCAGTAGAACTTGACACTTAGACAATAAAGTAAAGATATTGGCATGGAGAATTGCTTTTCTCCATCAGAAAAAAAAAAAACAAAAAACACTGATGATATGTTTTTTCCCTAGACAGTAGTTATTTGTTATGGGGAATGCTCTAAACATTTAAAAATAATGATTATTCTTCTTCCCACAGCCAGAGCCCAGAGGGTACTTTTTTTTTTTTCATTTCTTCATCATAAAAAGCAGATGGGGTTCATGGATGTAAAACCCGCAAAATATGGGAGTGTCTAAGACTGAAACCCCAGCCATTTCTCATTCTCAATAGCCCATATTCAGCATCCAGCAATTATTGAAAATTAATATATGAGTTCTCCCACTAGCTTTTTTTTAGTGACTTCTGTTCCAGATAAGCAGCTCTTGGCTCTGATTGATACTGGGGAAAAATTGCGGGCAAGAGGAGAAGGGGATGACAGAGGATGAGATGGTTGGATGGCATCACCGACTCAATGGGCATGAGTTTGAGTAAACTCTGGGAGATAGTGAAGGACAGGGAAGCCTGGCATAGTGCACTATTAAGCAGCAGTTCATAGTGTTGCAAAGAGTCAAACATGACTTGGCCACTAAACAACAACAACAACAATTTCAAAATTTTCTGTTTTCCTGTTATAACAATGGTGGTGACAACTTCCAGTTCAGTTGTTTAGTTGCTCAGTCGTGTCCAACTCTTTGTGACCCCATGGACTGCAGCACACTAGGCCTCCCTGTCCATCACCAAGTCCTAGAGTTTACCCAAACTCATGTCCACTCAGTCGGTGGTGCTATCCAACCATCTCGTCCTCTGTTGTCCCCATCTTCTCCTGCCTTAGATCTTCACCAGCATCAGGGTCTTTTCAAATGAGTCAGGTGGCCAAAGTTTTGGAGTTTCAGCTTCAACATAAGTCCTTCCAATGAACACTCAGGACTAGTCTCCTTTAGGATGGATTTGTTGAATCTACTTGCAGTCGAAGGGACTCTCAAGAATCTTCTCCAAAACCACAGTTCAAAAGCATCAATTCTTTGGTGCTCAGCTTTCTTTATAGTCTGACTCTCACATCCATACATGGCTACTGGAAAAACCATAGCCTTGACTAGACAGACCTTTGTTGACAAAGTAATGTCTCTGCTTTTTAATATGCTGTCCAGGTTGGTCATAACTTTCCTTCCAAGGAGTAAGTGTCTTTTAATTTCGTGGCTGCAAACACAATCTGCAGTGATTTTGGAGCCCAAAAATAAAGTCCGCCACTGTTTCCAATGTTTCCCCATCTATTTGCCATGAAGTAATGGGACTGGATGCCATGATCTTCGTTTCCTGAATGTTGAGTTTTAAGCCAACTTTTTCACTCTCCTCTTTCTTTAACTTTCAACAAGAGGCACTTCAGTTCCTCTTCACTTTCTGCCATAAGCATGGTGTCATCTGCATATATGAGATTATTGACATTTTTCCTTGCAATCTTGATTCCAGCTTGTGCTTCCTCCAGCCGAGCGTTTCTCATGATGTACTCTGCATATAAGTTAAATAAGCAGGGTGACAATATACAGCCTTGACGTACTCCTCTTCCTATTTGGAACCAGTCTGTTATTTCATGTCCAGTTCTAACTGTTGCTTGTTGACCAGCATACAGATTTCTCAAGAGACAGGTCAGGTGGTCTGGTATTCCCATCTCTTTCAGAATTTTCCACAGTTTATTGTGATCCACACAATCAAGGGCTTTGGCATAGTCAATGAAGCAGAAATAGATGTTTTTCTGGAACTCTTGCTTTTTTGATGGTTCAGTGGATGTTGGCAATTTGATCTCTGGTTCCTCTGCATTTTCTAAAACCAGCTTGAACATCTGGAAGTTCATGGTTCACGTATTGCTGAAGACTGGCTTGGAGAATTTTGAGCATTACTTTACTAGCATGTGAGATGAATGCAATAGTGCGATAGTTTGAGCATTCTTTGGCACTGCCTTTCTTTGGGATTGGAATGAAAACGGACCTTTTCCAGTCCTCTGGCCACTGCTGAGTTTTCCAAATTTGCTGACATATTGAG
>NW_011495032.1:2353652-2385896 GCF_000754665.1 Bison bison bison
TGGAATTCCATCATCTCCACTAGCTTTGTTTGTACTGATGCTTTCTACAGCCCACTTGACTTCACATTCCAGGATGTCTGGCTCTAGGTGAGCGTGAGTGATCACACCATCGTGATTATCTGGGTGGTGAAGATCTTTTTTGTACAGTTCTTCTGTGTATTCTTGCCACCTCTTGATATATTCTGCTTCTGTTAGGCCCATACTACTGCAAAGCTCTTTATATATCAGAACTGAAACTGCAAGATTCTTCCTTTACTTTTTACATCAGTAATTTAGTAGTAGTTGTTGTTTAGTCATTAAATTATGTCCGATTCTTTTGAGACCCCATGGACTGTAGTCCACCAGACTCCTCTGTCCCTGGGATTTCCTATACAAGAGTAATGGAGTGGTTTGCCATTTTCCTTCTCCAGGGAATCTTCCCGACCCAGGGATGGAATCCACATCTCCTCTGTCTCTCTCATAGGCAGGCAGATTCTTTACCACTGAGCCTCGAGGGAAACCCAATTACATAATAGAAAGAACAAAGTATAAAAACGTAAAGCTAATAAGAGTAGAGCTGTTACCACCTCTACTTGGAGAGATGACAAGAAGACAACCCCATAGAGGAAGTTTAATAGTTAAGGTTCTCAACAGAAGCCATGTTCCATAGATGGCAAAACCAACTGATAGCACACAACAAGGCAACCTCCCATCACTCATTTCTTTTGACTGTACTTCTGTGATCAGACAGCAGGCAGGAGAAGGGCAAAGGGTGGTATGGCAAATGGAAAGTATCCAGCACTGCTTCTACTAGTGTTATCCACCCCAGTTGGTAATAATGCCAGCAATCATCCCTGGTGAAGAGATAATCATGGGAACGGTAATAAGGAGAAGAAAACTGGCTACTATGGTGACTTCTCAGAACAGAAGATTCTCTTTGTGCTCAAGACCACTTTGCCCATATCTAGTAAATTTTCATAGCTTTGAAGAAGTGAAGAGATTATAAACTAGATCAAAAAAGGCAGAGTAAGCAGGGAGAAACCAAAACCAAACTCTTAAAAGCAGAAAGTGCTTGTGTTCTCCCACTACTTACAAAACCCTTATGTAATCTCTCCTGCTCTCCTTTTTCTTCATGCTCTTTTGTTTAATTCAGATACCATTTTTTTTCTTATAAGATTTTCTCATAGAATTTATTCTTATTCGTTTGAATTTCCTAGAACATTTCCACTCCCCGCATTCCTAATACATTTCTCCAGGCATTGTTGAATTTTATTAAAATACATATTAAAAATCAATTATTAAATTAATTCAAGTCATGGGAAATGGAATCATATAAAACATTAATATAAATTGTTAAAAATTCAATGTGGTTTGCAGTAGAAGATAAATCTGCAAAAATAAGTAATGGCCAATTCATAAAAGGCTAAGATAAATGTGCTAAGATAATGAGATTGAATTTTTTCTGGAATCTTCATTGATTCTAAAATAAGAAGTAACTGTATGTGCTAAAATGATCTAGTGAATCATGTAGCAACTGAGAGTATGCATTATTTTTCCTTAAGTTCTTCAAAATAGTCTGTATACTTATACATTATTGCTAGATTGATAAGTGAATAAACATTCTTTTTTTGGAAGCAAAACGGAGGCCTGGAAGATGAAGTTGCTTATGTTGATATAACCAGATGGTGGCAGATTTCTAGTCTAGAAATCTGTATTGCAATATGAAGTGATTTCCTTTTGCTTTCCACATCTGTTTATATTTGTGTTCATTGTATTAACTAGTCTAACTTCATGGTAGTAATTAACTAGTCTAATGCCTTACACCTGCTTTCTGCTAGACTATGAATATTAATTTGCTTTTTTTTTGTCAAATGAGGCAAAAGTGATGAAAAAATTAGGGAAATAATCTTGCAAGATTATTTCTCCTTATCTACAATCCATGAAAAGTCCTGAAATAGTTCATTTAGATACACGTTCATGAAAAAGGAGAACATATAAATTAAATCTTTTCCCATCCAAAACAATAAAAGACAGTAAAAGAGTGGAATGATTTTGATAATCTAGAGTTGAAGAAGAAGAATTTGGAGTTAGAAGGTAATGAATAAGACTTGCACTTAAAAGTTTTGTGCCTGGAACTTTTGTAATAATTATAAATTTGACTTTTTAGATTAGAGATTTCCAAACATTTTCTGTTCAAGTTGCTCTTAGTGTCTCATTTTTTTAAAATAGTGATCAAAAGCCAAAGGAAATAACTGAAAGTCCTTTTTACTAAGGTCCAAACAACTTGCTGCTGCTGCTGCTGCTAAGTGGCTTCAGTCGTGTCCGACTCTGTGCAACCCCATAGATGACAGCCCACCAGGCTCCCCGATCCCTGGGATTCTCCGGGCAAGAACACTGAGTGGGTTGCCATTTCCTTCTCCAATGCAGGAAAGTGAAAAGTGAAAGTGAAGTCGCTCAGTCATGTCTTAGCGACCCCATGGACTGCAGCCTACCAAGCTCCTCCATCCATGGGATTTTCCAGGCAAGAGTTCTGGAGTGGGGTGCCACTGCCTTCTCCCCAAACAACTTAGTGAATATTTATACTATAAAATCACAGCCATTTGAAAAAAAATATTACAAATAAATAGAAGAAATTAACTGTAATTAAATGCTACTGCTTACTAAAGGAATGTATGTGCTTGTTTGTCACTGTACTACTTCTCAAACCTCAGAATCAGATGGGTTAAAGTCACCCTCATTTCCTATTCCTGGTTAATTTTCATGCAGTACTTGCTTATTCTCATAATAAACAACAAAAGATGGCTTTGAAAACTATGACATTGAAGTATATGATACTTGATCTAATGTAGAAACTACAGTACTTAGAGATAATTCTTCAGTCAGTGTCATCATACGTATAGCATCATTACGCTTTCCATGAAAATTTAAAATATCCTTTAGCTTCCCTGTGAGTTCACCATAATTCCGTGGGGAAACTTGTCACAGAGCTTGGGGACCATAAGCTTAGATTATTGCAGAATTTCCTGTAGAAACAAAGCAAATTTTTCAACTTCCCTAGCAGCAGAAGAGGTTAGAAGTAGATTCTAAAGTAATAAAGCCATAAATATGGTATCTATGCATAATTTTCCCTTATGGCAAAACCCTTGATTATCAAGTGATACAGAATAGAGGTCTCCAGGCCAAAACTTGGAGAAATGTGCTCTATTTTATATTCTGTCAATAAATCACCGTGACTATTTGGAGAAAGTCACTGGTGTTTCTGCACCTCAATTTTTATTTTCTATTGGCAAGACAGAGAAAATTATTTTTGGTTTCCACCAGAAAAAATACTGATGAATCCATGTGAATGTACATTGATATAAAAATACTATTTACAGTAATATTATGAAAAATAATTACAAACTGATATAATTGCATAATTAAAAATTGATAAATGACTCACTTAAGCTAAGGAAATAACCTTCAATTGTGCTTTTCTCATTCTGATTCTATGTATTTTATATATTAGAAGAGAAATTATTGTATATCATAATATAAACTTGGCTGCCACACTCACCTTTGCCCAATTTCTCTATAAAATTGTAGAATTGATTTTTTTTACTTAAAAACTTAAAATTATAATTAATCTGGCACAAGAATATATGTTCCCTTTAAAATTTAAAGTACAAATGAGTAAAAAACTCTCTCCTTGTGTTTCTGCCCATATCTGTTAACAAGTATTCACATGAATAATAACCCCTGCTAGCAATTTACCATATTTACTTCTAGATTATTTTTAATGCACTAAAATAAATATCATATTAGGGTTCTTCAGGAAAATAGAATGAATAGGATATATATCAATATATAAGAAAAAATATTAGGTTAGTGCAAATGTAATTGTGGTTTCAGACCATGAATTTAAAATCATTATAACTAGGCTCAAGTACTTCTTTATTAATCAAAATAGGAACCATTACAATCAACACATATTTTCCAATGAGAAAATAAGCTTGTTTATTTCTGTAGCATAAAAATCCATACTTCAGGTTTCAATGAACACTTGGAAAGCATTTTCTGCATCATGATGGTTGTGGAAGCGTTTTCCCTGCAAAAAGTTGTCGAGATGCTTGAAAAAGGTGTAGTCATTTGGCAAGAAATCAGTTGAATATGACAGATGAGGCAAAATTTTGTAACCCAATTTGTTTAACTTTGAAGTGTAGGTTGTGCAACATGCAGTCAGGCATTATCTCAGAGAAGAATTGGGCCCTTTCTGTTGACCAATGATGGCTGTAGGCATTGCAGTTTTTGGTGCACCTCATAGATTTGCTGAACATACTTCTCAGATATAATGATTTTGCTGGGATTTATAAAGGGTTCGTGGATCAGATTGGCAGCAGACCAGAAGTGACCATCACTTTTTTTGGTGCAAGTTTGGCTTTGGAAAGTGCTTTGGAGCTTCTTGTAGTCCAACCACTGAGCGGGTGGTTGCCTGTTGTCATATAAAATCCACTTTTTAATGCACATCACAATCCGATCAAGAAATGATTCATTGTTGTTGCACAGAATGAGAGAAGATGATACTTCAAAATGATGACTTTTTTGAGTTTTGATCAGCTCATGAGACACCCACTTATAGAGCTCCTTCACCTTTCCAGTTTGCTTCAAATGTGAAAGGACTGTAGAATGGATGCCAATGAATTCTTCTGCAACTTCTTATGTAGTTGTAAGAGGATCCGCTTGGATGAATGCTCTCAACTGGTTGTTGTCAACTTTCTATGGCTGGCCACTGCATGCCTTATCTTCAAGTTTCTGGTCTCCTTTGCAGAACTTCTTGAACCACCACAGCACTGTATGTTCCTTAGCAGTCGCTGGACCAAATGCGTTGTTGATGTTGTAAGTTATCTCCACTGCTTTACAACCCATTTTGAACTCGATTAAGAAAATCGCTTGAATTTGTTTTTTGTCTAACATCATTTCAATAAATATCAAATAAACAACAAGTAAAAAGTCATTGACAAAAAAAAAATAAAGTGAGAAATGCACATTAAAATAATGTATAACATAACCACATTTATTTAAGAATGTATTCCAATACCACATGGCAAATTTTAACAATGAAAAACTGCAATTACATTTGCATCAACCTTAATACTATGGAAACTGGATCATGTGATTATGCAGGCTGAGAAGTCCCACAATATGCCCCATGCAAGCTAGAGAACCAGAAAATACAGTGGTATAGTTAAGTCCAAGTCTGAAGGTTTGAGAATCCTAGGGGTCATTGCTGGAAGTCCCAGAGTGAAGGCCAGAGGTCTGTGAGCTCTGAAATCTGAAAACAGAAGATAGATGTTCCAGTTCAAGAAGAGAGAGAATTCAGCATTCAACTGCCTTTAGTTCAGTTGGAGCTTTCAGCAGATTGGATGATGCCTGACCCATTGGTGAGAGCTAATCTGTATCAGCCTATGACTCAAATGCTAATTTCTCAAGAGCCACATCTTCAGAGACACGGCCAGAAATAACGTTTTCCCAGCCCTCTGGGCTACACTTAGCCTGGTCAAATTGATTTATAAAATTGACCATCATGGGTATGTATGTAAATTTAGGACTGTATGGTCCCTTTTTGCATAAAGATAAACAGGTTGTAGGTTCTGAATTGAAAAAACACATTTTTCTTAGAAACTATTTTTATCAGTAGGTATAAGTTCTATTTTTTTTATCTGCTGTTTCATAATCTATTAAATTTTATGCTGGATATCTTCCATATGTCTCTCTAGATCCAGTCTTCATTCTTATCCATTATGCTCTGTGCCACAGGAAACCACTGAAATGACTACCCGGGAGAATTCTCCATCTCCAATACTTCCTTTTCCTGTTGTCTTCTGATAGCTCTGGCCAATGGTGTGAAATCTATTGGCAGGTGATTCAAAAAGGGGAAAAGCATGATTGAGGCATTTATTTTCCATCTTCTTTTATAGCACTTAAAAAAGAATGTCCATAAGGTGTCATCATCATATAAACCCACTTCATTGTATTTATGGTGATAGGCATACTACTGGTTCATTGCAAATAGAGTCCACATTTCTAGTCAGAGGCTACACTTTCAGTTGTGTAAATAGATCTTATTCTCACAAATTTCCTGAAGTACATTGACCAATCAGCTTTTGCTCTTTTATTTATTATATTTATGCATATGAGTTATCTAAGTATATAAACCTGTTGCTTTTTCTTCTACCTTAACACAACAAAAACAACCCACAATCTCTATATCCTGTTTCCCTTATTTATATATAAAAATTTTTCCCCTTGTTACGAAAAGCTTTATTACAAGACTCATTTATACTCATTATAGATGAGCAAACTTGAGTGAACTCTGGGAGATGGTGGAGGACAGGGAAGACTTCCATTCTGTAATCCATAGGGTTGCAAAGAGTTGGACATGACGTAGTGGCTAAATGACACCTAAACTCATTTATTCTAATTTTTTTTTCATGTTATTCCTTAAGCTCCTTCCAGTTAGAACACCGCTCCTATTATTCTACCAAAATTGCCCATACAAAGTCAGCAATGAATTCTTAACTACCAAGTAACACAGAGTCAATTCTTAGTCTTCATCTTGCTGAATCTGTCAACTGCATTTGCCTCTCTCATCTCTAGAACACATTTGTAACTTGTATTCCTGATTATCAGCATTATCCCAGTTTCCCTTATATGCTATGATAATTTGTGTTCAATTTTTTCAGTTTTCCCTCACGTGCTCTAATGATGTTAGAGTTACCACGGGCTTGGTCCTTGGGTTTCTTGTATTTTGTTTGTTTTCATTTACAAATATACACTTACCAAATACCATTGTCATGTGTTTTTAAATGCAATTTCTACACTGCTCATGCTCAGTCACTTCAGTTGTGTCTGACTCTTTGTGACCCTATGGACTATAGCTCACCAGGTTCCTCTGTCCTTAGGATTCTCCAGGTGAGAACACTGGAGTAGGTTGCCATGCCCTTCTCTAAGGGATCTTCCTGACCCAGGGGTTGAACCCATGTCTCTTGGGTCTCCTGCATTGGCAGGTAGGTTCTTTACCACTAACACCACCTGGCAGGCCCAATTTCTATTCTATGGATTTTAATATTTATAGCTCCAAACTGGATTTCACCCTGACCCTAAGACTTACAGAAAGAACTTTTTATGACATTTCTTTTCTACCAGACAACTAAAAAGATGTATACCCCAAACAGACTCTCAGACTCTAACACGTCATCACCGCCATCTGTTCTTCCAGTAGTTTCTGCCATCTCAATGTAAGGCAACCTGTTTTATTTTAGTCCTGTGAAATTTGCTGGATATCTTCCAGCAAGGATCTGTTAACCACTTTCCTTCTGGAGACTAAAATATGCCTGATAGAATGTAGGTTTTCAATGTGATAGAATGAATGACTGAATGCACCTTTTGAAGAGTTATGGATTGTATCAATTATAAAAGATAACTGTTGTCTTCTTAAGCATGTTGCTGCTGCTGCTAAGTCGTGTCCGACTCTCTGTGACCCCATAGACAACAGCCCACCAGGCTGCCCCATATCAAGGATTCTCCAGGCAAGAACACTGGAGTGGGTTGCCATTTCTTTCTCCAATGCATGAAAGTGAAAAGCGAAAGTGAAGTCGCTCAGTCGTGTCCGACTCTTAGCGACCCCATGGACTGCAGCCCACCGGGCTCCTCCATCCATGGGATTTTCCAGACAAGAGTACTGGAGTGGGTTGCTACTGCCTTCTCCACCTCTTAAGCATATTTATTTAATATTCTCTTTGCTTCAATATTAATAATACAACACTTGATTGTTTTTTAAAGTATATCTGATAGACACGTTTTCTGTTTCTTCATTACCAACTTTTAGAAGTTATTTTCTTCTAAGTATAAATCTCTTAAACAGAAAATAAGATCATGTTTTCAAACCTTTCTTGAGACTAAGCACATAAATTGTTAATTTTTGTAAAAATTCATTTCATTTGTGTTTACTGAGATGTCTAGGCTATTTCTTGACAATTTAGTTTTTTTTCCTTCCTACTTTCTTTGCTTAAAAAAATTGTTCTTATCTTTTGATAAATTCATGTAGTTTTCTTAGTTCCATTTTTTTTCTCTAATAGCTTGAAATTTGACATTTCAATAATTTTCAAATTGTTGCACTTGAAATTTTAACATGTATATTTAAGCTTTGATCTTTCTGTGCAATGCCTTATGTTAATAATTTTCTTTATATTTTTATCATATAAATAAAGAATCTTGGCATTTCTTTTCCTTTTTCTCCTGCCTCCTGCTATTTTCTGCATCAATGAGCTGAAAAGTTATTCTATATTGAAATCCCAAAGAAATCACCTTTTCATTAAAAAGTTGTTGCCATTTTTCCTTAATAAACTACTCATTTAAGCTCAAGTATAAATTATGTTACATTGCTGCTCATTATTGCTTATATACTTTCTCCCTTAGGGTTATTGCTCCTTTATTTTTTTCTTTTTTAGTGTGCCTTTTAGCAATTCTTTCAGATAGGGGTGTTGGATAAGAAATGGGCATGCTTTAAAAGTTTTTCTTTTAGTGCTCATAGTTGAATATTAGTTTGATTGAGTGTAAAATTCTAGTTACTTCAGAAATATAAATCTATTCTTTAAGAATCTTAAACCTAAGATTACTAGTGAGAATTCACTTGTCTATCTGTTGATTATTCATTTAATAGCTGTTTCTAGCATCAAGCTATCCCTTGGAACTTCCAGTGAGAAAACATTTTTGAGTTCCAGAATTTTATTGTGATATGACAAATTATGAGTCATTTTAAATCTATTTTTCTTGTCTTGGGTTGTCAATGAACATCTAAGGACTTATGTTTTCTCTTCAGGTCTATAGAATTAAAAAACGCATTTTTAAAAATATATCCTCTTATTTACTCTCTCTACTCTGAAGTCTCATTTGTACCTAACAAATATTGATATGTTATGGAATTTTATTTATTCTCTGTTAAATTTTATTTTATTCTCTCTGTTTCCTCTGTTTTCATACATACACACATGTGCGTGTGCAAACACACACACACACACACTTGTCTGATAAATTCTCTGGGATTCTCTGTTAAATCTCACAACTCAGCTATTGACAATTTTGCAGGGTTCTTTTTAGCTCATTCTCTGTTATATCAGCCCCTCGCCCCTACACACATTTTGCTATTTATTTTATGACCTTCATATTTTTCATCTCGATAATGTTTCTACAAGATCTTTTCATATTAATATCTATATCAATATTTTCATGACACTTTTACAATAGTCTGACTTGAAATTGCCAAAATCAGACTTAATTGAAGAAAGTGGGGAAAACCACTAGACCATTCAGCTAGCTAAGTCACTTCAGTTGTGTCCGACTCTGTGCGACCCCACAGATGGCAGCCCACCAGGCTCCCCCATCCCTGGGATTCTCCAGGCAAGAACACTGGAGTGGGTTGCCATTTCCTTCTCCAATGCATGAAAGTGAAAGTGAAAGTGAAGCCACTCAGTCCTATCCGACCCCATGGACTGCAGCCTACCAGGCTCCTCCATCCGTGGGATTTTCCAGGCAAGAATACTAGAGTGGGCTGCCATTTTCTTCTCCACTGACCTAAATCAAATCCCTTATAATTATACAGTGGAAGTGAGAAATAGAGTTAAGGGACTAGATCTAATAGACAGATTGCCTGATGAACTATGGATGGAGATTCATCACACTGTACAGGAGACAGGAATCAAGACCATCCACAAGAAAAAGAATACAAAAAAGCAAAATGGCTATCTGAGGAGGCTTTACAAATAGCTCTGAAAAGAAGAGATGTGAAAAGCAAAGGAGAACAGGAAAGATATACCCATTTGAATGCAGAGTTCCAAAGAATAGCAAGGAGAGATAAGAAAGCATTCCTCAGTGATCAATGCAAAGAAATAGAGGAAAATAATAGAATAGGAAAGACTAGAGATCTCTTCAAGAAAATTAGAGATACCAAGGGAACATTTCATGCAAAGACAGGCTCAATAAACGGCAGAAATGGTATGGACCTAACAGAAGCAGAAGATATTAAGAAGAGATGGCAAGAATACACAGAAGAACTGTACAAAAAATATCTTCACTAACCAGATAATCATGATGGTGTGATCACTCACACTCACCTAGAGCCAGAAATCCTGGAATGTGATGTCAAGTGGGCCTTAGGAAGCATCAGTATGAACAAAGCTAGTGGAGATGATGGAATTTCATTTGAGCTATTTAAAATCCTAAAAGATGAGGCTGTGGAAGTGCTGCACTCAATATGTTAGCAAATTTGGAAAACTCAGCAGTGACCACAGGACTGGAAAATATGAGTTTTCATTCCAATCCCTAAGAAAGGCAATGCCAAAGAATGCTCAAACTACCGCACTATTGCACTCATCTCACACACTAGTAAAGTAATGCTCAAAATTCTCCAAGCCAGGCTTCAGCAATATGTTAACCATGAACTTCCAGATGTTCAAGCTGGTTTTAGAAAAGGTAGAGGAACCAGAAATCAAATTGCCAACATCTGCTGGATCATCCAAAAAGCAAGAGTTCCAGAAAAACATCTATTCTGCTTCACTGACTATGCCAAAGCCTTTGATTGTGTGGATCAAAATAAACTGTGGAAAATTCTTCAAGAGATGGGAATACCAGACCACCTGACTGGCCTCTTGAGAAACCTGTATGCAGGTCAGGAAGCAACAGTTAGAACTGGACATGGAAAAACAGACTGGTTCCAAATAGGAAAAGGAGTACGTCAAGGCTGTATATTGTCACCATACTTATTTAACTTCTATGCAGAGTACATCATGAGAAACGCTGGGCTGGAAGAAGCACAAGCTGAAATCAAGATTGCCAGGAGAAATATCAATAACCTCAGATATGCAGATGACACCACCCTTATGGCAGAAACTTAAGAAGAACTGAAGAGCCTCTTGATGAAAGTGAAAGAGGAGAGTGAAAAAATTGGCTTAAAGCTCAACATTTAGAAAACAAAGATCATGGCATTTGGTCCCATCACCTCATGGCAAATAGATGGGGAAACAGTGGCTGACTTTATTATTCTGGGCTCCAAAATCACTGTAGATGGTGACTGCAGCCATGAAATTAAGACACTTACTCCTTGGAAGGAAATTTATGACCAATCTGAACAGCGTATTTAAAAAAAAAGAGACATTACTTTGTCAACAAAGGTCCTTCTAGTCAAGGCTATGGTTTTTCCCGTAGTCAAGTATGGATGTGAGAGTTGGACTATAAAAAAAACTGAGTGCAGAATAATTGACGCTTTTGAACTGTAGTGTTGGAGAAGACTCTTGAGAGTCCCTTGGACTGGAGGAGATCCAACCACTATTTGCTGAAAGAGATCAGTCCTGGGTGTTCATTGGAAGGACTGATGTTGATGCTGAAACTCCAATACTTTGGCTACCTGATGCGAAGTGATGACTTATTTGAAAAGACCCTGATGCTAGGAAAAATTGAGGGCAGGAGGAGAAGGGGACAACAGAGGATGAGATGTTTGGCTGGCATCATCGACTCAATGTGCTTGGGTTTGGGTAGACTCTGGCAGTTAGTAATGGACAGGGAGGCCTGGCATGCTGCGGTTCATGGGGTTGCAAAGAGTTGAACACGACTGAGCGACTGAAATGAACTGACTTTAAATGTTGGTCTGAACAACAGAAAGTTGATATCTGTACAATTGCTTTTATCCTCTATTTGATTTATATATTTTCCATTTGTTCAATCAGATAAGTAATTCAAAAACACCTCATTTACTATTGTTTTTTTTTTTTTTTCTCTTTCTTACCTCTTTTTGTCTTGATGGGTGCAAAATACAGATAAGATTCACTGCTTCAAAAGCAAGAGCCTACTCTGTTTTCTTCCCTGGCTCTTCCATTTGTATTCTTCAACATGAAACTTCGTTCCCAGTCTTAAAAGTACATGGTATCTTAGTTTTTTCTTTTCCTCTAAACTCATGGATTTCTGAAGCTCTGTCATATCTGTTTTGGTCTCAGTTTTTCAGCATCATTCAAGTAACTTGGCAATAGGAAGTATTGAATGATTGATTACAAACAATATTGCAGTGCAAGAAACAGTGTTCAGTAAAATCAAAATCTCACCTGTTCAAATTAAATTTAATTTTCACTCACAGTCACACATTGGCAGCAACAATATTTTCCAGGAATTACTTAGAGTTACAGCAGAAGTCAGAAAGAATCATTATCTTGAGAAAAAAAATACAGAATTTATGGTCTCAGAAAAATACTTTGGTTGTGCAGTTACTTTTATTTTCATTTAAAAACCTGCCTTCTCTAGATAGTATATAACTTAATAATAGAAATTGCTATAAAAACAATTTTAAGTGTACAAATTTATATTACAAAAACACAAAAGTGAACTAACAAACAGAACAGATGACGAGCAATCATTTCAAAAGAAGATACAACACTTCATTTAGTAGTGACAGTCCCAGGATGTCAAAGACCCACAAATGATAAAGTATCTATATTCATTCATTTATGTTGTGCTTATTAGGTATTTATAAACAAGGAGAATTTAGGGTTCTCACAGCCAGAGAGACTTGATTTTGCAATAATTATTAGTGTTGTGTTAGTCACTCAGTCATGTCTGACTCTTCGTGATTGCATGGATTACAGCCTGGCAGACTCCTCTGTCCATGGGAATCTCCAGGCAAGAATACTAGAGTGGGTTACCATGCCCTTCTCTAAGGTAAGAAAATGGATACAGAGAAGATGTTTTTTCTAGCATCACACAGCTGGTGGAAAGGAAGGCAGCAATTTGATTCTGGTCTCTTTCTTCAGCTTCCTGATTTTCCAAAGTCACCTGGAACCTAGGATTTAAATCTCACTCTTCTAGGGAGTGAGAAACTCAAGTTCAGTGCCTTGAGGTGACTTGGCTGCCATAAAAGAGTAATTGCTAGAATAATTTGCAATACTACTTCTGTCATATATCAAAGCAGATTTGAATCCAGGAGCCATAAGTGTGGTATGTCTGTTATTGTTGCTATCTGGAAAACAGAAGCTGATTTTAGCTATCTTAAAGAGGAGAAAAGCAAAGACTTTGAGTGAGAAATAACTGGTAAGTAACTGGTATACTATTTTTCAGTTGATTTTAAGAAGTTGATTGATGAAAAAGAAAACCTACACCCTGAGGAAACCAAAATTGAAAAAGACACATGTACCCCAATGTTTATTGCAGCACTATTTGCAATAGCTAGAACATGGAAGCAACCTAGATGTCCACTGACAGGTGAGTGGATAAAAAAGCTATGGTTACATATATACAATGGAATATTACTCAGCCATGAAAATGAACACATTTGAATCAGTTCTAATGAGTCTGACTCATTAGATGGGTGAAACTAGAACTTATTAGTGAATTTAGGTGAATTAATTAGAGTGAATTAAGTCAAAAAGAGAATACTAACACATATATATGGAATCTAGAAAGATGGTACCAATGAATTTATTTGCAGGGCAGCAGTGGAGAAACAGACACAGAGAACAGACTTATGGACAGGGTGTAGGGGGAGGAGAGGGTGAGATGTATGGAGAGAGAAACTTGAAAACATATTACCATATGTAAAATAGATAGTCCATGGGAATTCGCTCTATTTTTCAGGGAACTCAAACAAGAGCTCTGCACCAAACTAGAGGAGTGGAATGGGGAAGGAGACACGAAGGAGGTTCAAGAGGGAGGGGACATATGTATATCTATGGCTGATTTATGTTGATGTTTGACAAAAAACAACAAAATTCTGTAAAGCAATTATCCTTCAGTTAAAAAATAAATACATTTTTTAAAAGTAAGTGAAAGAAAATATGCTTAGGCAAAAGCTGATTAGTATCTTCTTTTAATTTAAACTAATTTTATTTTTAGAATACATATGCGATTGCTGACACTATCACTTTCAGTCTTTACTCTTTCTTCCATCCTCCTTGTCTGCCTTCCTTCCTTCTTTTTCTTCCAGTTTTACTGAGGTATAAGTGGCACACAGCACTGTATAAGTTTAAGGTATACAGCCTGATGATTCAAATTACATACATCATGAAACTGTCATTAAAATAAGTTAAGTGAACATTCATCATTTCGTATAGATACAATATTAAAGAAAGAGAAAAATATGCATGTATGATAAGAAATTTTAGGATTTACCCTAACTTCTATAAATAAGATATAGAAGTGTTAATTATAGTTATCATTTACATTACATCTCTGTTACTGGAAGTTTGTAGTACCATTTTGTGTGTGTGTGTTTTATGTGGTTTTATGTGTATGTGTTTGTGTGGTTTTTTATTTGTGTGTGTGTGTGTGTGTGTGTGTGTGTTTGTAGTACCTTTTGACTACTTACATCCAATTCCTTTTCCCCACCTCTTGTTTTGGTAATCACAATCAGATCTTGTTTTCCATGAATTTGTTTGCTTTTGGAGTTTAATTGACCTACAACACTACGTTGGTTCATTATGTTCCACAACATAGTAAATTTTTTCCCATACCCTTCAAAATGATCACCATGATAAGTCTAGATATGATATGTCACCCAAAAGATATTACTTAGCTAAAGAATCTGCAAGGAAATGGCTACCTACTCCAGTATTCGTGCCTGGAGAATTCCATGGGCAGAGGAGCCTGGTAGACTGTAATCCATGGGGTTGGAAAGAGTCAGACACGACTAATACATACAGTTATTAACTATGTTCCTCACACTGTACATTTTATACTGGTGATTTATTTATTTTGCAACTGGAAATGTGTATTTATCACGTTCTTTATATGATCTGTCCTGCATTTTTTTTTCTCCTCAGTTTTCCTTTGCACACTTCTGGAATGTCTATGCATTGAAGGAAGAGGAACTGTGACGTAAGTCATATCAGGTTTTTAATTTAGTATCACACAAATACAATATTATGTGTTTTGAACTACTAAGGAAATCATTGTTTTCCCTCCCATTCTTCATTACTTGTCTGAAAATGTTCATTTTTTTAACATGAAAAGTACTTTCTCTCAAAACACATTTTATTTTCCACATATATTATCTCTTTGTAAAAATTAGCATATAATATTTGCAATATACAGAGAAATATAAATAATGATAAAGATAAACCAAACACTTGGTGGTGGTGGTGGTTTAGTTCCTAAGTCCTGTCCAACTCTTGCAACCCCATGGACTGTGGCCTGTCAGGCTCCTCGGTCCATGGGATTTTCCTGGCAAGAGTACTGGAGTGGGTGCCGTTTTCTTCTCCAGGGGATCTTCCCAACCTAAGGATTGAACCCAGGTCTCCCACATTGTAGGCAGATTCTTTACTAGCTGACCCATGACCCACACCTAATTAAAAATACATTACCCATTTGTTAAAACCAGTTCTGGGCATTCCTCTCCCATCATATATATTTGCTTTCTTTTTCTGCAGATAAAATTTCTGTCCTGACTTTGAGGATTATTAGTCCCATGTATCAACATATACACCTTTATATTGTGTATGTGACTAATAAATTCTATTAAAATTATTGTTCAGAAAGTTCTAATAAATGTATTTTCTCATCACAGTGTCTAAGAATGCTATGCATTACAAGCTCGTCTGGACTGAACAGATACCCTTGTCGATATGAGTGATTTAAAATAAAATCTAGTTATAATTTAAACTCTCATTATTTAATAGTGGGCTCCTAAATATTTTTATGTTTGTAGCCACATGTTTCTCTTCCTCTCAATTGTTAAATTATATTTTTGACATTTTCTAATGTAAATATTAAGCTATGTTTATAGAAATATAAAAATTGTTTTATAACATTTAAGATTTTATATTTAAACACTAAATTATTATTATTATTATTGTAGATACAATAGGCCCTTCTGCAAAACTGTAACTTTTCATTTCTTCATGGTAGTTTTAGATAAATGTTTTTCTTGTTTGTTAATTTGAGTACACTTTTTTCTTTCAATTTCAATAAAATTAAATACATCAATCAATTCCTGTCTTTTTTTCTGTATCTGTTTTAAAAACACTTTCTATACTCAAAGGTAATGGTTATACCCACAAATATTTGTTTCTAAAGAGTTTGAACGGAGAAGGCAATGGCACCCCACTCCAGGACTCTTGCCTGGAGAATCCCAGGGACGGGGGAGCCTGGTGGGCTGCCTTCTATGGGGTCGCACAGAGTCAGCCACAACTGAAGTGACTTAGCAGCAGCAGCAGCAGCAGCAAAGAGTTTGAAAGTATTGCTTTTCATATTAGAGGCTTTGATGAACACAAAATTGATTTATATGATAGTGAGAGACAGTGGGAAGGAAAGACTAATATAACTTTTTCTTCCAAATGTAAATATGCAATGACCCCAGTATCACTTTTTGTAGAAACTATCATTTTAGAGTCATTGCAATACCACCTCTGTCATATATCAAGTTCCTGCTTATGTGAAGGTTTGTCTCAGGGCCCTTCATTCTGGCCATTGGTTGGATTATTTAGAGATATATTGTAATTTTCCTATCAAGTGATTTCTATGCAGATACTAATTCTTTCTAATATTATCCATATGCTGGTTTTATTCTCCTTTATATATATTTCATATTATTTTTGTATACTGAGTATACATTTTTCTTTTAATATCCTGTTTTCTGACTGTTAGAGTTTGCATTTTAATTTTAATTTTTACTCACACTTTATGAGAACATTGACTATTTGACTGCTATTTTTATGGTGACAAATCTAGACTGTTGATGAAGACTTAGATTACAAATGTTCCTCCTGATAGCCTGGAGCCCAATATCAATTTCAATTATTTAAATTAATTTAATTAAAAATAAAATTAAAATCCTTTTCTATTGAAAATAATTAGCATACTCTGAAGACTATACTCTCTATTATTCTCAATATTTTAGAAGATTGGAAATTAATGCAATTAGACATGCTGTAAAGTTTAAACATTTACAATAAATTAGACAACATCATTTCAGGAAAAGGCAATATAACTGAGATAAAGTGTTAATTATGTCCAAAGAGATAGAATAGCATTTTTATGATAACCACTTGCATCTAAAGAAAATAATTGAATTCTGTATCAACCATCTTCTGAATTAAAGAGAAAACGATCATTTAAAAATTATCATGGCACTACTAGTAATCCTGATAATCTTCTTATTCCCTGAGATATCTTTAAAAACACTGAAAAATGAACTTTTTTTTTTTTCAGGTATATTTCTCTGATGCCTTTGAAAGTGATTATAAAAGAAAAAGCAGATTTATAAATTTCCAATTTGTGTACATAGTATTATGAGAGAAATTTGAAGAAACAAAAACTACCTTAGACTTGTCTCGAATATTCTTGAAATTTATAAGCTGGGTGGGGAATCAAAACTACCAAAAAAAAAAAAAATGAGTAACATGCTGGTGGGTATGTGAAATGTTGAGGTATTTGAGATGTGAGAAAGAAAAATACATGCCATGCAAGGACAAGTCATGGATAGTTCACCCGGTGAAACTGAATGAGAACACTGGGAATCTGGGTGGAATGGAGAATGGAGAAAAAGTAGTTATTGAACACCTAGGATAGCTTTAGCATTGTGCTCACAGTTTGCTACTTTATTTAATCCTCACAACAATATCGTGAGGTCAATGTTTCTCACAAGTTATAAATGAGAAAAATGTTACTGATAAAGCTTAAATAACTTACCCAAGATGATAGAGTAAGAATTTGTATTCAAATGATGATGATTCCAAAGACAACTCTTAAAATAAAACATAGGAAACAAAGTACTAAAAACCTTAATAAACTATCCTATTAATATTTCTAAATAATCTATATAGCCATCTAAATAATCTATATAGCCATCTAAATAATCTGTCTTTTTGATTTTCCTATTTGGAAAGGAGCATGTGGGCTGTAACCTGCAATCTATTTTATTCTTAATCAATTTGAGTAAGGAAGAATAAGATGTGAGTTACTAGAAACACGTGTCCAAACAAAAATACTGATGGACTTTATTAGCATGCAAGTCCTTGTCTATGAAATACTTTTAGCACAATGTACCAGGTACATCCTGGTCATTAAATTCAGTAAATGAAACTGAAATGCATGGCTTTTATACAGCACAAGTATAAGACATAAGTTATGCAAGTGTTTGAGTATAAATTAAGGATGATAAATTAAGCAACATAAGCTTTCCAGGTGATGCTAGTGGTAAAGAATCCATCTGCCAAAGCAGAAGACTTAAAAGACTTGGGTTTGATTCCTGAGTCAAGAAGATTCCCTGGAGTAAGAAATAGCAACCCACTTCAGTATTCTTGTCTAGAAAATTCCATGGACAGAGGAGCCTGGCATATAGTACATGAGGTTGCAAAGATTTGGGCACAACTGAGCCACTGAGCACAGCACATAACAAAAATAGCCCTTCTTTGATGATTTTCCACTTGGTTGTTGAATCTGGGCCAGGGTACATTCTAATGTGATGAGAAAGGACTTGGGGAGAAAAGTGGTTGCTCCACACCTTGTGTGTAACCTGTGACTTAGCTGTTCCTTTCTTTTCATTTTCTTTGTAGGATATGCTGGTGGGGCCAAAAAAAGGTGCATCCAGGAGCATAAGGACAAAGGCAAAAAGAGCAAGCAGAAGAAAAGCTGGGACTCCCTTCTGTCCACACCTATTGGCGACCTGAGCTGGATTTAATATCCTGGGAGATTCAACCTTAAATCTCTCCAGGAGCCACTGTTCCAGGTAGCCCAAAGGCATCTATGCCCAACAGACCTTGACTCTGGGGCCCCCTTGCCAAGCCAAGAGAATACAATTTTGTCATTAGGAGAGAGGTGCCTTTCACCAAGATGAGAAAGGGGGATAGGGTCCTGGAGGCAGAGGATGAGGCAAAGTGGCCAGAGGCCAGCCTTCTGCAGTTTGATACCAAGCACAGTGCACTGCACATAGCTATTCAATAAATATCTGTGGAAGAATAAAGAACAGTTTTCTTTGCATTATACATGGCTCTGAACAGCCTTGTGGTTACTTTAGTTAAAACTAATAAAATAATACACACCCCTGTGGCTCAGCTGGTAAAGAATCTGCCTGCGAAGCAGGTTACCTGGATTCAATTCCTGGGTCTTGAAGATCCCCTGGAGAAGGGAATGGCAACCCACTCCAGTATTCTTGTTTGGAGAATTCCATGGATAGAAGAGCCTGGTGGGCTACAGTCTATGGGGTCACAAAGAGTCGGATAAAGCTGAACTACTAATGCTTTTACTATATACATATACATGTATATGTATGCATATGTATATGTATATGTGTATATATATATATATATATAACACATTGTATGTCAATAAAATAATAGATATTTCAGAATCATCATTTAAATAGATTACCCTTGTAAAAAAACATGGTTTCCTCAATATTTAAAAAATTTATTCCTTCCTTTCATTCCATTCCCTTTTTTTTCCATCCTAAGAAATTTGCCTTAAAAAACAGAATCACAGAAGGCCACCAGAGTATAGTCAAATATACTATAATGCATATTTGAAAGTTGCTAAGAGAATAGATCTTAAATGTCATAACCATACAAAAAATATTTATGACTGTGTATGGGGACAGATGTTAACATGACTTAGAGTGGTTGTCCTTTTGCAATATATACAAATATTTAATAATTATGTTACATCCCTAAAAATAATATAATGTTATATATAAATTATACCTCAATTCAAAAAAACTGTAGTGATACATTAAATATTACATTATCACCTCTAGAAATATAAAAAGCAAAGTGAAGTTAAATGTAATAATTTCTTATTCAGTCCCTCAGTCATGTCTGACTCTCTGCGACCCCATGGACTGCAGCGTGCCAGACCTCCCTGTCCATCACCAATTCCCAGAGCTTACTCAAACTCATGTCCATTGAGTCAGTGATGCCATCAAATATCTCATCTTCTGTTATCCCTTTCTCCTCCTTCCTTCAATCTTACCCAGCATCATGGTCTTTTCTAATGAGTCAGTTCTTCGCATCAGGTGGGCCAAAGTATTGGAATTTCAGCTTCAGCATCAGTCCTCCCAGTGAATATTCAGGAGTGATTTCCTTTAAGATGACTGGTTGGATTTCCTTGCAGTCCAAGGGACTCTCAAGAGTCTCCTCCAACACCACAGCTCAAAAGTATCAGTTCTTCTGCACTCAGCTTTCTTAATAGTCCAACTCTCACATCTATACATGACTACTGGAAAAAACGTAGCTTTGACTAGATGGATCTTTGTTGGCAAAGTAATGTCTCTGCTTTTTAATATGCTGTCTAGGTTGGTCATAACTTTCCTTCCAAGGAGTAAATGTAATTTCATGGCTGCAGTCACCATCTGCAGTGATTTTGGAGCCACTCCAAATAAAGTCTGCCACTGTTTCCATTGTTTCCCCTTCTATTGCCATGAAGTGATGGGACCGGATGCCATGAACTTAGTTTTCTGACTGTTGAGCTGTAAGCCAACTTTTTCACTCTCCTCTTTCACTTTCATCAAGAGGCTCTTTAGTTCTTCTTCCCTTTCTGCCATAAGAGTGGTGTCATCTGCGTATCTGGGGTTATTGATATTTTTCCCAGAAATCTTAATTCGTCATGCTTCATCCAGCCCAGCGCTTCTCTTGATGTAATCTGCATATAAGTTAAAAAATCAGGTGACAATATACAGCCTTGACATACTCCTTTCCCCGTTTGGAACCAGTCTGTTGTTCCATGTACAGTTCTAACTGTTGCTTCCTGACCTGCATACAGATTTCTCGGGAGGTACATCAGGTGGTCTGGTATTCCCATCACTTTAAGAATTTTCCACAGTTTGATAATTTAACTCTAATTTTGTGTTGTTGGTGGTAATGTTTCTATGAAAAGGAAAAAAGAAGAATGAGGTTTTCTCTTTCCCTTTCCTGAGAAAAAAGAAGATAAAGAGAACAGTGAGCAGGCTTGAACATTTCTAGTTTGTTTTTGTTTTTCTTACTTTAACTGCTCCTAACTTTGCATGCCTGTAACTAAGTTTGCTTTTCTGTCCCCTAACTCTGCAAGAGCTACAATTCACATTTTATCCTCTGACTCTATGCTAAATACATCTCCTATGTGGTGTTTACCCTTACAAAACACTTCCCCTTGTAGTTACATATCAGAAAGAAGGCTGCAAAGCCATGAAAGTGCCAGACAATTACTGGGTTACCGATGCCAGTTTATAACTGTCTTTGAAACAATGCAAGAGGAAGAAATCAAGATCCTTTCACTTTTGTTCCTCATTGCCAATTCCTGACTGCAAGCCCTTGCCTTAATACAACCCCTAGACTCCTCATGGATGTGCGGCACAGTTCTTGAGGCATGAGCCTACGGTGTTCCCCTGTCTATGCCAGCTGAAAATAAAAGCCACCTTTCCATTTCCTCCAAACTCTGTCTCTGTATTTTTCATTCGACTTTGGTGGGCAAAGACGACCAAGATTTTGAACAGCAGTAGTAATAGTTAAATTTATCACATCCCTTCTAAATTTGTTTTAAATGACTTCCCGACAAACTCCCCTCCTTTACTGAACACCCAGCATCTGCATGCGGGTGATGCAGAGCCAGTGTTGCCCTTCTTTGTTACCATATAGTGGATACTCAACAATAATTTCTCAGGATTTATGAATTCTAGATAAGCTAGAAAAGATGAATTTCCCCTTTGATCTATATTCAAGATACTTATTCATTCACTTGTGCTAAGCTCTAAAATAGTTGTGAACTCTATATCTTAATTAACATTTTTAAAAGAAAACAAAAATAACAAGAAATTGGCATTTTCCCATCTTTCTGTGTTTTATAATTGGAGTTCATTTTTCTTATAACACTCCAGTTCTGCAGGAACCGCCAATTTTCTTAAGTAATTAGGTTGTCTATTTTGGGTAAATATGCTACAGTGTGAGAGTATGTAAAAGTGTCTGTGTGACTTGATATAAATTGTGTTAATTAAACACACAATTGTTGTAAGCAATACCTTTTAAAAACAACCACCAGAGATTTAGTTTTGTACACAGTAATCTGATTCTTGTGCCTAGAAGACTTCAGCTTAATGAGCTCTGAGAACTATCACCAAGTGAAGATTTTATGTTCTCAGCGACCTGTACCCACTGTGGGGCGGAGATGGGGCAGGGGTCAACTGCAATCATCAGCGCCACTCTGCAAGGCCATCATCAATAGGAATAACACTGAAGACAGAGCTGAAAGCAGAAAAGTAAATGTTTACTGAGTATATGTTGTAACCTACGAATAAGGAAAAACACCAATACAGTATAATAACGCATATATATGGAATTTAGAAAGATGGTAACAATAACCCTGTGTACAAGACAGCAAAAGAGACACTGATGTATAGAACAGTCTTTTGGACTCTGTGGGAGAGGGAGAGGGTGGGAAGATTTGGGAGAATGACATTGAAACATGTAAAATATCATGTATGAAACGAGATGCCAGTCCAGGTTCGATGCACGATACTGGATGCTTGGGACTAGTGCACTGGGATGACCCAGAGGGATGGTATGGGGAGGGAGGAGGAAGGAGGGTTCAGGATGGGGAGGGAACACATGTATACCTGTGGCGGATTCATTTTGATAATTGGCAAAACTAATACAATTATGTAAAGTTTAAAAATAAAAAAAAAAGACCATGTGCTAGATAACATGCAAACATTTTTTAACCTGCTCACAATCACATGGGGCCATATTTTCTCTAAAGAGAGCTAACTTGAACTAAAAATAAGTAAATTAGAGGTCACTAGCTAAAGTAGAGTAACTGCATTCGAACCAAGAAGAAAGTTTACAGAAACCAAAGATTCCAGGGATCTGATTGAAGCTTATGTAATTGGAAGAAAATTCCTCAGAGAAAATAATACAAAATTATGACTAGAAAATTCAATGTGAGGCCTAGAGAAGGCACCCATGAAAACAAGTAGCTGCACATATGCTTGTTTCTGTTATGCCTTATTATATAATAAAACACCTCCAAAATGTAAGAGCTTACATCAACAAATTACTATTATCTCTCACATTTCTAGGGGTTGATAAGATTGACTTGGGAGTGTAAAAGGGAAGAAGCTTGTATTCTATTACAAGTTAGTCATTAAAGGGATGTTGCTACAGGCTTAAATTATACATAATGGCCCATCTCTGGGAACTCTGCCTCCCAGGGAGGGAACATTAAGCTAAAACACCTTTGTTTAGCTCACAGGAAAGGTCCTGACAAGGCCCACTTGTGAATGACTGCAGGAAGGAAAAAATTAACCTATTTCCTCCAAAGACCAATTAGAATCAGGAAATATTTGACTTTACTCCCTCTTATTTCAGTATAAAAGAAGCCTGAATTGTAACTTAGGCAATATGGTTCTTTGGGACACGAGTCTACTATCCTCTCAGTCTTCAGGCTTTCTGAATAAAGTCACTCTCCTTTGCCCCAACAACTTGTCTCTCAATTTATTGGCCTGTCATGTGGTGAGCAGTAGGAGCTTGGATTAGATAACAGTATTCTTCATGTAGTTGAAATTAGATAGCAACTGAAGCTACTGTCAGCTGAACATTTGACAAGCTGGACAACTGAGATAACTCATTCATGTGACTGGCATTTCCTGTGAGCAGTCAGCTGAGTACTTAGCCAGGTTTGTTGGCCCTGATCTTATCTGGGGCTCTCATTATGGCTTCTGCATGTGGCTTGTGTTTCTCAGGGCATGGAAGGTAGGTTCTGAGAGGTAGTATCACAAAACATAGCTTTCCTAAAAGGAAGTAGCAGATTTTGCAAGTCTTCTTAAAGAGTTACCAGAAAAGGCATATCATTCCTTCTACTATATTCTATTGGTTAGGCAGTCATCAGGCCAGTGTAGATGTGAGAGAAAAGGAAGTAAACTCCATGTCCTAATGTGAGGAGCGTGAAAGAATTTGCAGTCATCTTCAATCTACCTCTGCAGAGCAGAAAAAGGTTTATTGAAGAGATTAACAGAGCATTATGGAATTTCAGTATAGGTAAATTTGAACAGACAAATAAACTGGTGATAAACAGAGGAGGTGATAAACAGAGGAGGTTTAAAGAGCACTGACCAAAACAAATAGGAAATATTATTACTGCTCTGCCTCTTTTAATCTGATGCTGATGAAAGAAGTAGAGAAGAAGGTAAGGGCAGAAATTTCAAAGGTTATCTATGAATGGAAAACAAGAGGAATGAGAGAATATTTTTAGCTTGGTGAATCAAGATTACCAATCAATCACACTTACATTACATATAAGAAAACTGAATAGGGTATGGTAAGTGAATTGCTCAAAATAATAAGCAAATGAGAGATAGGATAAGATTAATTCTGGGTTTTATAACAATAAATTTGAATTTAAAAAAAGAGTTAAAATTTTTTAATCTTTTTAATAGACAGAATGAAAATTTACTTATGTAAATTTACACAAATTTAAATTTACCCACAGATTAAAAAAAAGTTTGCCAAATGAGAATCAAGGATTTTAGCTTGAATATGCATTCTTGTACTCACCATAATGTATGCTTCCCAAAGGAAGAGAAAGTGTCTCCTTTATTCAACTTTTCATTTCTGGGATTGAACACAATGCCTGGCACATGACATGAAAGCATTGAATAAATATTGTTAAATTAATAAATAAATAAAAATAGCTTTTACTCTTTTGACTTTCTCAAGTGTCTTAAAAAGTAAATGTAATTTGTGTGTCCAGCTCATATCTCAAAATATCAATAAGGTAATATGCTATATACATTATTTCTAGCTCTCTACCTTCTTCCCTGGAAGTTCACCAGTCTTAGAGAAGAGGAGATGCGTGAGATAGAAACATTCTCCTTGGTTCATAGATCTACAGTTTGAGGCATTTCTGCCCCAACTGACCTGAGGGCTGTTAGAATAAAAAATATGTAATGCTTTACTGTTATATGTCATTAAGGTTCAGGTATCATTTTTGTACAATGATGAAAGTGAAAGTCGCTCAGTTGTGTCTGACTCTTTGCGACCCCGGGGACTATACAGTCCACGGAATTCTCCAGGCTGGAATACTAGAGCGGGTAGCCTTCCCCTTCTCTAGGGGATCTTTCCAATCTATGAATTGAACCCAGGTCTCCTTCACTGCAGGTGGATTCTTTACCAGCTGAGCCACAAGGGAAGTCCTTGTATAATAGCTAACCAATAAATAGAGTATCTTTGTTTGTTTTTAGTTATTGTTGGGTAATGCTCAAAATTCTCCAAGCCAGGCTTCAGCAATATGTGAACTGTGAACTTCCAGATGTTCAAGCTGGTTTTAAAAAAGGTAGAGGAACCAGAAGTCAAACTGCCAACATCCGCTGGATCATCAAAAAAGCAAGAGACTTCCAGAAAAACATTTATTTCTGCTTTATTGACTATGCCAAAGCCTTTGACTGTATGGATCACAATAAACTGTGGAAAATGCTTCAAGAGATGGGAATACCAGACCGCCTGACTGGCTTCTTGAGAAACCTGTATGCAGGTCAGGAAGCAACAGTTAGAACTGGACATGGAACAACAGACTGGTTCCAAATAGGAAAAGGAGTACGTCAAGGCTGTATATTGTCACCCTGATTATTTAACTTACATGCAGAGTACATCATGAGAAATGATGGGCTGGAAGAAGCACAAGCTGGAATCAAGATTGCCGGGAGAAATATCAATAGCCTTAGATATGCAGATGACACCACCCTTATGGCAGAAAGTGAAGAGGAACTAAAAAGCCTCTTGATGAAAGTGAAAGTGGAGAGTGAAAAAGTTGGCTTAAAGCTCAACATTCAGAAAATGAAGGTCATGACATCCGGTCCCACCACTTCATGGGAAATAGATGAGGAAACAGTGGAACCAGTGTCAGACTTTATTTTTTGGGGCTCCAAAATCACTGCAGATGGTGACTGCAGCCATGAAATTAAAAGATGCTTACTCCTTGGAAGGAAAGTTATGACCAACCTAGATAGCATATTCAAAAGCAGAGACATTACTTTGTCAACAAAGGTCCGTCTAGTCAAGGCTATGGTTTTTCCAGTGGTCATGTATGGATGTGAGAGTTGGACTGTGAAGAAAGCTGAGCACCGAAGAATTGATGCTTTTGAACTGTGGTGCTGGAGAAGACTCTTGAAAGTCCCTTGGACTTCAGGGAGATCCAACCAGTCCATTCTGGAGGAAATCAGCCCTGGGTGTTCTTTGGAGGGAATGTTGCTGAAGCTGAAGCTCCGGTACTTTGGCCACCTCATACGAAGAGTTGCCTCATTGGAAAAGACTCTGATGCTGGGAGGGATTGGGGGCAGGAGGAGAAGGGGACAAGAGAGGATGAGATGGCTGGATGGCATCACTGACTTGATGGACGTGAGTCTGAGTGAACTCCGGGAGATGGTGATGGACAGGAAGGCCTGGCGTGTTGCGATTCATGGGGTTGCAAAGAGTGAGACACTGAACTGAATTTGTTTCTTATTAAATTTTTGTTTTGAAAAAATAATCAAAACAAAACAAAAGTTTACCACTTCTTTTTTGTCACTAAGAATAAATTAATAGTATCATTGCATGCACCAAAATATAGGAATCTCAGGATGTGGAATCATTCAAGGGGTGGGGACAATTCTTATAGACAGAAAACAGCTAGGGACAAATATCTCCCACATTTACAATTTAACTTGAGTTTAAATAATTAGAAAATTTTGAAAATAATTTTTTAGTATAATACAAATAATTAACTAATTTAGTCTTCAGTTTGTTGTATCACCTCCATTTAAAAAATCCCATTTAATTCAATGATAGTAGGAATCATTAAGCTAAATGAATACCTGGCCTCAGTAGATTTTTGTGTATGAAAATGTTCATATAGTAAAATTTTTTAAATGTTTCCTTTGAAGTAAAACTTAACAGTGATATAAGGGGATACACACTTACCTAATCACATTGATACCAGGCTACTAAGGATATGTGAGGGCTCAGTGGCACCCCACTCCAGTACTCTTGCCTGGAAAATCCCATGGACGGAGGAGCCTGGTCAGCTGCAGTCCATGGGGTCGCTAAGAGTCAGACAGGACTGAGCGACTTCACTTTGACTTTTCACTTTCATGCATTGGAGAAGGAAATGACAACCCACTCCAGTGTTCTTGCCTGGAGAATCCCAGGGACCGGGGAGCCTGGTGGGCTGCCGTCTATGGGGTTGCACAGAGTCAGACACGACTGAAGCAACTTTGCAGCAGCAGCAATGCATTTTAGGTAAGAACAAAAATCTTAGTTCCAGGTTTCTTCCTCAAAACAAAAACAAAAACCATGGTTCTGCAGAATTGAGATAAGCGTAGCTATTAGTATTCTTCCCTGGAAAATCCCATGGACAGAGGATCCTGACGAGCTACACTCCATAGGATCACAAGGGTCAGACATGACTTAGAGACTAAACCACCACCACCACCATTATTGTTGATGTTGCTTAGTTGCTAAGTCATGTCTGACTCTTTTGTGACCTCATGGACTGTAGCCCACCAGGCTCCTATGTCCATGGGATTTCCCAGGCAAGAATACTAGAGTAAGTTGCCATTTCCTTCTCAAGGGCATCTTCCCAACCCAGGGATCAAACTCATGTCTCCCATGCCTCCTGCATTGGCAGGCAGATTCTTTACCACTGAGTCACCAGGGAAGCCCATAATCAAAGCTGTGTTGTGTGCTCAGTCCTGTCTGACCCTTTGCGACCCCATATATTGCAGCCCATCACGCTCCTCTGCCCATGGGAATTTTCAGGCAAGAATACTGAAGTGGGTTGCCAATTCCTCCTCCAGGGGATCTTCCTGACCCAGGGATTGAACCCAAGTCTCCTGTGCCTCCGGCATCAGCAGACAAATTCCTTACCACTGAGCCACCTGGCAAGTCCCAAGCATAGCTATACCAATTACAAAATTCTCAAAAAAAAAAAAAAAAAAAATTATGTCTCTTATCAAATTTTCTCCTGTCCTAGGTTGTCTACAATTTAAAGGGAAATGCACTGAGATGCAATGTTTTAAATATTTATAATGAAAAGATAAAGCAAGTTATAAGGCCATGTTGCTTAAGGATGTTAATGAGAACAATGAATACTATAGGAAAAATTACTAATAATAAAGGATTGATGGTAATGAATTGGCAATTAAAGGTTACATGTGACAACCAGAAATGAATCCTGGCAGAGTATAAGGAGATTTTCATCTCCTGTGATGGGAAGGCAGAAAAACCCCAAGACCAGTTCCAGGTTATAATCAGAATTGCAGTGCAATCCTAGAGACGCTTGAATTTTTAATCCCAGCAGGTATGTCACCCCAAGTAAAGACTGATTCATATTGAAGCAAACTCTAAAATTTAAACTTAGGGGCAGCTGAGATGATGCACTTAAAAATCTTGAGTTCCCATGGCCTTTAATAGTGTCCTTTCCTCTCATCTGAAGGCCAATGCTACTTCCATACTGGTAGATGATTACAAACCTCTCTTAATCTGCACCCAACAACTTTTTGGCCATTACATTATTAAAACAACATTATGGTGTCAAACAAATGCTGGACCTTGAAAGGAGGAAGAAGACTGCATACTAAATGACCTATAGAACTAGCCATTATGTACAAACAAGAATTGGGAGTGTATTATGAAAATGCATTCCAAGACTTCTAGAACAAGGGGCTTAAACATGAAATTGGATATACTGGATAAAGGTTTGTGGGGGATCCCTCTTCCACTTTATAAGATTTTGCACTCTGGAAAAGACCCTTGGAAATAGCACTAACAAGTGGAAACCAGAAACACCCTAGCCACTGTGACAGATAGTGGATGCAATGATAAAAAGGCTCATAAAATTGGATATGCTAGAGTGGAAATCCTATAAACACTTTATTTTAGGGAACTCAGTGTGAAAAACTGTAAAAGATAAATATAATCACCTAAAAAGAACTCCAGAATCAATTTAATTCAAGGAATAACAAAGAAATATTTATTAAACTCTCCCAAGGGCATATAAACAGAAGAAATTGCAAGGTAAAGAAAATTAAAAATTTTCATAAAAGAACAAACTCAAGAACTCTTCTGACACAGCAGTTTATTACTATAATGTCTAGAGAATGGGGAAAAAAAGGAAAATTTTTTTCTCAAGGTGTTAATTGATGTGTGTTGAAGGTTTCCAGTCCCATATCAGTCACAGTGGAAATATGAGGAACCGGAAAGAAGGATGTAGACAACAGGTTGGCATTTTACCAATCGTGAGATGCCTTTAGTCAGGTTTAAATTTTCCCAGGGAACAAATGACAACATTTTTAATAACCAAGGGGATGACCTCTACTTATGTATGTGTGTTGGAGCCAAGCAGAATTTCAATAGACTGGGGCATCTTCTATCTTACTTACTGCAGAATTGAGATAAGCATAGCTATTAGAATTCTTCCCTGGAAAATCCCATGGACAGAGGATCCTGACGAGCTACACTCCATAGAATCACAAGGGTCAGACATGACTTAGAGACTAAACCACCACCACCACCATTATTGTTGATGTTGTTTAGTTGCTAAGTCATGTCTGACTCTTTTGTGACCTCATGGACTGTAGCCCACCAGGCTCCTATGTCCATGGGATTTCCCAGGCAAGAATACTAGAGTAAGTTGCCATTTCCTTCTCAAGGGCATCTTCTAACTCATGCCATGCCACAATTGAGTACATTTAAAGGAAGTGGGAATGGACTACTCTGGTGGTACAGTGGATAAGAATCTGCCATCCAATGCAGGGTACACAGGTTCAATTCCTAGTCCAGGAAGATTCCATATGACACAGAGCAACTAAACCTGTGCACCACAACTACTGAGCGTGCATGCTCTAGAGCCTGCGAGCCACAACTAATGAGCCCATGCACCACAACTACTAAGGCTCACGGGCCCTAGAGCCCACAGCCTGCAACTATCGAGCCAGCGTGCTATAACTACTGAAGCCTGTTTACCTCGAGTCTCTGCAATAAGAGAAGCTACCACAATAAGCCTGGGCACTGTGACAGAGAGGAACCTCTGCTCCCCTCAACTAGAGGAAGCCCACACATAGCAAGGAAGACACAGCACAACCAAAAATAAATAGATTAACAAATAATAATAAAGGTAGCAGGAGTATAAATACCTCTTAGAGACATGGATACTGTATTGGATGACAGTATTATATAAATGGACTTCCCTTGTGGCTGGACTTTCCAAGAGATAATTTGAAGATGAGTGCTCTAAGAGATAGTTTATTTATGGCAGTGCAACTCTAAGTTTTATTCATCAGAAATATTCTTTCTGGCATTTGAGCTTTATGTAAGGATTTAGATGAAATCATGTATACTACCCATAACAAGCTGTTAAAAGATGAATTATTTTCAGTAAGATCCTCCAAATTAAGACTAGGTCAAGAAGAAAAAAGTTAGGCATTTGCAGTATGCCTGATGGTTACCTGTTCATACTTGCTGCACCTCTACGGAAATTTCATCTATATGGTTAAACATATTACATAAATTATTTGTGAGCATATGAGTCGGACACAACTGAGTGACTGAACTGAACTTAACTGAGATGCGTGTACAAATATACATGAGTTTGAGCAGGCTCCGGGAGTTGGAGAAGGTCAGGGACACCTGGTGTGCTGCAGACCATGGGGTCACACAGTCAGACATGATGGAGCGACTGAACTGAACTGAAATAATATGTACATACACTCAGTTCTGTTCAGTTCAGTTGCTCAGTTATGTCCAACTCTGCAACCCCATGGACTACAGCACACCAGGCTTCACTGACCATCACCAAACTACTGGAGCTTGCTCAAACTCTTGTCTGTCGAGTCGGTGATGCCATTCAGTAATCTCACCCCTCTGTCGTCCCTTTGTCCTCCTGCCTTCAATCTTTCTCAACATCAGGCTATTTTCCAATGCATTTCTTCACATCAGGTGACCAAAGTATTGGAGTTTCAGCTTCAGCATCAGTCCTTCCAATGAAAAATATTCAGGATTGTTTTCCTTTAGGATTGACTGATTGGATCTCCTTGCAGTCCAAGGGACTCTCAAGAGTCTTCTCCAACACCACAGTTCAAAAGCATCAATTCTTCCACACTCACCTTTCTTTATAGTCTGACTCTCACATCCATATATGACTACTGGAAAAACCATGGCTTTGACTAGATGGACCTTTGTTGGCAAACTAATGTCTCTGCTTTTTAATATGCTGTCTAGATTGGTCATAGCTTTTCTTCCAAGAGCAAGTGTCTTTTAATTTCATGGCTGCAGTCACCATCTGCAGTGATTTTGGAGCCCCCCAAAATAAAGTCTCTCACTGTTTCTGCTGTTTCCCCATCTATTTGTCGTGAAGTCATGGGACCAGATGCAATGATCTTCATTTTCTGAGTGATGAGTTTTAAACCAACTTTTTCACTCTCCTCTTTCACTTTCATCAGGAGGTTCTTTAGTTCTTCTTTGCCTTCTGGCATAAGGGTGGTGTCATCTGCATATCTGAGGTTTTTGATATTTCTCCCAGCAATCTTGATTCCAGCTTGTGTTCATGAAGTATACATTACATATAAACAATATATATAATTCACTTTTAGGTTGGAAGGTAAATTCCTTGATTTTTTTTTTCTGAATTTAGTTTTTTTTTTTTTTTTCTAATTTTATTTTACTTTTAAACTTTACATATTTGTATTAGTTTTGCCAAATATCAAAATGAATCCGCCACAGGTATACATGTGTTCCCCATCCCGAACCCTCCTCCTTCCTCCCTCCCCATACCATCCCTCTGGGCCGTCCCAGTGCACCAGCCCCAAGCATCTAGCATCGTGCATCGAACCTGGACTGGCAACTCGTTTCCTACATGATATTTTACATGTTTCATTGCCATTCTCCCAAATCTTCCCACCCTCTCCCTCTCCCACAGAGTCCATAAGACTGTTCTATACATCAGTGTCTCTTTTGCTGTCTCGTACACCGGGTTATTGTTACCTTCTTTCTAAATTTCATATATATGCGTTAGTATACTGTATTTATGTTTTTCCTTCTGGCTTACTTCACTCTGTATAATAGGCTCCAGTTTCATCCACCTCATTAGAACTGATTCAAATGTATTCTTTTTAATGGCTGAGTAATACTCCATTGTGTATATGTACCACAGCTTTCTTATCCATTCATCTGCTGATGGACATCTAGGTTGCTTCCATGTCTTGGCTATTATAAACAGTGCTGCGATGAACATTGGGGTACACGTGTCTCTTTCCCTTCT
>NW_011495032.1:2385996-2386235 GCF_000754665.1 Bison bison bison
GTCTCTTTCCCTTCTGGTCTCCTCAGTGTGTATGCCCAGCAGTGGGGCTGCTGGATCATAAGGCAGTTCTATTTCCAGTTTTTTAAGGAATCTCCACACTGTTCTCCATAGTGGCTGTACTAGTTTGCATTCCCACCAACAGTGTAAGAGGGTTCCCTTTTCTCCACACCCTCTCCAGCATTTATTATTTGTAGACTTTTGGATTGCAGCCATTCTGACTGGTGTGAAATGGTACCTCA
>NW_011495032.1:2386335-2392283 GCF_000754665.1 Bison bison bison
CCATAGTGGCTGTACTAGTTTGCATTCCCACCAACAGTGTAAGAGGGTTCCCTTTTCTCCACACCCTCTCCAGCATTTATTATTTGTAGACTTTTGGATTGCAGCCATTCTGACTGGTGTGAAATGGTACCTCATAGTGGTTTTGATTTGCATTTCTCTGATAATGAGTGATGTTGAGCATCTTTTCATGTGTTTGTTAGTCATCTGTATGTCTTCTTTGGAGAAATGTCTATTTAGTTCTTTGGCCCATTTTTTGATTGGGTCGTTTATTTTTCTGGAGTTGAGCTGTAAGAGTTGCTTGTATATTTTTGAGATTAGTTGTTTGTCGGTTGCTTCATTTGCTATTATTTTCTCCCATTCTGAAGGCTGTCTTTTCACCTTGCTAATAGTTTCCTTTGATGTGCAGAAGCTTTTAAGGTTAATTAGGTCCCATTTTTTTATTTTTGCTTTTATTTCCAATATTCTGGGAGGTGGGTCATAGAGGATCCTGCTGTGATGTATGTCGGAGAGTGTTTTGCCTATGTTCTCCTCTAGGAGTTTTATAGTTTCTAGTCTTATGTTTAGATCTTTAATCCATTTTGAGTTTATTTTTGTGTATGGTGTTAGAAAGTGGTCCAGTTTCATTCTTTTACAAGTGGTTCACCAGATTTCCCAGCACCACTTGTTAAAGAGATTGTCTTTAATCCATTGTATATTCTTGCCTCCTTTGTCAAAGATAAGGTGTCCATATGTGCATGGATTTATCTCTGGGCTTTCTATTTTATTCCATTGATCAATATTTCTGTCTTTGTGCCAGTACCATACTGTCTTGATAACTGTGGCTTTGTAGTAGAGCCTGAAGTCAGGTAGGTTGATTCCTCCAGTTCCATTCTTCTTTCTCAAGATCGCTTTGGCTATTCGAGGTTAATTGATATGCATAGAAAGAGTAACTTGAAGGCAATCAGGTCATTGTGTACCATGTTATGAGGAGAGTAAAATAGTTTGACAATCAAGGTTCCAAAATAAATATGACTTTTTCTATTTTTTTTTTCTGTTTTTTCCTTGGATTTTGAAGGCACAATGATGAAGTGTTGAGAAGTAATTGTTCTATAACTGCCTAAGGATTTGCTGTCATAGCCTGGGACCTCTTGGTATGGTATTTTAAACCACTCCCTCCACCTTTTTTTAAAATAATCTTGATGGAAATAATCTGAGCTGAGAGTTCTCTGATGGCATTGCTTTGAGATATACTGGTGAAAAGATATAAATATAAAAGTTCTTTCCTCACACATAAGCTTCGTCTGTATAGTGCCAAGTACCCAGGTATTTGGAAGCATATGATGGTTGATTGACATTTTCATTTGTCAGCTAGAAATTCTGGCAGAATGTTGACCCAGACTTCATCTTAAAAAGCCCTTTTTCTGAACTAGAATCTTATTTTAGATTGATTGGCATATCTTAAAATTACACATTTTTGAATTGCCATTTTACTGAGCTGTGAATTTGAAAGAAAAGAATAAAAGAACTGCCATAAATTTACAAATAAAAGCTATATTAAATGCTTAATATATAAGAAAAATGTTTAACTCATTTCTAATTTCTTAATTTGAACAGATTTTCAAATATCAATATAAAACTTTTGTAGTATTATTCTACATTATTTCCAAGGAATATTGTAATTGTGGAATTCATTGCCTATATCTTAATTGGAGATTTGTTTTTTAATTTTGGGCTTTTACTATTATCTCTTGTGAATTAAAAGAAAACAATTGCTTATATTGTGATACATTTTACTAGAATGTAATTCTGTAGCATAGAAATTTTATATGTTGCTTCTCACCACAAATATTACCTCAGTACCTATGATTTTTATATAGTAGGTGCTCAGTAAGTACTGGGGAGAAGGAAATGGCAACCCACTCCAGTATTCTTGCCTGGGGAATCCCAGGGACAGAGGAGCTTGGTGGGCTGCTGTCACACAGGGTCAGACACGACTGAAGCAACTTAGCAGCAGCAGCAGCAGCAGTAGTAAGTATTGATCAAAGAAACAAATAGATGAGGTGTTTTCAACCTTGTAACTATCAAGGAATATGGTATACCTCTTTAAAGGATTCTAAGACATAGGCAATGGGATATATGATTGTATTTCATATAACTTATAAAAATCAGATTCCATGGCCTATATTTTTGTTTTTCACTCTGATAATAATAGGATAATGCAAAAAGATGAAAGGATACATGTTACATATCTCTCTTGGAGTTGAATAAGAACAGGTTGTCAAAGTCACAAACTTCCTGCTATAGAGGTGGAGATAGAACATCCAGGCCTTTCAAAGATTCAGTTGTTTTCCTGAAATATTCTATTAAAGACAGAGTATATGTGACATGAGTATACTTTTTAAAAGTGAAATAGAAATATCCTTGTTTTATTGCATAATCAAACATTCTGATTGTTCAATACATATCCTGGCACACTTAGGTAAAAATTCTGAAATGTAGAAAAGAATGGACTGATGATTGGGTAGTCTGAGCATGTACATTTAACCTATACCACTCTTATGAAGTCTCTTTAATGGCTCTGTGTGTGAGTGTATATGTATTTTACAAACACATACACATTTATATGCATTCATAGAAACAAACGATACGGTTATTTTGCAATCCTATTGTAACAAGGCACTCCAAACATGTAAGTAAATATAGAGAAGATACAAAAGTGCTAATATCAGGTTAGCAAAAGAAAAACCATAGGCCAAAATATGCACAACAGAAAACTAATGAAGAAGAAAGTACACTGAGTATAGTGGAAAAATACAGAAAAAGAGGGTGAGTATTGAGGAGTCAGTTATAAGGGTAATTAAATTCTAACCTTCCCATCTCAAACATTAATTCCAAACGGCAATCTAAAAATTAAAAGGTGTACTCTAAATGAAGTGAACTCCTTATTCAAGGTTAGTTTCAGTTCACACACAGAACAATGAAAATAATGACAGAGTTTGAATAAGATATGAACAGGATGAGAAGAGTGGGGAAGTGTGTGTGTGTGTGGGAGAGCAGGTTTATTAGTGAAAGAAACGTATTTAAGTCTTAATGCTAGAGAAAGTTACCCAATATTTTGGAAGTTAGAGAGTGTTCCAATCTTTGTTTCCAGCTTCAAACCAATGGATCCTAAAAAGAGTAACATTAAAACCTACCCCTGACTTTTTATAAAGAGCCTTGCTCCAACTTTTCTCTTTAAGAAATTTATTTCAGCAATCTAAAACAATCATTAAGAGTCAGAAACTAGGTGAGGGAAAGAAATGGCAGAAAATAAAAACAAATAAACTAGCCAAACTTTGAGAAGATGAGAAAAAGATCCAAAGAATAGCCTTATTCAAAAAAAATCTACATATTAAATAAGAGAAAGTTGAGATTATTGCATCCATAAAACAATGATGAGGATTATAAAATAAAACAATCAGAAAGAAAGAATTATTAATAAATGGAGAAATGTTACTTAAATAAAATCCATATAAAACTGAAAAGTCAGGTGGAAATAATAAAACTCAGTTGAAAAATTAGTATATCAAGAGATGAAAATTTCAAAGATAAAGTTTTTTAACGTGTTGGAAAGTTAGAAGACATGGAAGATTAATACCAGAAGGCAAATATCTTTTTAATAGAATACTAGAGGAGAGAAGAAAGACTCTGAAAGAAGAAGGATCAAATAAACCTATATGGGAAAGAAACCAAAAGAATAGATATAAGCATGTGTATAGCTAAATCACTTTGCTGTATGAATGAAGCTAACACAACACTGTAAAACAACTATATTTCAATATAAAATAAAATTTAAAAAAGAGAAAAAAGAGTAGTGGTCAAAATAACCAATATCATATACAACTAATACTCTATAAGTATAAATAATGTATGCTATTTATACTTATGCAATATACATATATGACAATTGATGTATAAGTAAATATTTATTGATAGAGTAGAAACAAAAAATTTTCACTTGTAACAAAAAATCCTTGATGAGTTCAACATGGGAGACTGGGGAGGTAAGAGAAAATGGTAGTCTGTCTAGTTATCTACCTTCAGAAGAAAAAATAGGGTTAGGACTAAGAGGATAAAAGAATTTATTAGCTGTGAGGATTTATAAATAAATATATATATATATAGTTTAAAAATATATATATATATTTTTTATAAAAATATATTAGTGTTTGAGAGAGTCAAGAACAGTGACATGTGTCTGGCTTACATTAAATAGTGCTACTGAGTAGTTTATCAAAAGGGAAAAAAAAAGACTGGAAGTAAGAAGATAGAAATTCATGGGGAGTTTAGAGCAGTCGATCAGAAAATACAACACCCCACATCCAATCATCATATTTAAAATTTAAAAGTAAAATAAACAATTGCTAAAAATTATTTATTCACTGGGGGTATTTTTAAAGCAATAATTTGGGGATTAAAATTAAAATAAAATAAATAATTATTTTAAAGTGAGTGACAAAATAGCATACAACAAAAACTTTGGGATACAGCTGAAGAAGAAGTGCACAAAGAAAAATTTAGTGTTAACTTATTATAAAATAAAGAATATTAAAATTAAAATTTTGACACAAATAAGTGAAAAAGGAAGAGCCAAATAAGCACAAGGTAAAAGAAAAACATGATGAAATATTTTACAACAAAATATTTTAAAACCTACCAAAAAAAATTGTTGATATGACTAAAAGCTGTAAAGACCTATAAAAAAGGTAATTACAATTTGAAAAAAAATTATTTCTGCTGAATAATTAATGAAATAAATAAATTAAAAATGAAAAGAGTCATAATTCTAGATATTTAATAGATCAAATACAGTAACTAAAAGATAAGTCTGTGTACAAATTAATATCCTGCATTTGAAAACTTAAACTAAATGTATGTATCCCTTGTGAAATGTCAATTATTTGGTTCAAGAAAATAGAAAAGAAAGAAAAAAATTAAATTAAGTATAGTCAAATATCCTTGTGTTAGGCAAAATAATGGCCTCCTAAAGATATTTATTGTCTAATCTCTGAAGCCTGTGGATATGTTGTATTCTGTGATGCAAAGGTAAATGAAGATATCGGATGAAAGTAGTTTCTACTTAAATGACTTTTAAAATAGGAATATTATCCTGGGTTATATAGATGGGTACAAAGTAATCACAAATCCTAAATGGGAAGGGGGAGGCAGAAAAGTTCATATTAGAGTGACAGTACATGAGAAAATAATACCAACCGCTGTTGACATTGAAAATAATAGAGGGGTGTGGGCCAGGGAAGGCAGGCAGCCTGGAGAAGTTGGGACATACAAAGGATCAGACATTTCCAAAAAGCCTTCAGAAAAAAACACACGCTTGACATAAAAAAAAAAAAATAGAAACACAGAGGTAGAGAACAAATGTACAGACACCAAGGTGGGTAAGGGGAGAGTGGGATGAATTCGAAGACTGGGATCGACAAATATACACAATCAATACTCTATACTGCCAAGTCACTTCAGTTGTGTCTGACTCTTTGTGACCCCATAGACTGTAGCCCACCAGGTTCCTCTGATTCTCCAGGCAAGAATACTGGAGTGGGTTGCCATTTCTTTCTCCAGGGCATCTTCCCAACCCAGGGATCAAACCTGTGTCTCTTAGGTCTCCTGCATTGGCAGGCGGGTTCTTTGCCACTAGCACCACATGGGAAGTCCATATACTATCAGTTCAGTTCAGTTCAGTCGCTCAGTCGTGTCTGACTCTTCGCGACCCCATGAATCCCAGCAGGCCATGGCCTCCCTGTCCATCACCAACTCCTGGAGTTCACCCAGACTCATGTCCATCGAGTAAGTGATGCCATCCAGCCATCTCATCCTCTGTCATCCCCTTTTCCTCCTGCACCCAATCCCTCCCAGCATCAGAGTCTTTTCCAATGAGTCAACTCTTTGCATGAGGTGGCCAAAGTAGTGGAGCT
>NW_011495032.1:2393098-2405336 GCF_000754665.1 Bison bison bison
GAACATCTGGAAGTTCACTGTTCACGTATTGCTGAAGCCTGGCTTGGAGAATTTTGAGCATTACTTTACTAGCATGAGAGATGAGTACAATTGTGTGGAGTTTGAGCATTCTTTGGCATTACCTTTCTTTGAGATTGGAGTGAAAACTGACCTTTTCCAGTCCTGTGGCCACTGTTGAGTTTTCCAAATTTGCTGGCATATTGAGTGCAGCACTTTCACAGCATATTCTTTCAGGATTTGAAATAGCTCCACTGGAATTCCATCACCTCCACTAGCTTTGCTCGTAGTGATGCTTTCTAAGGCCCATTTGACTTCACATTCCAGGATGTCTGGCTCTAGGTCAGTGATCACACCATCGTGATTATCTGGGTTGTGAAGATTTTTTTGTACAGTTCTTCTGTGTGTTCTTGCCACCTCTTCTTAATGTCTTCTGTTTCTATTAGGTCCATACCATCTCTGTCCTTTATCGAGCCCATTGTTGCATGAAATGTTCCCTTGGTATCTCTAATTTTCTTGAAGAGATCTCTAGTCTTTCCCATTCTGTTGTCTTCCTCTATTTCTTTGCATTGATCGCTAAGGAAGGCTTTCTTATCTCTCCTTGCTATTCTTTGGAACTCTGCATTCAGATGCTTATATCTTTCCTTTTCTCCTTTGCTTTTCACTTCTCTTCTTTTCACAGCTATTTGTAAGGCTATGAATACTATGTATAAAACAATTCATATACTATCAGTACTATGTATAAAACAGGTAACTAGTGAGGACACAAGGAACTCTACTTAATGTTCTGTGGTGACCTAAATGGGAAGGAAGTCCAAAAGGGAGGGTATATATGGGTACAACTGATTCACTTTGCTGTACAGTAGGAACTAATACAACATTGTAAAAAAAAAACTATACAGCAATACAATTAATTTTAAAAAAGAGGTATTTTTTAAGCTATCAAGTTTTCAGTAATTTGTTATGGCAGCAATAGAAAATTAATGCAATCCATATGAAACACACCAGGTTCCTGAGGTTAGGTTGTAAATCCTATCATACTAATTATTGTTCAGTTGCTAAGTCATGTCTGACTCTTGCAACTCTATGGACTGTAGCCCACCAAGGCCCTCTGTCAATGGGATTTCCCAGTCAAGGATACTGAACTGGATTGTGGTTCCCTTCTCCAGGGGATCTTCCAGAACCAGGGCCTGAAGCTGTGTCTCCTGCATTGGAAGACAGATTCTTTGCCACTGAGCCACCAGGGAAGCCCCCCTATCATACTCAGGAGTCAGCTAAATATCATGTTACATAACTAATGACAAAGCCCAGCAAAAGCTGATTAGGACCCTTTATTATTCTAAAAGGACACTTTACAGAGTGATTGCGGTATTTTTAAAAGCCTAACAAAATTTATAGAATGAGAGATAGAGACAAAGGGAAGAGAAGGGAAAGAAGTAAGAGTGAAAAGGAATAAAGAAAAAATATTGGCCAAGCTCATTAATAAACATAGTTGAAAATTAACACATCAACCATGGTCCATAACAAAAGTGCAAAGAAGTTTTGACTTTAATAACTTTATTAAATTGCATAGCATGAGAAAATTAAAGGAATAAAATATTTTCAAATCTGTATAAAAAACTCGCTACAACATATATTTCTGTGATTGGACAAAAAATAATTGGACTCTCAAGAAAATATCTACAGGAAAGAATATATGAAAATATTAATAGAGTAAAGATAAAAAAGACCATTTATTGTACTGATAATATAAAAGAAAATTTCCACCGATGTCTGGAACTGGAGAAAGTCATTGCAAGACTGAACTATTTTATTAAAAATCCCTGTAAATGAAATGATACAAGTGTAAACATGTGGGAGATAGATGGAAACTTTTCCTACTTGAAAATCATATGGCTATTTATCTAGAGAATACCAACGAGGAAAATTCTAAAATAAGTTAATGTGGAAAATGGTTATTTAACTAACCTATTTATCAGTTCAGTTCAGTCAGTCAGTCATGTACGACTCTTTGCGACCCCTTGGACTGCAACACACCAGGCTTCTCTGTCCATCACCAACTGCCAGAGCTTACCTCAAATTCATGTCCAATGAGTGGGTGATGCCATCCAGCCATCTCATCCTCTGTCATCCCCTTCCCTTCCTTCCTTCAGTCTTTCCCAGCATCAGGTTTTTTTCAAATGAGTCAGTGCTTCACATCAGGTGGCCAAAGTATTGGAGTCTCAGCTTCAGCATACGTCCTTCCAATTAATATTCAGGGCTGACTTCCTTTAGGATGGGCTGGTTGGATCTTTTTGCAGTCCAAGGTACTCTCAAGAGTCTTCTCCAACACCACAGTTCAAAGTCATCAATTCTTCTGTGCTCAGCTTTCTTTATAGTCCAACTCTCACATCCATATATGACTACTAGAAAAACCACACTTTTGACTAGACAGACTGTTGGCAAAGTAATGTCTCTGCTTTTTAACATGCTCTGAGTTTGTCATAGGTTTTCTTCTTTCTTCTTTTTGTCTTTTAATTTCATGGTTGCAGTCACCATCTGCAGTGATTTTGGAGCCCAAAAACATTTCTATTGTTTCTATTGTTTGCCCATCTAGATGGGACCAGATGCCATGATCTTAGTTTTCTGAATGTTGAGCTTTAAGCCAACTTTTTCACTCTCCTCTTTCACTTTCATCAAGAGTCTCTTTAGATCTTCTTCCCTTCCTGCCATAAGGGTGGTGTCATCTGCATATCTGAGGTTATTGATATTTCTTCCAGCAATCTTGATTCCAGCTTGTGCTTCATCCAGCCCAGCCTTTCTAATGGTGTATTCTGCATATAGGTTAAATAAGCAGGGTGACAATATACAGCCTTGACGTACTCCTTTTCCTATTTGGAATCGGTCAGTTGTTCCATGTCTAGTTCTAACTGTTGCTTCTTGACCTACATACATATTTCTCGGGAGGCAGGTCAGGTGGTCTAGTATTCCCATCTCTTTCAGAATTTTCCACAGTTTGTTGTGATCCAGCACCCACTCCAGTACTCTTGCCTGGAAAATCCCATGGACAGAGGAGCCTGGTGGGCTGCAGTCCATGTGGTCACAAAGAGGCGGACACGACTGAGCGACTTCCCTTTCACTTTTCACTTTCATGCATTGGAGAAAGAAATGGCAACCCACTCCAGTGTTTTTGCCTGGAGAATCCCAGGGATGGGGGAGCCTGGTGGGCTGCTGTCTATGGGGTCGCACAGAGTCAGACATGACTGAAGCGACTTAGCAGCTGCAGCAGCATACAGTCAAAGGCTTTGGCATAGTCAGTAAAGCAGAAGTAGATGTTTTTCTGGAACTCTCTTGCTTTTTTGATGATTCAACAGATGTTTGCAATTTGATCTCTGGTTCCTCTGCCTTTTCTAAATCCAGCTTGAACATCTGGAATTTCAAGTTTCACATACTTTTAAAGTCTGGCTTAGAGCATTACTTTGCTAACATGTGAGAAGAGTGCAATTGTGCAGTAGATTGAACATCTTATTTATAAATATATACAAGTATGTGTATTTCAAATAATATAATGGAAAGCAAATCAAAATATGAAACAGATGTGATAAAAATAAACAACCAGTGATTATATGAAAAAGTTCTTTGATTTTCTAGTATTTAGAGAATTCTAAATACTTCATGGCAAATAGATAGGGAAACAATGGCAACAGTAAGATACTTTATTTTCTTGGGCTCCAAAATCACTGCAGATGGTGACTGCAGCCATGAAATTAAAAGATGCTTGCTCCTTGAAAGAAAAGCTATGACCAACCTAGACAGCTTATTAAAAAGCAGAGACATTACTTTACTGACAAAGTCTGTATAGTCAATGCTATGATTTTTCCAGTAGTCATGTATAGATTTGAGACCTGGACTATAAAGAAGGCTGAACACTAAAGAATTGATCCTTTTGAACTGTGGTGTTGGAGAAGACTGTTGAGAGTCTCTTGGACTGCAAGGAGATCAAACCAGTCAATACTAAAGGAAATCAATCCTGGATATTTATTAGCAGGACTGATGCTGAAGCTGAAGCTCCAGTAATTTGGCCACCTGATGTGAAGAGACGACTCATTAGAAAAGACCCTGATGCTGGGAAAGATTGAAGGCAGTAGGAGAAGGGGACTACAGAAGACAAGATGATTGGATGGCATCACTGACTCAATGGACATGAGTTTGAGCAAGCTCCAAGAGATAGTGAAGGACAGGGAAACCTGGCATGCTGTGGCCCATGGGGTCACAAAGACTCAGAAATGTCTGAGTGACTGAACAACAACAAGTATTTAGAGAATTTAATTAAAACAGATTATGGTTGTCAAAGGTAAAAAGAGAAAATATTATAAGTGGACAATCATAGAAATGCCAATACTATCCACTGGGAAAAAATTAGTTCTGAGTTTATTTGGCATTGAAGTAATTAATGACATAGGACTTCCAGAATAAGTTCACTACTAACTGAATTGCTATTTTGATATGTCTTTGATATACCAAGTAAGTATTGAACAATAAATGGTGTTTATCTATAGCATTTGTCTATCATAATATTTTTTCAAGGAATATAAATTTTAGCACAATAGAGACACAAGTATAACACTATATTAAAAAATAACAAAGAGTTTCCATTTGGTAAACATTGAAAAATTTAACAGACTCGCTCATTTATAAGGATGTGGTATAATGCATACAATTTTTAATGGACATTTGTGTCTTAAGCATATAAATTTAAGGTGATACATAAATTGCAATACACATATTATAAATCATTGTCAGTCCAGCTTCAATGCTCAATACTGGATGCTTGGGGCTGGTGCACTGGGACGACCCAGAGGGATGGTATGGGGAGGGAGGAGGGAGGAGGGTTCAGGATGGGGAACACATGTATACCTGTGGCAGATTCATTTTGATATATGGCAAAACCAATACAATATTGTAAAGTTAAATAAAATAAAATTTAAAAAAAAGAAAAAAAAAGGAATTTAGACATATTTAAAAGAAACTTTAAGACATTTTTAAGTAAAAACTTTTAAAGTAATGTGTGTAAATATATATACACAAATTTGCAGAAATGAAGTATATTGAAAACTATAAATGACTATAAATATATAAAAACCTGACACAAGAATATACAAATGGAGGCTTCCATGGGGTCCAGTGGTTAAGACTCTGCTACCACTGCAGAGAGCATGAGTTCCATCCCTGGTCAGGAAAGATTCCACATGCACTGAGGTGGGCCAAAAATTGAAAAAAAGGAAAAAAAAAATGAATTAAAAATATGCTAATGTGTAAATAGTACCTATGAATGGACAAAGGAATTGTACAGAAGGAATGAGTAAAGGAGATTTTGTATTTTGCTTTATATAACTCTCTACTGTTGGCATTCTCTGCAAAAAAGATTGATTTTATATATTTTGTGGGTAAATAGGCAATTGCATTTAAAATTGTAAATACATTTAACATTGTACTGGGGTTCATTGTTCAACTAAGAAAGCATGAGCATTCCAAGTGTACAAAAGAGACAATTTAATACAGAGATTTGGTTACACAGTTGATGGAAGAGCTGGGGAGCCAGTAAGATACATTAACTCAGACAGAGATTTGCAGCTACAGAAGGCCACTGGTTATTAGAATCCCCAGAGCAGATCCCCTGGAGGAGGGTAAAGCAACCCACTCCAGTATTCTTGCCTGGAGAATCCCATGGACAGAGGATCCTGGCAGGCTATGTTCCATCAGGTCTCAAAGAGTCAGTCATGACTGAGGCGACTTAGCACACATGCACTGGATCTCAGGGGATGGAGTCACTCAGCAAAAGCTAGAATTACCACAGGAGGTTTTCATATAGTACAGAAGACATTATACTGCCATAGGTAGTCTGAGGCATAGTGATTAGAGGATAAATGCTCTAGCTTTGCCCTTTCCTGTCTGTCTCTGAGAACACCTGCCATCAGTGAAAACAGGTGACAGCAGCTGATGAAGTAATCTGAGAGACAGCTGCCAGGGTCATCCCATCTGGCACACTTAGCAAAGCATGGGGAGAATAAAGAACAGGTCTGAGGGTATACAAGTCCTGGACTGACTTGAATACTTATGATGTCCCTAACTAATTTTATGACAAAAATGTATTTAATAATCTTGCAAATCAGCATTTATATTCACCATCTAATAGTAGATGTGCAGTATTTTGAGTTGGAAGAAATTTAGTACTTAGGATGTCAGAGAATAGAGTCTCCATTAAGACCTCTAGTATACAATTAAATCATGACAGATTCATATATGTATCTATTTAGTATGGTTTTGGCTCTTCTGATTCTCTATGTAGAGTCAGGCTTGAAAATTTGCATCATAAAAAACAGGTTTTGAATATTTAATACCTACTCAGAAGTCAGGAAATTTAACTAGAGAAGAGTTAGCAATGATTTCAGTTAAGTAGACATTTTATATATTCTCACTATTCAGACTATTGAAATTCTTGATTTCCCTCATTCTAGGATTAAATTATTAAGTAAGTTATTCTGTGAGAAAACCTTGCACAAAGGCCATTAATTGTTTCAAGAGGAGACAGAGCTCTTGAAAAACCACAGAAAAGCTAATGAAATCTAGGGACTGACAAAGAATTAATCTCAAAAATATACAAGCAGCTCCTGCAGATCAATTCCAGAAAAATAAACTACCAAATCAAAAAATGTGCCAAAGAACTCAACAGACATTTCTCCAAAGAGACATACAGATGGCTAACAAACACATGAAAAGATGCTCAACATCACTCATTATCAGAGAAATGCAAATTAAAACCACAGTGAGGTACCATCTCACACCAGTCAGAATGGCTGCTATACAAAAGTCTACAAACAATAAATGCTGGAGAGGGTGTGGAGAAAAGGGAACCCTCTTACACAGTTGGTGGGAATGCAAACTACTACAGCCACAGAACATTGTGGAGATTCTTTAAAAAACTGGAAATAAAACTGCTGGGCATACACATTGAGGAAACCAGATTGAAAGAGACACATGTACCCCAATGTTCATTGCAACACTGTTTATAATAGCCAGGACATGGACGCAACCTAGATGTCCATTGGCAGATGAATGGATAAGAAAGCTGTGGTATATATACAGAATGGAATATTACTCAGCCATTAAAAAAGAATACATTTGAATCAGTTCTAATGAGGTGGATGAAATTGGAGCCTATTATACAGAGTGAAGTAAGTCAGAAAGGAAAACACCAATACAATATACTAAGGCATATATATGGAACTTAGAAGGATGGTAACAATGACTCTATATGTGATACAGAAAAAGAGACACAGATATACACAACAGTCTTTTGGACTCTGTGGGAGAAGGCGAGGGTGGGATGATTTGAGAAAATAGCATTGAAACATGTATATTATCATATGTGAAACAGATTGCCAGCCCAAGTTTGATGCATGATACAGGGTGCTCAGGGCTGGTGCACTGGGATGACCCTGAGGGATGGGATAGGGAGAGAGGTGGGAACGGGGTTCCAGATGGGGTCACATGTACACCCATGGCTGATTCATGTCAATGTACGGCAAAAACAACTACAATATTGTAAAGTAATTAGCCTCCAATTAAAATAAATCAATTAAAAAAAACCCTATTTTGAATATTAAAATAAAAAAGAAATCTAGGGAATACTCTCTTGACTAACCTCTTTTATTGGACTCTGAAGAAGTAGTAAGAACTATAGCTTCATTCATGCAAAATGAAAAGAAAGAAGGGGAAACATTTATTTTAAAGATAAAAATGTAATAAATTTCCATTAATTCACAAGAAACTATAATCAGGACACTGAACATTTTAAGCTAAAAACAGACTGCTTATATCATGTTTTTGGGTGTGATGAGTAAAATCTTTACGATGGTCCAACCAAAGAACACTTTGGGTGATGTTTTATAACCATAACCAGAAGCTGTTGTCACAGTCCTCACTAATCTCTGTTTCCAGCTGTACCGTGTAAAATTCAACCTCCATGGGACTGTAGAACTAACTTTAAAAGATCATTATTTTCATAATCATGTTCCCTTATAGAAGGATCAGCATGAAAATCATCAGCATTGTATTCAAAATCCATCATGGTTTGAAACTAGCCAGAGCTATATATATTGCCACTCACCAATAAGTCACAGTATACATACATACATATATATGTACACTGATATATATATATATATCAAGCAGTATATATATATATACTGCTTGCCCAGTTGTGCCTGACTCTTTGGACCCCATGGACTGCAGCCCACCAGGCTCCTCTGTCCATGGGATTTTTCCAGGCAAGAATACTGGAATGGGTTCCATTTCCCTCTCCATTTATATATATACATACACACATATATATGTATACACATGCACTGTGGGTACTTCCCAGGAGACACTAGTGGTAAAGAATCTGCTTGCCAATGTAGGAAACATCATAAGAGACCTGGGTTCAATCCCTGGGTCAAGAACATCTCCTGGAGGAAGGCATGCAACTCACTCTTGCCTGGAATAACCCATGGACAGAGAGGCCTGACCAGCTGCAGTCCATAGGGTTACAAAATGTCAGACATGACTAAAGCGACTTAGCATGTATAGGAAATGGCAACCCACTCCAGTATTCTTGCCTGGAGAATCCCAGGAACAGGGGAGCCTGGTGGGCTGCCGTCTATGGGGTCGCACAGAGTGGGACACAACTGAAGCGACTTAGCAGCAGCAGCAGCATATACTGTGTACATAGCAGTGTGTACATGACCTTCCAAAAGTCCTTACCTATCTTTTTCCCCTTCCCACCAGCAGCCATAAGTTAGTGTTCTAAGTCTGTAAGTCTCTCTGTATACGAAACATAAATTGTTACCTGGATACATAAGACCCTATTCTTATCCTTTGTTCAGTATGTGCTGTGCTGTGCTGTGCTTAGTTGCTCAGTCGTGTTCTACTCTTTGTGACCCCATTGTCTGTGGGGATTCTCCTGGCAAAATACTGGAGTGGGTTGCCATGCCCTCCTTCAGGGGATCTTCTCAGCCCAGGAATCGAACCCAGGTCTCCCGCAGTGCAGGTGGATTCTTTACCGTCTGAGCCACCAGGGAAGCTTGTTCAGTGTAATTCCCAATGTTACACAGATTTAAAAATTATTGTTCAACACTCCGAGGGGAATATTCTATGCTAGACTTAAATCAGTCCACTTATACCCTACACTTCCTTCAGGCCTCATCCTAGTAGATTTCAAAAAAAAAAAAAAAAAGACTCTGTATTTACCCTGACTTAGATGAACACCCTTGTTTTTATTCCCACATAATTTAGGTATACCTAAGTATGTTCTGAAGTATGTTCTAAGACGTTCTGGAACATGTTTCCTTGCAGCTGTACTTAAGCCATTTAAATGTACTTTGACAGTGCCTACTAAAGTTTGTTGTTTAATCTCCAAGACATGTCCGAGACTTTTGCAATCCCCTGGACTGTAGCCTCCAGGCTCCTCTGTCCATGGGATTTCCCAGACAAGAATACTGAAGCAAGTCACCATTTCCTCCTCCAGGGAATTTTCCAGACCCAGGGATAGAACCCCTGTCTCCTGCACTGGCAGGCGGATTCTTTACTGCTGAGCCACCTGGGAAGCCCACTAAAGGTTGGCACTTGCCATTTATGTTTCCAAAGGTTACATCAAAATCTGCTATGACCACTGACCTTCAACAACCCCTGAAAGGAATTCAACATAGAGATCAGGAATAAGGCACTCTGCGTTCTGGGATAAAATGGCAGAATATTTTTATGAGGTTTTATGAGCCCAATTTTTGTATCTTGTCATGTTCAAACAGTGTGAAAGGCAAAAAAATAGGACAAAAAAAAGATGAACTCCCCAGGATGGTAGGTGTACAATATGCTACTGGAGATCAGTGGGGAAATAACTCCAGAAAGAATGAGGTGACGGAGCCAAAGCAAAAACAACACCCAGTTGTGGATGTGACTGGTGATAGTAGCAAGGTCCAATGCTGTGAAGAGCAATATTGCACAGGAATCTGGAATGATAGGTCAACAAATCAAAGCAAATTTGAAGGGGTCAAACAGGAGATGGCAAGAGTGAACGTGGACATTCTAGGAATCAGTGAACTAAAATGGACTGGAATGGGTGAATTTAACTCAGATTACCATTATATCTGTTACTGTGGGCAGGAATCCCTTAGAAGAAATGGAGTAGCCATCATAGTCAACAAAAGAGTCCAAAATGCAGTACTTGGACTTTAAGCAATCTTAAAAACGACAGAATGATCTCTGTTCATTTCCAAGAAAAACCATTCAATATCATGGTAATCCAAGTCTATGCCCCGACCAGTAAAACTGAAGAAGCTGAACGGTTCTATGAAGACCAATAAGACCTTTTAGAACTAACACCCCAAAAAGATGTCCTTTTCACTAGAGGAGACTGACATGCAAAAGGAGGAAGTAAAGAAACACCTGGAGTAACAGGCAAATTTGGCTTTGGAGTATAGAATGACACAGGGCAAAGGCTAATAGAATTTTGCCAAGAGAACACACTGGTCATAGCAAACACCCTCTTCCAACAACACAATAGAAGTCTCTACACATGGACATCAAGAGATGGCCAACACCAAAATTAGATTGATTACATTCTTTGCAGCCAAAGATGGAGAAGCTCTATAGAGTCAGCAAAAACAAGACCAAGAGCTGACTGTGGCACAGATCATGAACTCCTTATTGCTAAATTCAGACTTAAATTGAAGAAAGTAGGGGAAACCACTAGACCATTCAGGTATGACCTAAGTCAAATCACTTATGATTATACAGTGAAAGTGAGAAATAGATTTAAGGGACTAGATCTGATAGACAGAGTGCCTGATTAACTATGGATGGAGGTTCATGACATTGTATAGGAGACAGGGAGCAAGACCATCACCATGGAAAAGAAATGCAAAAAAGCAAAATGGCTGTCTGAGGAAACCTTAAAAGACCTATGAAAATAAGAGAAGTGAAAAGTAAAGGAGAAAGGGAAAAATATAGCCATTTGAAAGCAGAGTTCCAAAGAAGAGAAAGGAGAGTTAAGAAAGCCTTCCTCAGTGATCAATGCAAAGAAATAGCGGAAAAGAAAGGAATGGGAAAGACTAGAGATCTCTTCAGGAAAATTAGAGATACCAAGGGAACATTTCATGCAAAGATGGGCTCAATAAAGGACAGAAACAGTATGGACCTAACAGAAGCAGAAGATATTAAGAAGAGGTGGCAAGAATACACAGAAGAACTGTACATAAAAGAGCTGTACATACAGATAATCACGATGGTGTGATCACTTACCTAGAGCCAGACATCCTGGAATGTGAAGTCAAGTGGGCCTTAGGAAGCATCACTACAAACAAAGCTAGTGGAGGTGACGGCATTCCAGTTGAGCTAATTCAAATCCTAAAAGATGATGCTGTGAAAGTGTTGCACTCAATATGCCTGCAAATTTGGAAAATTCAGCAGTGGCCACAGGAATGGAAAAGGTCAGTTTTCATTCCAATCCCAAAGAAAGGCAATGCCAAAGAATGCTCAAACTACTGCACAATTGCACTCATCTCACACGCTAGTAAAGTAATGCTCAAAATTCTCCAAGCCAGCCTTCAGCAATACATGAACCGTGAACTTCCAGATGTTCAAGCTGGATTTAGAAAAGGAGAGGAACCAGAGATCAAATTGACAATATCTGTTGGATCATTGAAAAAGCAAGAGAGTTCCAGAAATACATCTATTTCTGCTTTATTGATGATGCCAAAGCCTTTGACTGTGTGGATCACAATAAACTGTGGTACATTCTGAAAGAGATGGGAATACCAGACCCCCTGACCTGCCTCTTGAGAAACCTATATGCAGGTCAGGAAGCAACAGTTAGAACTGGACATGGAACAACAGACTGGTTCCAAATCGGGAAAGGAGTACGTCAAGGCTGTATATTGTCACTCTGCTTATTTAACTTATATGCAGAGTACATCATGAGAAACACTGGGCTGGAAGAAGCACAAGCTGGAATCAAGATTGCTGGGAGAAATATCAATAACCTGAGATATGCAGATGACACTACTCTTATGGCAGAAAGTGAAGAGGAACTAAAGAGCCTCTTGATGAAAGTGAAAGAGGAGAGAGAAAAAGTTGGCTTAAAGCTCAACATTCAGAAAACTAAGATCATGGCATCTGGTCCCATCACTTCATGGGAAATAGATGGGGAACAGTGGAAACAGTC
>NW_011495032.1:2405436-2405536 GCF_000754665.1 Bison bison bison
TCACAGACTTTATTTTTGGGGCTCCAAAATCACTGCAGATGGTGACTGCATCTATGAATTTAAAAGATGATTACTCCTTGGAAGGAAAGTTATGACAAAC
>NW_011495032.1:2405636-2424116 GCF_000754665.1 Bison bison bison
AAAGTTATGACAAACCTAGACAGAATATTAAAAAGCAGACATTACTTTGCCAACAAAGGTCCATCTAGTCAAGGCTATGGTTTTTCCAGTAGTTATGTATGGATGTGAGAGCTTAACTGTAAAGATAACTGAGCATTGAAGAATTGATGGTTTTGAACTGTGGTGTTGGAGAAGACTCTGGAGAGTCCCTTGGACTGCAAGGAATTCAAATCAGTCCTTCCTAAAGGAAATCAGTCCTCGGTGTTCATTGGAAGGACAGATCTTGAAGCTGAAACTCCAGTACTTTGCCCACGTGATGCAAAGAGCTGACTCACTTGAAAAGACCCTGATGCTGGGAAAGATTGAAGGCAGGAGGAGAAGGGAACAACAGAGGATGAGATGGTTGGATGGCATCACTGACTCAGTGGACATGAGTTTGGGTAAACTCTGGGAGTTGGTAATGGACAAGGAGGACTGTCACGCTGCAGTCCATGGGGTTGCAAAAATTTGGACACGACTGAGCTACTGAATGAACTGATGTCTAGAAAAGAACTAACAATTTACATGCTGACATCTCCTCCTTATGACTAGTCATGAGATCTATTCATGAGATCTTTTGAAAAAATATGTGCTTGATTGCATGTATTTGCTCTTCACCAAAATCACATATATACTCACCTTTCCCATTGCCTCTTGGGCAGATAGCTTCTCAGAGCTATCTGAAATGCAGCCTCTTGGGCTATAGTCCTCATTTTGATGCAAGTAAAACTTAGCTCACAATTCTTAAGTTGTGCATTATTTTTCAGTCAGCAACACCTATTGCTACTTCCAATAAAATTTGTTCCTTGATAGCAAAAAACTGTTTCTCTTTGTCTCTCATTTTTCTTTATAGAGTATAGGATAGTACTACAGTATTTGCCAATGTATTCCACATTTGAATGCATCTTATTTTATCAATATACTCCTGATAATGTCACTCCTATATTTTGTGTTCTCCTCTATTGGTTTATGTTATAATTATACCAGTTATCTTCTTAGAGCTAACCACTTGAATTCCTTTCTCTCTCTTTCCTCTCTGTTTGCAATCAGAAATGCTGTGAGTTCACTCAGCTAGCTACTTTCAACAATATTGGAAGATAGAAGGGAAGCTGGCTACCTAAGAAACTCTGCAAAGACTGCATAAGCAATGGAGAAATCTATTTATTTACTTAAAACTGTACTTATCCACAGAAAATCCAGAGAAATTCCCAATGTTCCCAAATCGCCCTTGTTTCAATTGCTTAGTTCCAGAGATATCCAAACTATCTTTGTAACCTGTAATTTGATACACCAAGTTTCCTTCACTCTATTAAGCTTCATATTTACCTTCCAGTATCCTGCTGTGCTCTCTCACTTTGTCTCCCCATCTCTCTTCCTTTTCATCATTGTTCTACAGCTGATGGATGCATAGGAAACCACCTAGAAACCGAAACAGTATGACATTATTTTTTACATGACTGGATGATGAGAAAATCCTCTCTCTAGTATGGAAACAAGAAGGAAAAGAAGACAGAAGAGTCAGCTCCTTTATATGCTTGGAGTAAGAGGCATTACACAGTTGCATAAATTAGGCAGTTAGAGAGATATAAACATAGTAAAAGACTTCTATTGTACCATTTCATATGACTTCTATTATATCAAATCATAACAACTCTGTGACAATAATATTCAGAGTAGCAGCCAGCACTTATCTAATTGGAAAAATGACAGTAATTTCTCCATGACCTTAGGCCATATGCCTGGAGGCAGCTCTCTATATATTAATTCAGTGCCTAGAAAAAAGTTATTGGTGGAGGATCAACATTTTTTTTGTTTAAATGAGGCTTGAAGAACCAAGAAAGTTTCTGAGTTATACAGCTAGAATAAAATTTAATGGATTAAAATCCAAATTCTTATCATCCCAAACCTAGGCCTTTTCACCAATTTTTGTGATATAGGAGAAATTGTTTTAACCCTTCTCTCTTAAACCTTCTCTGTTCATCTGGACTTAATGGTATTCCATAGGTTCGTTTTACAAATATTATTTTATTTACTTATGTATTTTAGTCGGCACTAGGTCTTCCTTGCTGCACTCAGGCTTTTGCTAGTTGTAGTGCCCAGGCTTCTTATTGGGACAGCTTCTCTTGCTGCAGAGTCTGGGCTCTAGGGTGTGCAGGCTTCAGTAGTTGTGGTGACTGAGCTTTTACTTGCCCCTTAGCAATCTTACTGGACCAGGGATTGAATCAGTGTTCTCTGCATTGGCTTGCAGATTCTTAATCACTGGACCACCAGTGAAGTCCCACATCGATTCTTAAGACACCTACATCTCTCTTCTATCATTTCCCAAAAGCAGATTTTTAATATTAAAATACTTAAAAAATCTAAATGACACTTAATTAGAATGCTAAGAATAGTTTAATGTGCTACTTTTTCAGATACATTATTTTTCCCCTTGTTTTTTTGCTATTTATATTCATAAAGTTTCCCTTTCACATTTTGTTTAGCCTTACCCTGAAAACCTAAACTCAATGACAACAGGGTCATTGCTTGTCTTATTCAATACATCAATACCAGTGTAATAGTAGAGTGAACATGTGATAAATACTAATTAATGAAATTGTTTGATACTGGTTATTTGTTCAAATGAATGAATCCAATGGTTTTCTTTCTTTTTATTCAGAGCACTGTAACAAGGTTGGAAAGAGGGATGTGTGATAATCACCTTGAGTAACACACTGCTGTGTTGTGCTCAGTTGCTAAATTGTGTCTGATTCTTTAGGACCCCATGGACTGGGGCCCTCCAGAGTCTTCTGTCCATGGGATTTTCCAGGCAAGAATACCAGAGTTGGTAGCCATTTGTTCCTCTAGAGGACCATTTCCACCCAGGGATTGAATCTGTATCTTCTGCATCTACTGCATAGGCAGGTGGATTCTTTACCACTGAAGCCACCTGGGAAACTTTCAATATACTGCTACAAAGGGTAAAAAAAAAAGTACATGTTCTACATAAGAGAGAAAGGGAGGAAAATCCCATTTTACCTGTAATACCTATCACCCCATAAGCCCTCACCTCTTCATAACTTTTGTTTTCAGTTGAGAAATTATATTTTATATATATATGTATATATATTATACTAAATTTTACCTTATTTTATATGAAAGCAAATATAACACTTGCTTTTTCTCTGTGATAACTTCTTAAACAAGCCTTATATCTTTTTTATTTCCAAGTCTCTCTTCACAGACCTACTTCTTCAGCCAGATTTTTATATAAGAATAGCTGCACTAGCCTATGCTCAGATGTATGGTTTTAAAATACCAATATTCTGAATATTTCTGAGAATAGATGTTTTGTTTATTGATTTTAGATTTCTGGAGTCTGTGATCTAAGTGCAAAACAAGAAATGCCAAGAAGTCAAAGGAAATGAATGAGCTCCCCAAAATGGGCATGAAATTGCTAACACAGAAAGTCTTCTCCAGGTGTGGAAAGCTTAACCCTATGATCAAACAGACCCTTGGTAGTGCAAGTATGAGTAGTAATCACGTGAGATAAGCATAAAGGCAACATCTTTTAAATGGTGGTGATGTAATGCTAAGACTGGACGATATTTCTTCTTTACTTTCTTATAAAGATATCTTGGTTCCAGAAAGAGGAGATAGTCAAATATCTGATCCCACTAGAAGGGAAACATACAGAAAAGCTATAAGTTGTTTGTTAGTAAAATATTTATTAATCCAATAGGTATATATTATTCTAGACACAAGGGATATAGAAATGAGCGAATATGTGCAATAGGGTTTTGGAAACAAATAAAAATAAACAGGCATGAAAACAGAATCCAAAATAGAAATAAACACTTTATGTATTTAAGATACAATATCTATAGTAATAGGAGTAAACGGGTCAATGGCATATCTATAGAAAAATAATTTGATAGTAATATTATCTGAAGTAACTAAGAGGAATGAAAAAAAGCATAAAACTCGTTTTGTTCAGATTTCACTCCTTTAATTTTTTTCTTTGCTAATTTTGCTTTGTATCCCTTTACTGTAATAAGTCATAATCATGAGTAAAACTATATAGAGTCCTGTGAATCTTCCCCTAACATAGTTGGTGTCATAAGTGGGATGGGCTCTCAAGACCTTGACCTATTGAAATACGGCAAAAATATTTTTTGGGAAAAGGAAATCAAAGGGCAGGGAAGGATAAACCTTGCTGTGTGTTCATAAGTTACTATGGTATGAAAGAGCAGCTGAACTGTCTACTGTAAAAGGTAAAATTTACATATGGAATTTTAAAATGATTTATCTATTCCAGTAGAATCAGCATGTTGGATTCTCTCCCTATTTTTGGCAATCTTATTCAAGTGAGGAGAATATCATGCAGTCTGGGTAATGTCTTTGATTGTTTTGTCTCTCCTCCCAATGGAAGGAGAAACAAAGAGACTGAACATTCCCATATGTGAGCTGTAGATAGTCCAGCAATGTTAAAAGTTTGCATTTTCTCTCCTCTAAGTGAGAAAAAAAAAATAAATCAGTTACCAGAATTGGATAGAAGCTTTAGATAAACCATAATGAGGATAAAAGGAAAAATATTCTTGCCACTTCTTCCTCCTAACTGCTGTTTCTACTGCAGCAGACCTCCTGCCCCCACTGTGCGTTCCAACTCGATCTCTTCTGGCAACTGTAAACTTAAACCTGTACATGTGGAATTTGCTGATAGAAGTTATAATAAATTGGCAATAGCATGAAAGGGAGATTTTTAATTGGTTTTGTACTTTGTGATTATCACATCTGCATACATAACATTTCTGTAAATGCTTGTAATTTCATAAATTCTTGAAGGAGCATCACATTCAGAGAAAGCTGCAAAGAAATATGCTTACAGGATAAAGATCCCTTGCTTTTTATCATGGGTGGATTTGTTATAATTATTTAAGTGTTTTAAAAAATGTGCCTTTGTAACTGATGTTTCTGATTCTGATTTTTTTTATTATTAGAACATCTGAATAAAGGAGATACATGAATAGAGAGTCAATCTCCAGATGGAGATGCACTTTTGATGCTGTAAACAGTTTTTAATTGCTAATGAGCTCTAGTAAAATGAGATATCTGACCCTTCAAGGCAGATACTTTTCTAGCCAAATGTGCATATTTTTGAGTGAATCGATTTGGACTATAAGACTTACCAGACAAGAAAGCTCAGGAAATGTTTGCTTGTCACTTGGAGTTGGAATACAGCTGTCTGATCCTACTGAAATCTCAGCTTTGCGGCTGCTGAAGAAACGCCACTGGGTTTTTTTTAGAATCTGAGTTTAGATACTCATTGCCTGGATCTAACAACAAGCTAAAACCTAATATTACCTGTTATGGGCTGTTCTGGCCTCAGCATGTGCTAGGCTAAAATGAGGCAGACATAGACTTAATAGACAGAACTCATATTCCATGAGTGTTGCACGTTTAGGATCTCCCTCTGTGGGATCATAAACTATGAAAATATCCTTGATGCTGACTGGACCATCTGTGTCACATACAAATGCCCATGGAAAAGGGCTTATTCTCTGACGTGACTGTCTGAGTTCCTGACCAATTTTATATTATTGAGACTGATTGCTTTACTAAGTTGTGATCTCTGCCAAAGACCAAAAGTTGGGAAGAGGACACATGATGGGGACAGTGAACCCTCCAACCACTCTTGACAGATAAGACTCTTGACCTACTGGGGAATGCCTCCCTGCTGCCAACTTGTTTTTGGTTTTCTTATTAGTTATAGTTTGCAGTAACAAACTGATAACTTAGCTCTACTTCTCTCACCTCTCTCCTGGTGCCCTAACTCAGTGAGGCAATTTTGTTATTAAATGCAGCTGTTTACAGAAAGAAGTAATTGTGTGTGGTAGGTTTATCAGTAGGTAAATGATTAGATTGAAAGAGATGAACAACGAATGTATAAAATGATTTCAAATTTTTTTGAAAATTCAGGACTATGTTCAAATTTCTAAACATGAAGTATCTGTTGTATGTGTACATGCATGCTAAGTCACTTCAGTCATGTCTGACTCTTTGAAGCCTTATGGATTGTAGCCTGTCAGGCTCCTCTGTCCATAGGATTCTCCACGCAAGAATACTGGAGTGGGTTGCAATGCCCTCCTCCAGGGGATCATCATGACCCAGGGATAGAACCTGAGTCTCTTAAGTCTCCTGCATTGACAGGCAGGTTCTTTACCTCTAGTGCCATCTGCGGAGCCCATCTGTTGCATACAAAACATGTTTTTTGTTTGTTCATTTTTGCTTTATTCATTTATTTCTAACTTGAGAAAACGCTTGCGTACAACTCTTCTAGATACAAGAGCTATAAGATCATTTAAGTGAGAGTAGGCTATAATTGAAAAAAGTGTAAAGTTATGATTGCTGAATGAGACTTGCTTACTTGTTAATACCAGAGTAAAAACAAAACCTTGGCATATGGACAGGCAGGGGAATGAAGAAGGGATTAATAATACTTATTTTTTATAACTATTCCTGGAAGCTTTTCCCTCCCACCAATGAAAAGAGAAAAATACCCAGTGATGACTTTCCAAAATGCTGTGAGCATTTGGAATCAATCTTACTGCTGGGCCTATGATCACACCTGTCTCTAAGACAGCAGGGGATGGCCTCAGAACTTTCCACACAGAACACTTCCAGATGCCATTCATATTTGCAATGAGGATGAACTGGCCTTAGGGACAAGCAAAACTCTTTTGAACTACCTCAGGCTGTTGGAAACCAAGAACTGAACTGAGTTAAGTGGACTGACTGGACTTAGAATCCTAGGGCAATAGGCCGCAGAGTGGAAGGCCACAACAGGGGTCCTAGTAATTTATACTGCTTAGTTAATATAAATCCAGTTTGGGAAGCCCTAGCAATGGCAAATTCTTTATTGTATTATAATGTACCACATTGTCCTCTGGGATTATACTCCTTGTGTGTTTATTCTGTCAAGACACTGCCTTACCCGAAGGCAATCAGGTCAACTTAGATTTACTGAACAAGCTTAATTGTCTCTAAACTAATGCTGTTGGGCCGGTAAATAAGGGTAAGAGGGAAAGCACTTGTTTAAGACAAGACTTTCATGGGAAATGAATGGATTTTTTTTTTCAGTCTGACCATCTTTAATAGTGATTAAAAACAGACTGATATTTGTTGTTGACGGAAGTAACTTTAATCCAATGTGCAAAAAATGTGCAGGTATCTGTTTGTACTTGAGATACATAAGACCAATACTTCTGTACTATTTACAACACTTAAAAGATTTTAAATGTATTTATTTAAGGAAGGACACTGCATCTGTTTTATGGATAATCAAGTGCTACCGTGCTGTGCTTAGGCCCTCAGTCATGTTCGACTCTTGCCATGTCCTCCTCCAGGGAATGTTCCTAAACCAGGGATCGAATCTGGGTCTTCTGCATTGAGGAGGATTCTTTACCATCTGAGCCACCAAGGAAGCCTTAATCATGTGATACAGAGAGTCCAAAAGCTTGATGACATTGTTTTAAGTTACACAAAAAGGTATCCAAAGACGCATACCCGTTCTTGTCTCAATTTTGATCCTAAACAAAAATCCAATTTCAAAATCAGTTAGGAATTATTTTAATCTAGGAAATTGTGGAATTGTTGCAAATGTGCAACCCTTGTTTCTGAGATTCAGGTTCCTATAGGCCCTTTTCTAATCCTCTCACTACAGGTCCAACCCATAAATGCCATTGGCTGCAGAGTCTATGAGCCCTAAGGTTATCACTGGGATAACACTGCAATTTGGTGGATTCTGCTAATAATAGTTTTGTTGTAAATGTGCCTTGACCAGAGGGCAAGAGGTGGACCGTGCAGAGACAAGTTGAAATAACAGGGCTGAAACTTCTGTCCTTAGTAAAGCCTGCTTGCAAGGCTGGCCTTGGCCTGAGATCTGTTAACTTAGATTTCAAGGGGGTTCCAGTCATCCCTAAAATGGATAAGAGTGGTTCACTGTGCCTGAATTGTCTGTACAAACAGTAAGTTTTATGCTGAACACCTGCTTTTCTTCTTAGAGTCCAGTATTTTAATACATGATAGCCAGCGGGTGCCTACATGATTAATTCCGAATAAACCCTGGGACACTGAGTCTCTAAAGAGATTAGTTACACTATTTTACACTGTAATAGCTCACTGCCAGAGAAAGCATGTGTGTACTAGGAGAGGATTTTTGGAAACTTGTGCTCAATTTCCTTGATACTTTTCTGCACATGGTTTTCCCTTTGCTGTTTATCTTGGTATCTGTTTGTTTACCAGAATGCTATAACACAATACCATAGACACGGTGGTTTAAACAACAGAAATTTATTTTCTCAAATTTCTGGATTCTAAAAGTTCAGTATAGACATGTTGACAGGGTTGGTTCCTCCTGGGACCTCTGTCTCTGGGTTGCAGGTGGTGCCCACTTTCTGCTTCTTCACATGATTATTTCTCTTTTCATGTGCTCCTATCTTCTCTCTGTGTGCCTAAACCTCTGCTTCTTATAAAGACATCAGTCATATTGAATTAAGACACACCCCAATGGCCTCATTTTAACTTGAAAAGTGAAAGTGTTGGTTGCTCAGCTGTGTCTGACTCTTTGTGACCCCATGGACTTTAGCCCACCAGGCTCCTCTGTCCATAGCATTCTCTGGGCAAGAATACTAGAGTGGGTAGCTATTTCTTTCTTGAGGGGATCTTCCAGACCCAGGGATCAAACCTGGGTCTCCTGCATTGCAGGGGGATTCTTTACTGTTGGAACCACCAGGGAAGCCCTCATTTTAACTTAAATTCCTTTTAAAGGTTTTGTCTCCAAATAGTCACATATTGAGATACTGGGGATTAGGACTTCAATATATGAATTTGAGCAGAAAAGGCAATGGCACCCCACTCCAGTACTCTTGCGGGGAAGATCCCATGGACAGAGGACCCTGGAAGGCTGCAGTCTGTGGGGTCGCTGAGGGTCAGACACGACTGAGTGACTTCACTTTGACTTTTCACTTTCATGCATTGGAGAAGGAAATGGCAACCCACTCCAGTGTTCTTGCCTGGAGAATCCCAGGGACAGAGGAGCCTGGTGGGCTGCCATCTATGGGGTCGCACAGAGTTGGACACGACTGAAGTGACTTAGCAGCAGCAGCATATGAATTTGAGAAAGGATTGGGGGGCCGTGATTAAGCCCACAACAGTATCCATTGCTGTTATAAGGACATAAAGACATATAAGCCATAGCCATAAGGACAACCATATGCTGAGTTCTGTGATAATTCCTCATGAATTATCAGAACTGAATGTGGCATTAGGGGCTTTCAACAAAATCACTATATAGTCATTTTTGTAAGTGTTCTATGTGTGCTTGGTATTGTTAGGTAGTTAGAATAGGAAAAAGGAGTCCAAAATAGTGGTGGCTAAAAGACAAAGAAAGGAAAATGCCATGAAAATAGAACAAATGAAGGACCAGAGTGAGAACCTCAGGTGAAAAAAAACAACCCTCCTGGCTAGCCCAATTTACAGAGGGCAGGCTCAGGGGGAAGAGAAAAAACATATAAAATGAGGAGCCAAAACTGAGCCCTGTTCTTCTTTTGGGTCAGCCCACCTTCACACCTTGAAGATGTATTTCCTTTGCCTGCCAAATAAAAACGAGCTATAACACTGGTCTGCCGTTTAAACTGAGCTGTAACTGAGCTGTAACACTGTCCACCATTTAAACTGAGCTGTAACCAAGCTAGGACACTGGTCTGGCATCTCAAATTTTGCTGTGGAGAGACAGAACTGAGGAAATTATACACTCTTCTGACAGTATGAAAAAAGATTATTTACCAATTTGGGGGTATATCATTTTATATGTATAAATTTTGTCAACTTTGTTAACCATGTTGTCATCATGGTAATTTTTTTTTTTTCTGAAATATTTTGTGGTGCATTTTTTATTTTATTCTTCTGCTAGTTTTCTTTCATGCTTCTTTCCTCTCTCTTTACCTTGTTATTTTTGCAGTATTTATCAGGCATTTAATTGAAAAACTATTTTTAGCAATTCCTTTGTAGAAAAGAGAATTTACTTTTCCTCTTGCAAGGTGCCTGGAGACAATGGCAAATCTAAATCAATTCATTCAACTTAAGGATTTGAAATGACTTGAAATTACCTTACAGCCACTAAGGTTGAACTACTTCAAATTAATCCTTAATTTGGGGATGTAACTTTTAAAAATCTAATGTACATTTTTTCATCCAAGCCTTTCAAGGCTGTTGATACCTCTGATATACTTCTCAGGCATTTACTTTCTTTTACTCAATTAAAAAATCCCTTAGAGGAAATGCTTCTCAGTTTTATTTCTCTGAATTTCCATTTTCTCTTGGATCTTCTTTGAAGGATATTTTACAATCTTGTAAGTAATCAGGATTTCTTTTTACATTTTATAAAACACATCTGATCATCCTCAGTAAGTAGATAACTCCAAATTAACTAGTACAAAAGTAGAGGCCCTTTTAGCCTTCATTTCTCACTTATCAAATATAATATCTCCACTTACTTTGAAGGTTTATTATGATGGCAAAATTAGATGTTTGATACAGCCCTTTGAGAAGTTTCTTGGCTACAGTCTACATATTCAAACTCTGTCTTTTCTTCATTTGATCTAGTCAGTCAAAGAAGTAAATCTCTTGGGATAAACCCTTTTCTAATGTATTTTTTGAGTCAATGATGCATTTATCTATCACATGAATCCTGAACTGTTAGAAAAGTAATTTTAGCTTTATTTATTAAAAAAAAAACAAAAACAAAATCTTTCTCAGTAGATCTGATATCTTTTTTTTTTTAGATTAATTCAAGTTCTTTATCTTTCTGGTAGATGACTATTATCTACTTTTCTCTTAATAAATATCACTCTAAGCTTTCTATTATATTGTATACTAATATTGCTTGGAAATGTGCTTGAATCCCACAATTATCTAATGAGAAGCCACGGTATTTATAGTAAGAACACTGTAGAAGTTACTATGGGAAAAGACATGTTCATACAGTAAACCCTTTTTTTTTTTGCCACATCAAGAGGCATGTGGGATCTTAATTCCCTGATTAGGAATCAAACCCATGTTCCCTGCAGTGTAAACATGAAGTCTTAACCACTGGATTATCAGGCAGGTCCCTATACAATTTTGCATCCAATTATTTCAAAATATTTTCAGATGTCTTATAAGTTAAAAAAAAATAAAAAAGTATACTTGGTAGTGCTAGAAAAGTATTTTGAGCAAATGTAGAGGAAACAAGCTACACAATTCTGACATAATGCATTTCCAAAAGAACTTGTATTACCAGTAGTAAGCACTAGGGAGAAGAAAGCTCTAGACCTCTCTTTAGCAAGCATAAGTTTCTTTCATGCTTTATCAACTCTTCTAGAATAGCAGAGTCTCATTGACAACTTAAATTTCCAGTGAATTTTATTTTTAAAAGTAGCATAATACTATTGAAAATAAAGGAGATGATGGAGGTTCCAAGCACAGTAGTATAGTCTTTTCTACAGAACTGATGGACAACTAGAGCATATTTGTGAAGTTATATTTATTAATGGGGTTATATTTATAATCCAATTCAATGGATTTTTCATTAAAGAAATTGTGCAATGAAGCAATGTTAATGGATACGGTTGCTGTCTGATGATGTTTAAGTTTGAACTTTTATATATAGTATATTTTTAAAGCAATATTGCTTATAGTGAAATAAGGATGAATGTAAGGAAATGGAATTTTGATTTGATATTTATTTCTTTTGCTAGTTCATTATCTAGCTACCCTTCACTGGAGGAGTGAGTGAAATGGTGAGTTTCCTTTGGAAAACTATCCTTTGTTCATCATTCTCTCTTAATTCCACCTTCGTCTGGTTGAGAGAATGTCACTTAGTAGGGCAATCAGACTCTTTCTGTTGGGAATTAGAGTTTTGAGTAGCGTAATGAGAATAACAAAATGTTTGGACCTCATTTATCCCAATGATAGTGGGATGAAGAGATCTATCTATTTTGCTACCATGGTCCCAGAGGATACCTTGGGTCCTGTCCTCTGTATTTCCTAATCACACTGCTTTCATTTACTTGCTCCATATCAATTCCTTCCAAGAAACTTGCTTTTGTTTTATATGTTAATCAGAAGTGTTTTATGCACAGTAGTGCCTAACCAGTTGGTGAGTTTTACACAGAAAGCACATGGAGTAATAGGTAAAATACTTAGACAAAAGTCTGTCTGCTTGTGCTAATTTACTGCAGTGTTTCCAAAAACTGCTTCAGTTAGAATCACTGACCTTCAGAAACATGTTAATTGCCAATGCATTCAGGCTCTTGCTCATGAAGACCAGGCAAAAGTGTGTTTTGTTTGTTTATTTTATTATTGCTGTGCTTTTCATTTTAGCTTATTTTTTATTGTAGTTTTCTATTATAAGAAAGAAAACATCTTTTACTGTATGTTCTAAAAGAATATTTCATATTTTCTTCCTTTTTCCTACAGTCATACAATCTTAAAGTATGGTTTACCTTAATTTTTACAATATCCTTTATCTTAGGTCAGTAGCATTTTTTATTTTCATAGAAATATTTTAAAGCAGTATAAAATACCAAATAATTTATCAAGATTTATATTGAAAAACATAGTTCCCTGATTCATTAGCTTCCTATTATTATTTTCACTCCTCTGTCTTTAAACCATCTTAGCTTCTCCTTCTTGTATTTATTTCATATTGCTAAATAATTAGTAATTTTTTTCTAATTCTTCAATTTTACATAATAATTATTGTAATTTATGTTAGTCAGCATTCTTCAGTGAACCAGTACCAATGGGATATATATTATTATTATATAAATATTAGTATTATATATTACTGCATGCTTTACATTATCTTGTGATGTATGTTCCTATTATAGGATATATCTGCATTAATTTATTTATTACATCTTTATTATTTATTTGTGTATATATATTATAAGGAATTAGGTCATGAGATTATGGAGACTTGAGAAGTCCAAAGATCTACTGTTGGCAATCTGAAGACTCAGAAGAACTGATGATGTAAGTTTTTGTCCAAGTTTGAAGGCAGAAGACCAATATATTTTCTCCAGATCAGTCAGACAGAGAAATCAAATTCTTTTTTACTCGGTCTTTTTATTCTAATCAGGCTTTCAACCGTTTGGATGAGACCTACCTATGTAGGGGAAGGCAATTTGTTTTATTCAGTCTACTGATTTGAATGCTGAAAGGGTTAGTTGCTCAGTCACATTAGACTTTTTTGTGACCCCATGGAATGTGTCCCCCAGGCTCCTCTGTCCATAGGATTCTCCAGGCAAGAACACTGGAGTGGCTAACCATTCCTTTCTCCAGGAAATCTTCCTGACCCAGGGACTGAACCCAGGTCTCCTGCATTGCAGGCAGATTCTTTACTGTCTAAGTTACCAGGGAAGCCCAATTTGAATGCTAATCACATCTAAATATGCTAAGAATAGAGAAAATAATGTGTGGTCTATCATCAATATATCTATCTATCTATCATCTTTGGTGCTGGAGCCCTATCCCTTATTCAGTGCTGTCACTACTACGGGGTTTATGTCACTCTAACTCAGTTATATTAGCGTAATGTTGCCCCTGTCTCCTTCACAGAGGCAAGATTCAGTAAGCAAATGATTATCTCTTTTGGTTATGACTTTGATCCCTGGCTTTGGATATATTTACCCAGTAAGCAATACAAAGCCAGATAAAGAGGAATCTGTCTCAAAATTAGTGTCATTGAACCTGGGTTTACTGCATTGCAGGCAGATTCTTTACTGTCTGAGCAATCAGGGAAGGTCATCATGGGAAAAAAATAATAATTAATAAATTTCCACATGGTGACAAGTTAGATTTGCAACATTTTAAATTGGAAAATACAATGAAAATAAATAAAAAGAAATATATCTTCTCCATGTTCACAGTGAAAGAATTCCAGTAAAAATTAAGCAAACATTCTTAACAGCAGTACAAATTTCCCAATTATTTTATTTTTTGATGTGTTCACTGATTTCAAAAAGAAAAAAAAAGTTATGTCCTTTGGAACATGATTGATACCATGTTTGGGGGAAGGAAAAATTTAATTTAAACTTAGAATATACTATTATTGCTAGAAAGAAGGATTCCTTCAGGGATGCCTATTGGGGATGACTAACGTTAAAAGGACAAAAGGCACCATATTAAAGGGGTTTATAATGACTGACTGTGACAATTTTAAATTAATAATGACAGGAAAAAACTTTCACAATTCATGGAAGCAAATTCAGTTCTTGAAAGGCCATGATTTCATAGTAACATATGAATGTGAGAGGCTTGTGAATGAGGCTTCCCTGGTGGCTCAGACAGTAAAGCGTCTGACTGCAATGCAGGAAATCCTGATTTAATCCCTGGGTTGGGAAGATCCCCTGGAGGAGGAAATGGCAGCCCAATCCAGTACTCTTGCCTGGAAAATCCCATGGGCGAAGGAACCTGGTAGGCTATGGTCCATAGGGTCACAAAGATTCAGACCCGATTGAGCGACTTCACTTTCACTTTATGCATGTGATAAATTAGCATAAAATGTATTAATTGAGATACAGAAGTAGGAAGATATATATGCATAAACTTTTTTCCATTAAGTATATGTTTTTTAATAAACTGCAAAGATGTGGATGTCCTTATTTTTCTCAGAGTAATCAGATCAGATCAGATCAGATCAGTTGCTCAGTTGTGTCCGACTCTTTGCGACCCCATGAATCACAGCACGCCAGGCCTCCCTGTCCCTCACCAACTCCCGGAGTTCACTCGGACTCATGTCCATTGAGTCAGTGATGCCATCCAGCCATCTCATCCTCTGTCGTCCCCTTCTCTCCTGCCCCCAATCCCTCCCAGCATCAGAGTCTTTTCCAATGAGTCAACTCTTCGCATGAGGTGGCCAAAGTACTGGAGTTTCAGCTTTAGCATCATTCCTTCCAAAGGAATCCCAGGGCTCTCAGAGTAATAAAGAATAACAAATTCTGAGGTGGGGGCAAGGAGTGCTAAATATGAAAATAATTCTAAAAAGGTTAGTGGCTATATTATAAATAAGGAAAACAAAACACTCAATGCTATATAAAATTAAAATTAAAAAAAGGATCCTGCAATGTGTTTAAGTTTGGTGTATTGGCTAAATATTCCATAGAGGAGAATTTAACATGGTAGATTTGATTCTTCATCTAACATAAAAGAAATCTTTTGAGGGACCTATTAAATGGAATCATATACAGATAAAATATTTTTATGTTGGCTTGTGTGTGTCTTGTTTTTCCCAATCTTTTCATTGTAGTAAAATACACATAGCAAAAAACTTTACAATTATAACTATTTTTAAGTGTTTTTGTGTTAGTTGCACAGTTGCGTCCAACTCTGTGTGACTCCATGAACTGTAGCCTGCATGGCTCCTCTGTCCAAGGGATTTCCAGGCAAGAATATTGGAGTGGGTTGCCATTTCCTTCTCTAGGGGATCTTCCCGACCCAGGGATTGAACCGGGGTCTCCTGCATTGCAGGCAGATTCTTTACCATTGGAGTCACCAGGGAAGCCCCTTTTAAGTACTAATCCAGTGCCACTATGGGGTCGCACAGAGTCGGACACGACAGATACGACTTAGCAGCAGCAGCAGCAGAAGAATGATGATGTCCTACCACCACATGATGCTTAGCCACCAGGGAAGCCCTTAATATCTAAGAACTGTCAGAACTTTAGAATATATAATACTAAAAATAAAAACATGTATAATTTGATTCTAAAATGGGGTCAAAAAGTCGTACAGGCATACATTAGAGATATTGATGTTTTGGTTCCAGACCACCACAATCATTCTGCTATCACAATAAAGCAAATGATACAAATGTTTTGTTCCTTCACTGCATATAAAAGTTGCATTTGCACTATACTGTAGTCTATTGAGTGTGCATTAGTAACATTATGTTTAAAAGACAAGGTGCATATTTTAATTAAAATGTCTTTATTACTAAAATATGAGACCCATTTTCTGAGCCTTTAGCAAGTCATAATCTTTTTGCTGTAGTAGGGTCTTGCCCTAATGTAGATAGCTGCTGACTGAAAAGGGTGGTGGTTGCTGAAGTTTAGGAAGGCTGTGTCAATTTTTTAAGATAAGAATGAAGTCTGCTACAATGACTGTGTCTTCCTTCCACAAATAATTTTTCTGTAGCATGCAATGCTGATTGATGGCATTTTACCCACAGTAGAACTTTCAAAATTGAAGTCACTCCTCTCAAACCCAATTACTACTTTGTCAACTAAGTTTATATAATATTCTAAATTTTGTTGTCATTTGAACAATTTCACAGTATTTTCACCAGGAATAGATTATATCTCAAAAAAATGACTTTCTTTATTCATCCATAAGAAGCAAGTCCACAGACACTAAAATTTTATTATGGAATTGCAGCAATTCAGCCACATCTTCAGGCTCTGCTTCTATTATTAATTCTAGTCTCTCTCTATTTCCACCACATCTGCAATTTCTATCATTACCTCCACTGAAGTTTTGAATACTTTAACACCATTCACCAGGGTTTTGAAGACTTCTACATTGTTCAATCCACTTATTTCAAACTCTTGTTAATATTGATATTTTGAATCATAAATGCTTTTAGTGGCATCTAGAAAGGTGAATCCTTTACAGAAGGTTTTCCATTGACTTTGCCCAGCTCCATCACAGAAATCACTATCTATGGAAACTACTGCTTAGGAAATGTATTTCTTAAGTACTAAGATTTGAAAGTCAAAATTACTGCTTGATCTATGGGCTACCAAATGGATGTTGTCTTAGTAGACATGAAAACAACACTACCCTGGTTGTACATCCCCAACAGGGCTCTTGGATGATCAGGTACATTGTTTTTTCTTTTTTTTTTTCCCTGAATAGTAGGTCTCAACAGTGGGTTTAAGCTATTCAGTAAGCCATACTGTAAACAGATGAACTGCCATCTAGGCTTTGTTATTTCATTTATACAGCACAGGTAGGTAATACTGCTGCTTGGATTTTAAGCAAACTTTACATCTTTATGTTGTCTCCTGACTTCTGTCTCTCAATGTGTGTGCTCAGTTATCCACTAAAAACAGGAGCCCTCCTATTTTAGTCAAAACCATAGAAAAACCTTTGAAATAATCAAGTCACTAAGAACAAAATATCAGAAAGAGAAATTAAGGAGATAATTGCATTTACCATCACATAAATAAGAATGAAATACCTAGGAATAAATCTACCTAAGAAAGCAGAAGACCTGTACTTCAAAAACAATGTAAGGCACTGGTATAAGAAATTGCAGATGATACAAATATATCATATTTTCATAATATACATTTATGGTACTTAGATTTACATGAATGTACTTCAGGTCTGGATCTTTTGATGTATTTCTTGCTGTTAGTCAAATCAGAATATCAGGAAGAAATAAATTCAAAATCCCAAAGGAAAAAAAAATATTACTGCTTAAAACTGGGAATGGGGAGAGTCAAAGAAATACAGACTAAATATAAAACACATGTTTGGTCGCCCAGTCCTGTCTGACTCTTTGCAACCCCATGGACTCCAGCACAACAGGCCTCCTTGTCCCTCACCATGTCCTGGAATTTGCCTAAGTTCATGTTCATTGCATTGGTGATGTTCTCCAACCATCTCACCTCTGACACCCTCTTCTTTTACTTCCCTCAATTTTCCCATTATCAGGGACTTTTCCAATGAGTCTGCTGTTCACATCAGGTGACCAAAATACTGGAGTTTCAGCATTCCAGTGAACATTCAGAGCTGATTTCCCTTAAGATTGACTAATTTGATCTCGCTCCTGTCCAAGGAACTTTCAGGAGTCTTCCTGAGCACCACAGTTTGAATGCATCGATTCTTTGGCATTCTGCCTTCTTTACAGTCCAATTCTCACAACCATACATGACCACTGGGAAGACCATCAATTCAGTTCAGTTCAGTTGCTTAGTCATGCCCAACTCTTTGCGACCCCATGAATTGTAGCAAGCCAGGCCCCCCTGTCCATCACCAAATCCCGGAGTTCACTCAAACTCACGTCCATCGAGTCAATGATGCCAAGCAGCCATCTCATCCTCTGTCGTACCCTTCTCCTCCTGCTTCCAATCCCTCATAGCATCAGAGTCTTTTCCAATGAGTCAGCTCTTCGCATGAGGTGGCCAAAGTACTGGAGTTTCAGCTTTAGCATCATTCCTTCCAAAGAACATACAGGGCTGATCTCCTTTAGAATGGACTGATTGGATCTCCTTGCAGTTCCAGGGACTCTCAAGAGTCTTTTCCAACACCACAGTTCAAAAGCATCAATTCTACGGCGCTCAGTTTTCTTCACAGTCCAACTCTCACATCCATACATGACCACTGGAAAAACCATAGCCTTGACTAGACGGACCTTTGTTGGCAAAGTAACTG
>NW_011495032.1:2424216-2437485 GCF_000754665.1 Bison bison bison
ATCTGCAGTGATTTTGGAGCCCCCCAAAAATAAAGTCTGACACTGGTTCCACTGTTTCCCCATCTATTTCCCATGAAGTGATGGGACCAGATGCCATGATCTTGGTTTTCTGAATGTTGACCTTTAAGCCAACTTTTTCACTTTTCCGCTTTCACCTTCATCAAGAGGCTTTTTGTTCCTTTTCACTTTCTGCCATAAGGGTGGTGTCATCAGCATATCTGAGGTTCTTGGTATTTCTCCCGGCAATCTTGATTCCAGCTTGTGCTTCTTCCAGCCCAGCGTTTCTCATGATGTACTCTGCATATAAGTTAAATAAGCAGGGTGACAATATACAGCCTTGATGTACTCCTTTTCCTATTTGGAACCAGTCTGTTGTTCCATGTCCAGTTCTAACTGTTGCTTCCTGACCTGCATACAGATTTCTCAAGAGGCAGGTCAGGTGGTCTGGTATTCCCATCTCTTTCAGAATGTTCCACAGTTTATTGTGATCCACACAGTCAAAGGCTTTGGCATCATCAATAAAGCAGAAATAGATGTATTTCTGGAACTCTTTTGCTTTTTCAATGATCCAGTGAATGTTGGCAATTTGGTGTTTGGTTCCTCTGCCTTTTCTAAAACCAGCTTGAACATCAGGAAGTTCACTGTTCACATATTGCTGAAGCCTGGCTTGGAGAATTTTGAGCATTACTTTACTAGCATGTGAGATAAGTGAAATTGTGTGGTAGTTTGAACATTCTTTGTCATTGCCTTTCTTTGGGATTGGAATGAAAACTGACCTTTTCCAGTCCTGTGGCCACTGCTGAGTTTTCCAAATTTGCTGGCATATTGAGTGCAGCACTTTCACAGCATCATCTTTCAGGATTTGAAATAGCTCAACTGGAATTCCATCACCTTCACTAGCTTTGTTCGTAGTGATGCTTCCTAAGGCCCACTTGACTTCACATTCCAGGATGTCTGGCTCTAGATGAGTGATCACACCATAGTGATTATCTTGGTCGTGAAGCTCTTTTATTTACAGTCCTTCTGTGTATTATTAAAACCTCTTCTTAATATCTTCTGTTTCTGTTACGTCCATACCATTTCTGTCCTTTATTGGGCCCACCTTTGCATGAAATATTCCCTTGGTATCTCTAATTTTCTTGAAGAGATTTCTAGTCTTTCCCATTCTGTTGTTTTCCTCTATTTCTTTGCATTGAACACTGAGGAAGGCTTTCTTTTCTCTCCTTGCTATTCTTTGGAACTCTGCATTCAGATGTTTATATCTTTCCTTGTCTCCTTTGCTTTTCACTTCTCTTCTTTTCACAGCTATTTGTAAGGCCTCCCTAGACAGCCATTTTGCTTTTTCGCATTTCTTTTCCCTGGGGATGGTCTTGATACCTGTCTCCTGTACAATGTCAGGAACCTCCATCCATAGTTCATCAGGCACTCTATCTATCAGATCTAGTCCCTTAAATATATTTCTAACTTCCACTGTATAATCATAAGGAATTTTATTTAGGTCATACCTGAATGGTCTAGTGGTTTTCCCTACTTTCCTCAATTTAAGTCTGAATTTGGCAATATGGAGTTCATGGTCTGAGCCACAGTTAGCTCCCATTCTTGTTTTTTCTGACTGTATAGAGCTTTTCCATATTTGGCTGCAAAGAATATAATCAATCTGATTTTGGTGTTGACCATCTGGTGATGTCCATGTGTAAAGTCTTCTCTTGTGTTGTTGAAAGTGTGTGTTTGCTATGGTCAGTGTGTTCTCTTGGCAAAACTCTATTATTCTTTGCCCTGCTTCATTCCATATTCCAGGGCCAAATTTGCCTGTTACTCCAGGTGTTTCTTGACTTCCTACTTTTGCATTCCAGTCCCCTATAACAAAAAAGGACATCTTTTTGGGGTGTTAGTTCTAAAAGGTCTTGTAGGTCTTCATGGAACCATTCAACTTCAGCTTCTTCAGTGTTACTGGTTGTGGCATAGATTTGGATTACTGTGACAATGAATGGTTTGCCTTGGAAATGAACAGAGATCATTCTGTCGTTATTGAGATTGCATCCAAGTACTGCATTTCAGACTTTTTTGTTGACCATGATGGCTACTCCATTTCTTCTAAGGGTTTCCTGCCCACAGTAGTAGATATAATGGTCATCTGAGTTAAATTCACCCATTCCAGTCTATTTTAGTTCACTGATTCCTAGAATGTTGATGTTCACTCTTGCCATCTCCTGTTTGACCACTTCCAATTTGCCTTAATTCATGGACCTAACATTCCAGGTTCCTATGCAATATTGCTCTTTACAGCATCAGACCTTGCTTCTATCACCAGTCACATCCACAACCATGGCCTTGACTATATGCAGAGTAATGTCTCTACTTTTCAACACATTATCTAGGTTTGTTGTAGCTTTCCTGCCAAGAAGCAATTGTCTTCTGATTTCATGGCTGCTGTCACAATCCACAGTGATTTTGGAGCCCAAGAAGAGGAACTCTGTCACTACTTCCACCTTTTCCCCTTCTACTTGCCTTGCAGTATTGTAGCCAGATGCCATAATATTAGTTTTTTTCTTTTTTTAATATTTAGTCTTAAGAGGGCTCTTTCACTCTCCTCCTTCACCCTCATCAAGAGGGTCTTTACCTCTTCTTTGATTTCTGCCATTAGAGTGTATCGTCCGCATATCTGAGGTTGTTGATGTTTATCCCCCTTATCTTGATTCCAACTTGGAATTCATCCAGCCTGATATTTATCATGATGTGTTCATTATATAGTAGGTAATATTGTATGGAAGGTGGTGAACAAAGCCATCCCAAAGGAAAAGAAAAGCAAGTGGTTATCTGAGAAGAGTTTACAAATAGCAGATGAATAAAGAGAAGTAAAAAGCAAGGGAAAGAGGGAAAGATACATCCAGTTAAAACACATACACACACAAATAATAAATAAAGGAACAAAAGTTTTGTTTTTAATTTCGTCATGGAAAATCTTTAGTTTAATCTCTACAATATATTTGAGACCCATAAATAGGAAACTATTGCATATTTCTGACCCAGTCTTATCTGATTACCTGACTTGCTACTCTAGCAAATTGGATATTGGTTAATTGCATAGTTTGTGAATCTGCAAGCTGCACTGAAATTCAGATGCTCTTTAAAATGTAATCAGTCTAGATAAATACTGTTGTGTTTTTCATTTCAATTTTTGATCACATCACAGTAATATCTTTTCTTGTTACATTTCACTGTAGATTGTGTCTTGACTTTATTTTCCAAACTTGCTTACCAAATGTTTCTTTTGCAGTATTACTTGCAAAATGTACAATTTGTTAATATGAGAATGCTGACTGCTTTAGAGTAAGTGGCATGCTTCCTAATCAGAAGCTACTGTTAGTCATCAAAATTGGAATTAAAAAAATGCAGAATAACATTATATTAAGTTGACTTTTGAAATACTTTGATTTTCAAGGGTAAATTTAGTAATCAAGATCTTTAAATACTTATTATTATTTTTTCCTTCTTTAAGGATAATGCAGATGACTTTTTGCAGCCACATAAGAAAATATAGGTTATCTCCTGGAACATACAGGGTATCATTTTGTAAATATAGGTGACCATATAAAAATATAAATGCCATTATGTTTAATTAAATAGCTATGTGAGGGGTAATATATACATAAGTTTGAAACAAACCATAACAATCTACTTCATTCTCAACTGTATCAAAAATAAATTAAAACAATGTATATAAAATTAACAATTTCAAGAAATGTGTTTTCTTTCTGAAGAGACAATAAATCAGAAATTACAAAGGATAAAACTGATGGGTTAAAAGCTGTATAGGAACTCCACATATCTGGAAGACAAAGACAATATTAAAATATGTATCCCTGGTCAAAAGATGTGAATGTTTTCTGTTTACTGAGCTTCCATTCCCTCATTCTCACTTTTCAATGGTATCTTGTGTTTGTCAAAGATATGTTCCTTCCTACACAGCTCATTTATTTTATCAATTCTAAGCAAAAAGAAAAAAAAATCTAATTAACACATAAAGTTCCTAATACCATCATCTAAATCAGGTATGGGTGAGACTTTGGAATGTGAGATCCTGGGTCATAATTTCTCTCCATCTATGGACCTATGAAGCTAGAAAACACACTACTAGCTTCCAAAACACAATGGTGAGATAGGCATGGGATAGACATTTCTATTTGGAGGAATTAGAAGGAATAATGAGGCCAGAGGTCCATAGTAAATCCAAAACGAGGCAGAAAAAAATCCCAATAGGGAAATACCTGAGAATAATCTATGGTTTGTGTTTTGTTCTCTGCATCCTTAGAACTGTTCCCTCTGCTCTGCGTGTCTGTCACATTTTTCTCAGAGTCATTCTTCCTTTTTCTTGAATTTAGCACAGACTCATGACCTAGTAGCTCTATTAATCTGTTTCCTGACTGTAGAATCCCAGAAATCTGACAGCCTTCCTATATTTCAGCCTTTTTGTCCCTTTCATTTTTACTGAAAGTGTTTCTGCTGGTATAATATTCTCAACACCCATGCCTGTCTTCTATGCATGACAAGGACATCCACATCATTAAACAAGACAGTTCTTCATAGTTCTTTGCTGGATAACCCTGTCTTTATGCCAGGGTTCTGCTGAGATGATTGATGGGAATCGTGAATCACAGCACAATCTTCTTAGCATAGAATTGTTCAGTGAAACCCTTGTCTTTACCTCTAGAACAAACTTTAAGGATGCTTAGCATTCTTCATAACCTGGATAGGCTGAGAGTATCTCAGTCATTAAGTGCTAGTTCTTTTTAACTAAAGAAGTCCTTCCTTGATGTATCTCTTTCTGTTTGCATTTTACTGTAAGCAATAAGAGAAACCAAGATGACTTTTGATAATTTGTTTAGCAACATCCTCAGTGAAATATCCAAGTTCATCACTGATAAGTTCTACTTTTCACCAAACTTCCAGCCAAGTTTTCTGCCATTTCTCTAGTAAGAGTTGCCTTTTCTCCAGTGTCCAGTGACATGTTCCTCATTTTCTTCTCAGGCTTCACCAGAGTCATCTTTGAAGTTGTTATTTCTACCAATGTTCTATAAATATGATAGAAGCCTTCCTCTGCAGTGTATTTCACTTCTTTCTGAATCCTCACCATAATAACTTTTAATGTCCAGATTTCTAAAGTCTCCTTTTCAAAGAAGTATAGGCTTTTATCTTTCAGGAACATAAAAATTCTTCCAGCCTCTAACTGTAATAGCTCAATTACAAAGCCACTACCATATTTTTGAGTGCTTATTACATGAGAACACTACCTCCCAGTACCAAAATCTTTATTAATTTCCTAGGGCTGCTATAAGAAATTACCACCAATTTGATGACTTAAAATAACAGAATTGTATTGTATCAGAGTTTTGAATGATAGAAGTCTGAAATCAAATGTCAGCAGGGCCATGGTACTTTAGAAGGCTCTATGCGAAAATCTTTCCTTGACTCTCCCTCACTTCTGGTAGCTTCTTGTAATTTCAGTGCCTCATGCTTTACAGCTGTTTCACTCTAATCTCTGCCTCTATTATCATGTGGCTTCCTTCTCCATGTCTCTCTATGTCTGCTATTTTTATAGTGATACCAGTTATGGATGTCACTGGTGATGGAAGTAAAGTCCAATGCTGTAAAGAGCAGTATTGCATAGGAACCTGGAATGTTAGGTCCATGAATCAAGGCAAATTGGAAGTGGTCATGCATGAGATGGCAAGAGTGAACATCGGCATTTTAGGAATCAATGAACTAAAATGGACTGGAATGGGTGAATTTAATTCAGATGACCATTGCATCTACTACTGTGGCGAAGAATCACTTAGAAGAAATGGAGTAGCCATCATAGTCAACAAAAGAGTCTGAAATGCAGTACTTGGATGCAATCTCAAAAATGACAGAATGATCTCTGTTCATTTCCAAGGCAAACCATTCAATATCACAGTAATCCAAGTCTGTGCCTAAACCAGGAATGCTGAAGAAGCTGAAATTGAATGGTTCTTTGAAGATCTACAAGACTTTCTAGAACTAATAACCAAAAAAGATGTCCTTTTCCTTATAGGGGACTGGAATGCAAAAGTAGGAAGTCAAGAAACACCTGAAAAAACAGATAAATTTGGCCTTGGAAGTACAGAATGAAGTAGGGCAAAGTCTAATACAGTTTTGCCAAGAGAATGCACTGGTCATAGCAAACACCCTCTTCCAACAACACAAGAGAAGACTTTACACATGGACATCACCAGATGGTCAATACCAAAAAAAGATTTATTATATTCTTTGCAGCCAAAGATGGAGAAGTTTTATACAGTTAGAAAAAAACAAGACCAGGAGCTGACTGTGGCTCAGACCATGAACTCCATATTGCCAAATTCAGACTTAAATTGAAGAAAGTAGGGAAAACCACTAGACCATTCAGGTATGATCTAAATCAAATTCCTTATGATTATACAGTGGAAGTGAGAAACAGATTCAAGGGCTTAGATCTGATAGACAGAGTGCCTGAAGAACTGTTGACAGAGGTACATGACATTGTACAGGAAGCAGGGATCAAGACCATCCTCAAGGAAAAGAAATGCAAAAAGGCAATATGATTTTCTGAGGAGGCCTTACTAATAGCTGTGAATAGAAGAGAAGCAAAATACAAAGAAGAAACAGAAAGATATACCCATTTGAATGCAGAGTTCCAAAGAATAGAAAGGAGAGACAAGAAAGGCTCCCTGAGTGATCAATGCAAGGAAATACAGGAAAACATTAGAAGAGGAAAGTCTAAATATCTCTTCAAGAAAATTAGAAATATTAAGGGAATATTTCATGCAAAGATGGGCTCAATAAAGGACAGAAATGGTATGGACCTAACAGAAGCAGAAGATATTAAGAAGAGGTGACAAGAACACACCAAAGAACTATACAAAAATGATCTTCATGACCCAGATAATCATGATGGTGTGATAACCAACATAGAGGCAGACATCCTGGAATGCAAAGTCCAGTGGGCCTTAGGAAGCATCACTACAAACAAAGCTAGTGGAGGTGATGGAATTCAAGTTGAGCTGTTTCAAATCCTAAAAGATGATGCTGTGAAAGTGCTGCACTCAATATGCCAGCAAATTTGGAAAACTCAGCAATGGCCACAGGACTGGAAATGGTCAGTTTTCATTCCAATCCCAAAGAAAGGCAATGCCAAAGCATGCTCAAACTAAGGCCCATCTAGTCAATGCTATATTTTTTCCAGTGGTCATGTATGGATGTGAGAGTTGGACTCTAAGGAAAGCTGAGTGCTGAAGAATTGATGCTTTTGAACTGTGGTGTTGGAGAAGACACTTGAGAGTCCCTTGGACTGCAAGGAGATCCAACCAGTCCAGCCTAAAGGAAATCAGTCCTGAATATTCATTGGAAGGCCTGATCTGAAACTAAAACTCCAATAATTTGGTCACCTGATGTGAAGAACTGACTCATTTGAAAAGACCCTGAGGCTGAGCAAGATTGAAGGCAGAAGAAGAAGGGGATGACAGAGGATGAGATGGTTGGATGGCATCATAGACTCCATGGACATGAGTTTGGGTAAACTTCAGGAGTTGGTGATAGACAGGAAGGCCTGCAGTCCATGAGTTCACACAGAATCAGACATGACTGAGTGACTGAACAACAACAAAGATTGTTTGCTATATTAGTTTTGGAGGTCTACTATTACAAAATACCCCAGATCCTGTGCTTAATCTACAGAAATAAACTTTTTTTTTTAAATTTTGGAGGCTAGAAGTCTAAGATCAAAATGTCAGTAGGTTTAGTTTCTATATTTAAAGCAAACTTTTAAAATATAAAACCTTGAGGGGTTTAACAACAAATAATGTTGTCCAAACATTTGTTGTTTAACAACAAACAAATAATTTAACAACAATAATTAAACAATTTTTGAAAAATACGATCATTTATAAAGTAATTATATGATCCAAAATCGTACTGCACAGAAATTTGTCATGAAAATGTTGCTACTTTTCTTTCAGAATTTTATGTTTTATATCCAATTGCACTCTTAAAAATGAAAATTAGGGCCACACTCAGTGTGGTGCTTTTTTTTTTTTAATTCATATTGCTTCTGTTTAACATTACCTTGGCTCCAGATTCCATGAAAGGAAACATACTTTAAAAACATAGCTTAAATATTTTGTATTTTACTTTTACTTCATAATTTATTTTATATTTTCTTTTTATTAAATATAGGAATATTTAGTGTCTCACACTCTCAAGTAACATTGTGTTGAATAAATTCCTATACAAAATTCTTATGTATCTATGATCATTTCTAGGTCATACATTTCTAGGAGTAGAACAGCAGCCTAGAATTTGAATCACAATACCAAGTTTGGAGAAGGAAATGGCAACCCACTCTAATACCCTTGCCTGGAAAATCCTGTGGATGGAGAAGCCTGGTAGGCTACAATCCATGGGGTTGCAAAGAGTTTGACGTGACTGAGCGACTTCACTTCCCTCCTTCCAACCAAGTTTAAAATAATCGAAATAACAATCCTTGTCAAAATAATCCTTGCCGGATAATTCCAAAATCTGATTCATCTCAATGTTGTCATTAGCTTACTGTCTTTTCTTACTCAAGTTGTGATTCATGTCTCTTGAGTCTCCTGCATTGATTGGCAGGCGGGTTCTTTACCACTGGATGCCACCTAGGAAGCTCTCTTGGGTATGGAAGGTGACCTTTTTATAGTATTCTCAGCATATGTTGAAAAACTAGAATTTCTATTTAAACCTTTTCTTTAACCAGCCAGTCATTTGAAAAGGTAGAAGCAGGAGCTTATCCAGGCTAGGTGGGTGGGCCCCTCCAGATGGGGAAAGGGAGTCTCCATTCTGCAGGAAAAAAGTGCCAGGCCTTGTGACAAGGTCTATCTACTGTCCTGCCAGAGTATTTGGAGTCTTTCAGTAGAGTTGGCAGGGATAAAAAGCACTTACTGGAAAGGAACTTGTTAGAGTGTGATTCCTCTCCCCAGTGCTTCCAGACACTCAGTCTCAGAGCCTATAGGGAAAGAGAGAGATTCCCTGAGTTTGCAATTTTTTTATGGCTCAGCTGGTAAAGAATCTGCCTGCAATGTGGGAGACCTGAGTTTGATCCCCGGGTTGGGAAGATCCCCTGGAGAAGGGAAAGGCTACCCACTCCAGTATTCTGGCCTGGAGAATTCCATAGACTGTATAGTCCATGGAGTTGCAAAGAGTCAGATGTTATTGAGTGACTTTCACTTTCACTTCACTTTTCATGTGGACTGACAGCAAGATTCCATTGGATCAGGAGGAGTAATAATTTTCCCTGGGCCTCCTTCCATTGCTAGGTTGATGAAAAACTGTGGGCTTTGGTTACTTTTTCTGTTGGTGTCAACCTTAAGCCATTCTGCTGCCTATATTATTACTGCAGTCGTGGATCACTAATTGGTCTGCCTTCCACTTTTCATCTTCAGGAGTTCTTGGTTGCTTCCTGAATTGCTTCTAGGGTTTATAGTTGTATTTAGTTAGAAAGAACAAGGGAAATGAGTCTATATCACCTTGTAACAGGTCATAATAGATCAGAAGTCTCTCCATGATATTTTTTAAAGCTAATTATCCCCGAGTTTAGGTGTATGCTATATTTTTTTCTTGTGTCTAGCTTGAATACTAGCAGCATTATCACATGCAGACATGACAGTGCATGTCATATCAACAGTAACTTCTTTTACAGATGCTGTCTGTTTCACAGGGATAAATCATGTTTCTTTAAAATATCTTTAAAAGATTTAAAAGATTTCTCCCTTTAAAAGAAAGGGAGAAATTATCTTTAATAAATACAGACATAAACAAAACTTTTTGCTCCAGGAGACAGCATAGTACTCTGAATGATTTAAGTAATCTGACTTAGCAGTATGTTGGCACTGTTCTTCGGAGAGGACATTTGCTATCAAAAGGCAAGGTCTTATTACCTCTAAATAGAATAAAATGCTTCCTGCTTTTGCCAGTTTATCTTGCCTCCTGTGGCTATTGCAGCTTTCTCACATTTCAAATTTGAGCTTGTAGTGGCATGAGTTAAAGACCACAACATTCTGAACTTGCCTCTTCCCTTCTCCTTCTCTGACTTGCAACTAAAGCCTCCATCAAACTCCTGTCCTTCCCTGAACTCTCCTGGACCACAGTGACCATCTGTGCATAAAATGAAGATGTCTGGCCACAGCATTTATGATGCTCTGTGCCCAAGGTTGGATGTTTCCAGCACATTCTATTTAGGAGAATAGTGTAGTTGAAAGAACATCAGTTTTGTAGGAAAAGACAACCTGGTTTTCTAAGCTCTATTTCTTACTAGCTATATGACATTTTGCAAGATTCTTGTGCTTCAATTTCCCCTTCTGTATAATGGGTAACACTGCCCCCTTGTTTTTGGAAGAAGATTAGGATTAATGTAAGAAAAAGATCATATACACAGTGTAAATTTAATACACATATCTATTAGGGTTATCTGCAAAACCATAAGAAAGATACACATTCAGAATAGCCTCCCAAGTTGACAATATGCCTTTCGAACTCCCTGCTGCCTAGGTCTGCCGCTCAGCACATTAAAGCATAAAAAAGTTTTCTGCCCTTACCCTGTCAATTGTCCATGAACTAGTACTTGTTTTTTCACATCAACCACATTTTTTGCTCCTCCTCAGTATGTTATCATATGAAATTCCCAGAAAGAACTATAGATGTCTGACATTTTCTTCTCTGAAATTCTAAAACATACATATGTCTCCTTACCTGTTTCTCCCTACCCAACTTATTCACATGGTCGTCTTTATGTATAGGTTTTGTGTCTTAGCTGACCATGAAGTTGGAAGGACATATTCTTCCTTTATTTGGTCTTTGGACTGAGCCTCACCCTTTTGTTTTAACCCAGTCCTCATTCCCCATGTTATTATTTCCAGGAAATTTTTGCTGCCTTTCCCTACTTGATTATTTCCTCTTTGATACCCAAAATGCTGTACATTCAATAAGCAATGGTGATTCTGGAATTAGTGCTAACAGTAGCAGTGCCAGTAAATGCCCCTCTAGACATCAGCAACAGTGACCATAGGAGTCACCCTTAAAGACAGGAAAAGCATCTCAAAACAAACTTCACTTTCTTTGTAAGTTTACCTCAGGATGGTTTGATGATCTTAAGGGTTTAGGAACAAATGAATTTTACTTAATTTCAGAGCAAAATAAATGAGGGGTTGGCCAAAATTTTGTTTCAGTTGTTCTTAACATCTTATAGAAAAATCTAAACAAACTTTTTTTTTGCCAGAATAAAAATTGATTCATTAAAAAAATGATAACATGATGAAGATGGCCAAAAGATAAACTTCCATAAGTTTTGAAAAGTACAAGTGAAGTGGTAGATATGACTCTCTGAAGGTTCTATTCAGTGAGAGACCTAAAAAGTACTAGGGAGTACCAGCTTTTTCTGGTCCCCCCTACATTGTGGCCAGCTCTTCTTCCTGACCTCTGGTTCAGTTGGCCAACAATAATTCCAAGAGCACCACTAAAGGAAGAGGCAATAGCCTTCTACACTCCCCTCCATCAGCTCCCTTCCATACCCACACCCTGGCAGGTGGTCATGCCTGGCCTACCAGACTTCTCTGCATGCCCTGAGTTTTCCAGTTGAACCACTGTTTAGGTGAACTGGGTAGTGACTTTTAACTGATCCTCTAGTTCACCTTGTGGCCTTAGTTTCCAAGTTCCAAAACTCCTCCAAAATATAGTTCCCAAACGCCTCTCTTAATTGTGTTATGGTTAGTTCCTATCATGGTTGCTTATTCTACAATACTCATAATGGTTCAACTTCTCTGATTTAATCCTGACTGACAGAAATTTTCTAATTTTAAAAATATCCTATTTATGATTATAGAAAATAGCAGTTATTTGCTTTCTGCAGGATTACAAGGATTATAGATTTGTGTATTATTTTAGGAACACAAAAAAGAACACTTTATTGGTATTAATGAATGGAATATTCAACATCAGATTTTTACCAAGAGTATCCCACATGTTTTCTATTAAAACAATAAGTTGAATAGAGGGATCAGGAGGATAATTTTGGAACCAGATAAACCTGGTTTGAATCCCATCATATTCATTTACTATTTGGGTAATTTTATAGTTACTTAATGTTTCAAAATGTCAGTTTCTTCATACATAAAATTGAGATAAAGATATTTATTTCATGGAGTTTCTGGAATTATTTAGTTGGTTTAGCAAAATCTTTGGTACAAAATAAGAAAATTATTATGAGGTGACTGTGCTGTGCTTAGTTATTCAGTCATGTCGGACTCTTTGCATCCCCAGGAAATGCAGCTCACCAGCCTCCTCTGTCCGTGGGGATTCTTCAGGCAAGAATACTGGAGTGGCTTGCCATGCCATCTTGCAGGGGATCTTCCCACCCAGGGATCAAACCCAGGTCTCCCACATTATAGGCAAATTTTTACCATCTGAGCCACCAGGGAACCCCCAAAATACTGGAATGGGTAGCCTATTCTTTCTGCAGGAGATCTTCCCAAACCAGGAATCAAACCAGGGTCTCCTGTATTGAAGGCAGATTCTTTACCAGCTGAACTCCCCTATAGGCAAGTCCTATAAGGTGACTACCATTTATTAACTCTGTACTAAGCATGGCTTAAAGCTCAACATTCAGAAAACGAAGATCATGGCATCTGGTCCCATCACTTCATGGGAAATAGATGGGGAAACAGTGGAAACAGTGTCAGACTTTATCTTTTTTGGCTCCAAAATTACTGCAAATGGTGACTGCAGCCATGAAATTAAAAGACGCTTACTCCTTAGAAGGAAAGTTATGACCAACCTAGATAGCATATTCAAAAGCAGAGACATTACTTTGCCAATAAACGTCCGTCTAGTCAAGGCTATGGTTTTTCCAGTGGTCATGTATGGATGTGAGAGTTGGACTGTGAAGAAAGCTGAGTGCCAAAGAATTGATGCTTTTGAACTGTGGTGTTGGAGAAGACTCTTGAGAGTCCCTTGAACTGCAAGGAGATCCAACAAGTTCATTCTGAAGGAGATCAGCCCTTGGGTGTTCTTTGGAAGGAATGATGCTAAAGCTGAAACTCCAATATTTTGGCCACCTCATGCAAAGAGTTGACTCATTGGAAAAGACTCTGATACTGGCAGGGATGGGGGACAGGAGGAGAAGGGGACAACAGAGGATGGGATGGCTGGATGGCATCACTGACTTGATGGACGTGGGTTTGAGTG
>NW_011495032.1:2437669-2452715 GCF_000754665.1 Bison bison bison
TTTCATGCATTGGAGAAAGAAATGGCAACCCACTCCAGTGTTCTTGCCTGGAGAATCCCATGGACGGAGGCGCCTGGTAGGCTGCAGTCCATGGGGTGGCTAACAGTCGGACACGACTGAGCGACTTCACTTTCACTTTTCACTTTCATGCACTGGAGAAGAAAATGGCAACACACCCAGTGTTCTTGCCTGGAATCCCAAGGATGGCGGAGCCTGGTGGGTTGCCGTCTAGGGGGTCGCACAGAGTTGGACACGACTGAAGCGACTTAACAGCAGAAGCAGCAGCAAGCATGCACTTAACATCATGTTTTATCATCAGGGCTTCCCAGGTGGCGCTAGTGATAAAGAACCTGATTGCCGATGCAGGAGACAACAAGTGATGTGGGTTGGATCTCTGCGTCAGGAAGATCCCCTGGAGGAGGGCATGGCAACCCATTCCAGTATTCTTGCCTGGAAAATCCCATGGACAGAGAAGCCTGGTGGGCTACAGTCCATGGGGTTGCAAAGAGTTGGACGTGACTGAAGCTACTCTGTATGCATGCATGCACTCAGTGTGGTACTTCCTATAATTCTCACTTTTTAGACAGGAAGATTGAAGTTCAGGTTCTCTTACTTATAGGCTGAAAGTCTGTACTAACTTATAAGTACTTGTCATAAAAAAAGCTTTGTTTAACCTTGTGAAATAATAATCAGAAAACATGGCAATTTTGATTCACCAGACTAATTGAGTTGCAAAGATTCAGACACAACTGAGTGACTGAACAACAAAGATTAACTGAAGAGGGAAGATACATGAATAAGCCAAAGAAGCAGGTCACCCAAGATTATATTTACCTCATGTTTCAGCGTGAATAACATGTCTTTCTCCAGGAGATTTGTTTCCTATTTCAAAACAGTGAACTTGTTTTACACCTTCTCAGTAAATATGACAGTGCAAAAAAGAAAAAAAAAATTGAAAAATAGAGTCAGTTCTGAAGGGTAATTGAAAAAGGAAGCAAATTGACCTCATATTCCAAACTTTCAACTGATAATTCTTCATGCACATAGTTCACTAAAGCCAACTGGAAATTAATGGACTTTTAAATCTTAAAGGAGCATATTGCTTCTGTGGAACTATTACAGCAGCAGTAGCTATCTTGAATTTTGTAATCAGACTAGCCTATCCTTTCCCTCCAGCTTTGACACCTAATATCTATGCATCTTTGAACACATTTTTAAGTCACACTGAGATTCAGTTCTGTCATGTGTAATAGGAGAATAACATATACTACTATTGGAATAGTGTGAACATTAAAATGAAATCATATAAAAAAGAACATTTCATGATATATGGACAAATGTTTTAAAAAAAAGTTTCATCCAAAAAAATCATCAAAAAACAGATAGATGGCAAATAAAACATAAACATACACTTAACAACACTAATCACTAAGAAAAGCCAAATTAAGATCATAATAAACTGTCACTACACACCTATTATAGTGACCAAAAACAAAACAACAAATCTAAGAATACCAAGGGCTGGCGAGTATGCAGAGCACGTAAAACTCCCAAGCATTGATGACTGGAATGAAATATTATGCAGCCATTTTGGAAAAAGAGTTTGCATTAAGTAAAGTATACACTTGCCTATGACCCAGTAATTTAAATCTCAAATATTTACCCAATAGAAGTTAAAAATTATATTCACACTGTATAAGGTTCCCCTGTGGCTCAGATAGTAAACATTATGCCTGCAATGCAGGAGACTTGGATTAGATCCCTGGGTCAGGAAGATTCCCTGGAAAAGGGAATGGCAATCCACTCCAGTAGTCTTTCCTGGAGAATTCCATGGCCAGAGGAGCCTGGTGGGCTACAGTCCATGGGGTGGAACGAGTCACTGAGTGACTAACATTTTCACTCTTGAAACCCTTCCCAGATGGCACTAAATAATTGCCTGCCAATGTAGCAAACATAAGAAACATAGGTTCAGTCCTTGGGGTGGGAAGATCCCCTGCAGAAGGCAATGGCAACCCATTCCAATATTCTTGCCTGAGAAATTCTATGGATAGTGGAGCCTTGTGGGCTACAATCCATGGAGTCTCACAGAGTTGAACATGACTGAGCACCTAACACTTTCACTCTCATACGTTTTATCCCGAGGTTTATAGTAGATTTATTCATAATCAACAAAAGGAGAAAAGATCCAGATGTTCTTCAACTGACAAATGTATAAACAAACTCATAAATCCATACCAGGAATGCTCTCCAGCCCTAAGGGAGTAGATCCCTGATGTGACGGCATGGATGATTTCAACTGTGTCAGACTAAGGGACAGAGGAAATGCTCAAGTTGAATCTGTAAGAAAGACAGAATTTTTCTAGGTCTTGATTTTGGCTAATTACATTAAAATATGATAGTGCCAACACTCAAAGAATTGCACACTAAAAAATGTATTTATTCTATGTAAATTATACCCTAATAAAAAGACAACCTTGCATTTGTTCAGCTTTTTGTAATTTATACTGCACTTTTCATACATCATCAATTCAATCTTCAGAATATTTTGGTGGTAGATATGATGCCCCTCTTCATTTCATAAGCAAAGAATGAAACACTGAATACGAACAAAACAGGATCAGTTCTAGGTTTTCTAACCAGATGCTCTCTCTGGCAGACATTAAGATGCTAAGATGCATTTCTCTGAACTTAAGTTGTTTGATATTTTAAAAACACCTTATGGTGTTTTTCCTATTTAATGGCTTTGCAACGAAAAAATATCCCAAGATATCACACTTTTGATGCTTTTTTTTTTTTTTTTATTCTCATTCTCAGAAAAGAGTGCAAACTTTCCTGGGATAATGGACTATCCATTGAAGTTTTGTGTTTTGAATCTTTATTCCATTGCTATTCTATTCCTGAAAAAAAAATAAAATAAAAGTTTAAATCATGCAACAACACACAGCCTGCCAAACTGCCACAAGGGAGCTGCTTGCGGAGAACCTAAGAATAGGGTACTTTTGTTTCTTCCTGTAAACTTTCCCTCTAGGCATGGTAAATGAGACAAGCTAGCAGGTCAGCTTTGAAGACACTCAAAGCAGACATGTGGCACCACACAGATTACTTTTCTTTAGTGAGACAGACATTTATCCTGCTTCTTTTCTTCTGTAGAGAAAGGCCACCACACAATGAAATTTAAACCTCATGCAACAAGCAGGTTAACCACCTGCCCTGACACACAGATACTCCCTGAGGAGCTATAGCAGACCTCTTCTACCCCAAGACTTAGCCATCAGCTGAATTGAGAGGCCAAACTGAGGCATTAACACTTTTCTAGCTATTCAGACTGGTGACCACCAACCCCAGTGTAATTAGGGACCAATCTCAATCTTCTACTGTGGTAAAGAAATTTGGGCTAGTTTTAAGTGGGAATTGCAAAGGTAACCTCATAGAAACTAGGACAGAATTTACTTTGATTTCTTGTAACTGGTGAGCCACATTCACTAAAGGGAATAAAATGATGGAGAAGAGGTAAAAGATCCATGAAACATGTGATTATTTGACATCAAACTAAAATATGTGAAAAGAGTCAATAAGCAGGAAAAAACACTGAATTTAGAGTTACTTCCATGTCTGCTACTTATTATTGGTAACTTTAGCATGGCTTCCCTGGTGACTCAGAGGTTAAAGCGTCTGCCTGCAATGCGAGAGACCAGGGTTCAATCCCTGGGTCAGGAAGATACCCTGGAAAAGGAAATGGCAAGCCACTCTAGTATTCTTGCCTGGAGAATCCCATGGATGGAGGAGCCTGGTGGGCTACAGTCCATGGGGTCTCAAAGAGTCAGACACGACTGAGCGATTTCATTCATTCACTTAGCATGGCCTGGGGCTTTTGTTTGGTGGTTAGTCAGGACTCCTGAATGATGAAATAGAAAATCACCTAAAATAATTTAGAGAAATAGTGGATTTGTTATAATAATACCGGATATCTTTTGGAGCCTAAAGCAGAATGAAAGCTGGATTGGCAAAAGAGCTGAAAAAAGATTTGGAGTTCCATCAAAACACTGCTCCCTAGTGAATTTCTCCATCAAATTTGTGTCAGGTAGCCCCATCTGGAACAAAAACATGTAATTGGAGGGACAGACAACTAGACTGACCAACACTGGAAAGTAGTAACCATCGGACAGGGGCTTGCCGGGTGACGCTAGTGGTAAAGAATCTGCCTGCCAATGGAGGAGACATAAGCACATGTGGGTTTGACCCCTGGCTTGGAAATATCCCCTGGAGGAGGACACAGCAGCCCACTCTGGTATTCTTGCCTGGAGAATCCCACGGACAGAGGAGCCTTATGGGTTACAGTCCATAGGATTGCAAAGAGACAGACACAACTAAAGGAACTTAACACACCTGCACACAACCTTTGGGCAAGTAAACTGCATGGGAGTGGAAGAATTTCTACTGTATCTCCTCTGTCTGTCACTCTGTAGGCAGAGATAGGGGAAATTTCTAGTCAAGTAGTGATGCACTATGATTACTCTCTAGTCTCCCATTTCTGTGAATGTGCTGCCCAAATACCTCACAATAGAACTAGCAGAGATGCTGCTTTGTAAAATGTGGATTCCTGGGCACTTCCAAAGATTCCTCAGGTCAGAATGGAGGAACTGTCATGTCATAATATTCCCTAGAATATTCTTAGGAACTCTAACAGTTGAGACCCATTGCTCTGTGTCTTTCATTTATCATTGAAACTAATGAGTCTGATACTTGCTAAATTACTTTTAATTCTAGAAATGGACTCTTTTTAGTAAGTGTAAGGTCTAGAAACTACAATCTGCTATAAGGAATTGAGGAAAAGCCAAATGTGGAATTTGCAGCAATAAACCTTTGTCAAATTTGTTCACTAATGTATCAATGGCACTTAGAGCAGTGACTGCCACACAGTAGGCACACAATGAGTATTAGCTGCTTTGTTAAACTATTTAATGGTCTTAAGCATATTATTCTTTGGTAGCAGAGTAATGCAAAAGATAATAGTACGAAAGAAAACCAATTACATTGTTATCTAAAAAATAGGCTTATAGTGATGTTAGATCTCCTATGCTGGAGTAGTACATTGTTAATCCATATTCATCTCTTTATGTGCTCTTTAAATACTCTTCTTAACTTTCATCATTTATAAAGATCCAGGCCACCAGATTCCACCCCAAATCCATGTTCTTTTCACTGTAAGACATTCTTTCCTCATGTGTTTAATTTGTTTATAATTCGTAAGTCTCAGTAACTTGAATAACTTTTCTTAGTAAAATAACATTCATTTAAGTTTGCCTTTTCTAGTCAGGCAAAGTATAATAGCAAATATCTGTGGGTACAAACTTTGGAAAGACAGCTACTACCTTATCACATATGTGAGGAATTGAGAATCTTGTTTATCTCACCAAACTCATTCCACTGTGTTCTTTTTTAATGTTAAATTAATGTTTAAATGGTTTGTTGCACATGATCAATGGACTCGGTGAGATGACCAGTAAAACTAGGGAAATCATACAGAAAAATACAATTAATCCCACTCATCACTTCTCTATCTTCTAAAGATAAAGAAAAGCATACTGTCTGACATATAATATGTATTCACACATATGACATATAATGTGTATCCACACATAGAAGTTGTTTTTTTTTTTGTTGTGTTTTTAAAGGGAAGATATTACATATATTTTGCTGCAAATTGCTTTTCTCAATAGCACCGATGGATATCCTTCCAGTTACCAGATTAACAATCAGTTTTATCCCATTCTTTTTAATATTTTAGAATCTAGATTTAATACATTTTTTTGCTCTTTATTGTGAATAGATATTCAAATTTGCTCCACTTCTTTGCCCATATAAACCATACTACAGTGAATATTTTTTACATATATATTTAAAGGCATGTTTAATTTTCTACAGATCAGTTTTTCAAAAATGTGGGTCAGAGGGCATACAAGTTTTCAATTTAAATGGCTCTTCCAAATTAGTTTCTTAAATAAAGTTGTTATTTTCTCTAGCAACGTGTCCATTTCATAAAATCTTCACTGATATTAGATGTTGCTCTATTTTCCCTTAATTTCATAAGACAATATTGTGTTTCACTATACCTTTCCCCTTTATTTTCCTAAACTACTGGTGAAGCTGGGAGACTTTCCATATTTTTATTTGTCATTTTGCTGCAATCAAATGTCAAAGAACTTGGAAGGCTTATTTAAGTTGCCCCTTCAGGAACCTCCTTAGAAAATTCTCTTTAACTTGAAACATACAAGTAGGTTACTTTGTGTCAAGTATATGGATACTAATTTGGAAGGGAATGGGGCCCCAGAGGGCATGGGCCTCCATACTAATTAGACAAAAGTGTGCAGAAAGCCATGTGCGGAGACTGAGCTATTGGCAAAAGCTGGGGACATTTAGAACCAAAGCCATACTTGACCCATTGTCCTTCTGGAAGGACTCTGGGCATGTGGAGGAGCAGGGCTGTGCCGTGAGGTAGGGTTAGAGCACAACCCGATCAAGGGGGAAGAACAGCCACAGAGAAGCTTTGTTTTCTCAACCACATGCCAGGACAAATTTGAAGAAGAAACAAATCTGCCAGCAGATCACAAATGAAGTGTGCTAAGTAGTGACGACGAGGCAAGTTTTCACAGGTAAATCAAATGTAGAATACACTGGCCAATAAGTCATGTGCAGTTTTGTGTAAATTCTGGTCCTACTTAGAAAGCTGTGTTTTCGTCGGAGAAAAAGAGGATAATCAACTAAAGTTCTTGAGCAGCATCCAAATAGCTAGGGGTACGAGTGACTCATACAAGCCCTGGTGATTATACTCAGGAGCCCTTTCATGGCCCCCTTGTTATCTGCCAGGGCCCTGTATGTTTTCAATGAGGGAAATGTAGACCTAAATGGGGGAAATCACCTCTGGAAACATCTCCCATTCCTTGAAGCCATTTCTCACTCTAGACCTTGGATACCCACCTTTTCCTTCATAAGCCTGATGCATTTGGAATTATCAAACCTGTTGATAATGGTCATTTCCGTGCCCTCCAACTTGAGCTATCATCTCATTCTAAACCTCTGAGCAAGCAGCCACCTTTATTCTCCAGTGCCCTTTTCCACAGTGCTGTCATTCTTCTGGCAGCCTGGGACAGCAGGCTTACTAACACTGTTCTCTCTGCCTAGAGATAGGGTCAATTTAGACATGCCCTGGGTCCTTCTGAATGACCTGATTCAAGGCAGGCTAATCTTTCAACAGAGAGAGCCATGTTCCCACAGAGAATTGCTGGTTCTTGGTAAGAAAATCACACACACACACACATATACACACAAAGATTTTGCAGCTCTTTGGAGAAATTAAAGTCTGCATGAGATACCTGTGTTTTTGGTTTTTATTTCTTTTCCAACAAAGATGCACCGACTAAGTGGACACATACCTATCAGTTAGCTAATTTGGCTATCTTAATTTAAGGAGGATAAGCAAAGAAAGAAAGACTGTTGGAATATATCATCACTTCTGATTTTCCCCCTTCACAATGGATAGTCTGTCATCCAGAGTCACTTTTTCATAGAAACTTACCTCATGGAATAGACCAGTGCCTCTAATTCAGAAAATTCTGTCTCCTATTTAAAACCAATTTGGTAAAAGCCCATTCACAATATAAGTGGTTGACAGTTCCTGAAGTATTTTTTCCTGGGTATAATATGATACAGCAAAATAGCACAACATATAGGTCAAGAGAGTTGCCCAAAATCAAGACAGAGGGTTTCCTTTTGAAGACATCATCAGTGGGGGAAGTTATTGCTAAAACAGATTGTTGGAAGCAAATTATATGTTTATTATAACAGCCTCACTGATGGAGCTGCAGCTTTTGAAATAATGGAGATACAATATAACGTTTTTGATGTCTTCATCTGATTTTCTTTAATGATATTTCATGCTTCAGTTCAGTTCAGTTCAGTCGCTCAGTCGTGTCTGACTCTTTGCAACCCCATGAATCGCAGCACGCCAGGCCTCCCTGTCTATCACCAACTCTCGGAGTTCACTCAAACTCATGTCTACCGAGTCGGTGATGCCATCCAGCCATCTCACCCTCTGTTATCCCCTTCTCCTCCTGCCCCTAATCCCTCCCAGCATCAGAGTCTTTTCCAATGAGTCAACTCTTCGCATGAGGTAGCCAAAGTATTGGAGTTTCAGCTTTAGCATCATTCCTTCTAAGGAACACCCAGGACTGATCTCCTTTAGAATGGACTGGTTGGATCTCCTTGCAGTCCAAGGGACTCTCAAGAGTCTTCTCCAACACCACAGTTCAAAAGCATCAATTCTTTGGTGCTCAGTTTTCTTCACAGTCCAACGCTCACATGACCACTTAGTAATGCTATAATATTTTGTACTGACTGTTCCATAAACAGAATGCCATGTGGGCATATTTTGTGTGTATGAATGCATAGCAAATGGGAAAAGAGGAGACTTACGTGTATGTGTGGGAGATAATGTCAAAATATTTTACAAATTAGGCTACATTTTGTTATACATGTGGTAGTATTTGGTGTTCTGTATCAAGTTGATTTAAGGTCAAATTTGGCAGATTGACATTACATTAATAAAGCTTTTGATGAGATGAAATTCAAGTAATCACTTTGGAAAGTTTAAAGAATGAGATGCTTTATATATTTAATTCTATATAGAAATCAATTGACAAGTACGGTACCAGTTATTGAAATCTGTGGGGTTTTAACTACCTCCTGACCCCCAAAGTTCCATATCTGTCTCACACATAGAAAATTGTCATCTCATCCCAAGGTCCCCCAAAGTCTCAACATATTAACTGCAAATCCAAAATTTCACTTATATCTTATCAATCAGAAGTTCCAAATATTATATGAATTAAATATCTGTGAAAATCTAAGAATAATTCATTCTGGGGCACAATTCCCTTTCATCTGTGAGTATGAAAAGCTTAAGAAACAAGTTGTTAGGTTCCTACATATAAGTTTGAGAATTGGCATAGAAAATTACAGTATACTGGCTCCAAAATTGAGAAAATAAAGGAGAAAAATAAGTCACCCTTAGTTATGTAGAATTCTAATCAGGTTAACCATTTGCTGTCAGTCCTGGAAATAATCCTCTGACTCATGACCCCAAACTGAGGGCTAAGAGCTTGTCCCCCAGATTTGCAACTCTGCCCTCAGAGTCATCTTTCCTATTTCAAGGAATGTAGCACATGTGTGTTGACAGCTGCTTAGTTTTATCAATCTGTTCCTACCAGAACAATCCTGGAGGCCTTTGATTTTCTTTCTTTTTTTTTTTTTTCAATTGTTCTGCCCCTGTCAGTCCAAGCTAGCAGAGGTTTTCCTATATAACATTCTCAAGAAACAGGTGGGTTTCCTATGTATGTTAGTGGGGATTCAACCAATTAAACAAGAGGCTCATCCACAGACCTGTCCTAGATGATTCCTTCTCTATTTTGTTTTTACTGATATGGCTGAGAGAACATACTTTGATGTTTCCGAGATACTTACTGGAATTGTTGGTCAGATCTGTGAGTTGTACGCTTTATCTCTTCAGAGAGTTTTTGTGTGACTGAAGTTTCTGATCTTTCTGTCTTTCTAGAATGTTAGCAAAAAGTTTCACAGCCACATCCTCAGTCTTTTCTCTCTAGTATGCTTTGCTGACAGGATAGCTCTTAATTTTAGCAATTTCTGTCATCTAGATAGGCTGAAAATTTCCAAAACCATCAAATCCTAGCTCCAAATTGTTTAGTAATTCTTCCCTTAATTCATTTACTTCTATTCTCTCTCATTTTACTATAAGCAGTAAAAAATAAACCAGACCACATCTCTAACACTTTATTTGAAAAGCACCTCAAGTAAATGTCTAATTTCATCATTTATATATTCTGCTATCCCTGTAACTTCAGGTCACATTTGCACCAGGCTTACTGTCACTATGTAACAAGAATTTCCTTTCTTTCACTTTCCAATAATATTTTCATCATTTCTTTCCGAGCTTTCAACAACATGGATTTAAAGGCTCATATTTCTATTAACAGTCTAGACACAGTAATTTGGGAATTCTTTGAGATGACTCACATTTTTTTCTATCATGCTTCTTACTTCCTCTGAGCCCTCACTAGCATAATCTTTAACATCCTTATTTCTGCTGACAGTCTGTTCTATGTAATCTAGACATTTACTATGGTACTTCTCAAATTTCTACCAGTCTCTGCCCAATTCTCAAGCCACATCTTCACTTTAGGTATTTGTTGTAGAAGCATTACACTTTCAGGCACCAAAATATTTATGAATTTTCTATTGATGGTGTAACACATTTTTATAATGGTCAGTCAGATGTCTAACATAGGTCTCACCAGGACAAAAACCAAGGTGTCAAGAGGGATGTGTTTATTTCTGGAGGTTCTAGGAGAAGACATTTCTTTGCCTTTTCAGTTTCTAGATACTACTGACATTCCTTGCCTCATGGCCCCCTCTCTCTACCATCTTCAAGCCAGCAACATTGTAATCTCTTTAATCCTTTTGTAGTCCTCACATCTTTGACTCAATACAGCTGGTAAAGTTTTTCTTGTCAACTACAATTTGGCACTTACCATTGGCACTTGCCATCTACCTCTACAAGGATTAAGTCATGTGTTGCTGTAGTTGCTAATTTTCAACATCTCCTGAAAGGTGTTCAGGGTGGAGAGAAGAAATAAGGCACTCTATGCTTAGGAAATACCTGGCGGAACAAGTCTTCAGATAAATAGATATTTTCAGGAGCTGATTTTATGAGCTCAAATCTTATGTTTACTCATATCTAGAAAAGCACTAAAATCCTTCATGGTGACAGCTGCTCCTCAAGACTAGCAGTAGTCCTCAGGAGGCTAGCAGAAACTTTCTACAAAAAAATGTGTGCTTGATTGCACATATTCCCCCTTAACTAAAATCACGTATATACTGACCTTCCCCCCACCTCTTTAGAGCAGTTCCTCAGAGCTATCTGAAAAGCTGTCTTATAGGCTATCGTCTTCATTTTGCCCCAAATAAAACAACTCACACCTCTCACATTATGCATTTTAAGTCAGCACTCTTACTTTTTTTTTTTTTTTTGTGAAAAGAACTTGTTAACATTTAATGAATTTCCCAGCATGTGGCTTCAAGCTACCAGGCCCTTTAAAGAATTCATAGGGCTTCTGGTTCAAGATGGCAGAGTAGAAGGATGTACACTCATCTCCTCCTGTGAGAGCACCAAAATCACATTTAGCTGTTAAACAACCATCTCTAGGAGGATGCTGCTGCTGCTGCTGCTACTGCTAAGTTGCATCAGTCGTGTCTGACTGTGCCACCAGAGTCCCTGGGATTCTCCAGGCAAGAAGACTGGAGTGGGGTGCCATTGCCTTCTCCAAGAAGATGCTAGAATCTACCAAAAAAGACACCCCATGTTCAAAGACAAAGAAGAAGCTTCAGTGAGATGGTAGGAGGGGCACAATCATGATCAAATCAAATCCTATACCCAGCAGGTGGGTGACCCACAGACTTGAGAACAATAACATCAAGGAAGTTCTCCCACTCTTGTGAAGTTTTAGAACCCCATGTCAGTCTTCCCAGCCTGGAGACCAAACAAAGGTACTGGAAATCCCCAGGGAATCTGACCTTGAAGGCCAGTGGGATTTGATTACAAGACTTCCACAGGACTGGGGGAAACAGAGACTCCAGTCTTGGAGAACACAAACAAAATCTTGCATGCACCAAGACTCAGGGTAAAGAAACAGTGACTCCACAGGAAACTAAGCCAAAATTACCTGCTTGTGTTTTAGGGTCTCCTGTGTACAAGTGGGTCAGCAGGGGCTCACCACAGGGACAGGGGGCCTGGCAGCAGCTGTCTGGGTAGTTCCCCTTTGACTTAAACACTCTTAGCTTAAACTCTACCAGAGAGGGAGTGCAACCCTACCCATCAGCAGATAATTAGATTAAAGTTTTACTGAGCAAGGCCCTATCAGTTCAGTTCAGTTCAGTCATTCAGTTGTGTCCAATTCTTTGAGACCCCAAGGACTGCAACACACAGGGCCTCCCTGTCCATTGCCAACTCCCGGAGTTTACTTAAACTCACCTCCATTGAGTCGGTGATGCTGTCAAACCATCTTATCCTCTGTCATCCCCTTCTCCTCCTGCCTTCAGTCTTTTCCAACATCAGGGTCCTTTCAAATGAGTCAGTTCTTCTCATCAGGTGGCCAAAGTATTAGAGTTTCACCTTCAGCATCAGTCCTTTCAGTGAATATTTAGGACTGATTTCAGTTAGGATAGACAGGTTGGATATCCTTGCAGTCCAAGGGACTCTCAAGAGTCTTCTCCAACACCACAGTTCAAAAGCATAAGCTCTTCGTCACTCAGCTTTATAGTCCAACTCTCACATCCATACACGACTACTGGAAAAACCATAGCTTTGATTAGATGAATCTTTGTTGGCAAAGTAATATTTCTGCTTTTTAATATGCTGTGTAGGTTGGTCATAACTTTTCTTTCAAGGAGCAAGTGTCTTTTAATTTCATGGCTGCAGTCACATTCTGTAGTGATTATGGAGCCCCCCAAAATAAAGTCTGTCACTGTTTCCACTGTTTCTCCATCTATTTTCCATGAAGTGATGGGACCATATGCCATGATCTTAGTTTTCTGAATGTTGAGCTTTAAGCCAACTTTTTCACTCTCCTCTTTCACTTTCATCAAAAGGCTCTTTAGTTCTTCTTCACTTTCTGCCATCAGAGCAAGATCCGGTTTTTCCTACCACCAGTCTCTCCCATCAGGAGGTTTACACAAGCCTCTTAGCCTCCTCCATCAGAGGGCATACAGAAGAAGCAATAAGAACTACAATCCTATAGCAACTAAACAAAATCACATTACACAAAGTTAATCAGCTTGAAAAAAGCAAAAAGTTATGTCCCAGATCAAGGGATAAGATAAAACTCCAGAAAAACAACTAAATGAAGTGGACATAGGCAACCTTCCAGAAAAATAATTTAGAATAATGACAGTGAATATTACTCAGAACCTTGGGAAAAGAATGGAAACAAAGATTAAGAAGATGCAAGAAATGTTTACCAAAGACCTATAATAAATAAAGAACAAACATAGATGACTAATACACTAGAAGGAATCCAGAGCAGTATAACTGAGGCAGAAGCACAGATAAATGACCTGGAGAACAGAAAGTTGGAAATCACTGTCACAGAACAGAATATAGAAGAAAGAATGGAAAGAAATGAAGACAGCCTAAGAGACCTTTGGGACAACACTAAATGTACCAACATTCTCATTTTAAGGGTCCAGAAGGAGGCTAGAAAATATGTGAAGAGATAATAGCTGAAAACTATTTCCCTATCTTGGAAAAGGAAATAATCAACCAAGTCCAGGAAGCACAGAGAGTTCCAGGTAGGATAAACCCAAGGAGGAACACACTGCAACACATAGTAATTAAACTGACAAAATAAAAACAGAGATAAAATATTAATGCAATAAGGGGAACATGACAGTAACATACAAGATAACTTCCATCAGCCTATCAGCTGATTTCACAAGTCAGAAGGGGATAGCATGACATATTTAAAGTGATGAAAGGGAAAAACCTACAACCAAGAATAGTCTACCTAGCAAGACTCTCTTTCAGATTTGATGAAAAAATCAGAAGCTTTCCAGATAGACAAAAGTTAAGAGAATTCAGCACCATCAAATCAGCTTTACAAAACATGCTGAAGGAACTTCTCTAGGCAAAAAACAAGAGAAGGAAATGCCCTATCTACAGAAAATAAGCCCCAAACAATTAAGAAAACCATAACAGGAACATACACATGGATAGTTACATTAAATGTAAATGTATTAAATGCACCAACCAAAAGACCTAGACTGGCTCATCAGAAGAAAATATGTGCATGTATGCACTTCCACTTACCATGCCACTCTGCCTGACTCCCAAATTGTATGTAGTTATTATATATCGTTAGATTATCATGTTCCCATTATGGCTCACAATTGTAATTTTCTTTTATTTTTTGTCTGGCTACTGATTGTGAAAACTGACAAACATCTTTTACTATTGTGAATATGTAACTATTACTCATTTAATATCATTGTATCAGGACTGGTCAACAGAAAAATTCTGGAATTCTATATCACCAACACTACCATTTAATAGAAAAACTTGTAATCAATTTTTAAAATCCATATACATATCAGAATTATCTTGGAATTTTTTGGAAAATACAAATGCCTGGGTATTGTTTTTTTTTGTTTTGTTTTTTTTTCATTTGCCAGAGTGCCAGATATGTTTCTAATGAGCAGCTTTGTTTAAAAACAACTGGACTTTATGAGGATTTTATACCTGTATTTAGTTTACTTCATTTTTTCTATTTCATATTCAGTGCTCCCATTTCATTTAGTTTATGCTCTCCAATTTCTCCATCTCCTTTTTTTTTTCCTGTTCTTTCTCAAGCCTTTATCAAGCATAGTAGAAAAGCTTTGTATACATATATATGTAATATATATAATATATTAGTTTTAGAAAACATGAATTTTTCCTAACTAAAAAAATTTTATGACATTTTGATTCCACTTGTTTGACTTAGTGTAAATAGAATACTAGATTTATAATCTTAAAAAATAGATATGCAACAAGTAACAAAAGTTACTGCATAGCACAGAACTTAAGTCAATATCTTGTAATAACATATAATGAAAAACAATTTCAGAAATAATATATGTGTATATGTATAACTGAATCACACACACCAAAAAGAATTCTACTTTTTGAAATTTGATAATGCATATTGAAAAGCGGAGACATTACTTTGCCAACAAAGGTCCATCTAGTCAGGGCTTTGGTTTTTCCAGTGGTCATGTATGGATGTGAGAGTTGGAATGTGAAGAAAGCTGAGCACCAAAGAATTGATGCTTTTGAACTGTGGTGTTGGAGAAGACTTTTGAGAGTCCCTTACACTGCAAGGAGATCCAACCAGTCCATTCTGAAGGAGATCAGCCCTGGGATTTCTTTGGAAGGAATGAT
>NW_011495032.1:2452815-2474264 GCF_000754665.1 Bison bison bison
AGGAGTTAACTCATTGGAAAAGACTCTGATACTGGGAGGGATTGGGGGCAGGAGGAGAAGGGGACGACAGAGGATGAGATGGCTGGATGGCATCACCGACTCAATGGACGTGAGTTTGAGTGAACTCTGGGAGTTGGTGATGGAGAGGGAGGCCTGGTGTGCTGCGATTCATGGGGTCACAAAGAGTCAGACACGAATGAGCAACTGAACTGAACTGAACTGATTACTTCTTTGCCAGTTTTACTAAAAGTCCTATGGACATCTAATAATGTATGAGATAAAAATTTTTAAATATATTTGTTTAAGATATGATTAATATGAATTAAATATAAATCTATTACATTTAAACTATTAATGACATCATTTAAGATGCTCCTATTCTCATTTTTCTCCACTTGATAAAGCATTTTCATAGAAATGTTAATATGTCTCACTGCAATTCTATATTTTTTCTTTTCCCTATTTCTTATTTTTGCTCTATGAATCTTTGTTTCTTTGTTGTTAAGGTGTCCAATGGTTTATGATGTCTATCTTCTTTGTGAATTGTACCTTTTAACATTAAAATATTCATCTTTGTTTTATTTAAAATTAATTAATTAAAAAATAATTCATCTAATTAGATTGGTCCCATCTGGATAATTCATAGTAATTTCCTGATCCCATGGCCCTTAATCACATCTGTGACGTCTTTTAGGCAAAGTAACATATTTATAGGTTACAGGGATTAGTGCATAGATAAGATTTTTTTGGGGTAGGGGTGTGTGAGAAAGTAGGGAGGCATTATTTTGACAATCATACTATGGAACTCATTGTACCACAATACAATTACAGCCTAATCAGACAGGGACAGAAAATATTCTGTTTATGATGAATCAGGTAAAAACGAGAATACAGCATTTCTTTACTTAGTGGGTTAAAAAATAAATAAAGATCTCAGTTTAAGGAGTGATTAGCTCACTCATAATAAACATGTATGCACACATTCTATACTGTGGCATTTCCCAACTAAGTAATAATTTCAGATTTTGTAAAGGATTGAAGAAAGCTTTAAGGCCAACTTTGAAGTTATTTCCAAAAAAAAAAATAAAATTAAAACTCATCTTCTATCCAGTCTCTCCTCCACGAGTAGATATGCTCTAGGAGAGTATTACACTTGAGATCAGTTACAAAAGAGATAGTGTATCTTCTAACACTAACAAAATTGGGATGAATAATTTAGGAAATTGGCAGAAGAAAATGATTTTTTTTTTAATTGTAAGCAAAATATAGACAGTGAAACTCAAAGTTATTTCACCAAAAATCTCTGGGCACTTGCATTGAGTTCTTAAGTATTTGGAGAAAAAGAAAATAGTATAAACAAAACAAAGTCATACTCCAACCAGGTCCTGTGGTTGGTGTCCCAAAATCCATTTCCAGTTTTCCATTTCCATCCTGCTTTAAACTACAGATGTTTGAAATCAAAAACTCTGTATTTCCTAACTTACCTACTACAGTTCGGCATAGTCAGGATATACAATTTAGGTGTGTAAGATAAAGTTTAGGTTATCTGTAAAATTCAAATGGATAACACATCATTTTCTTGATGTGCTACTATTATTTTTACTATTATAGTTATGGCCCTACTATTTTTCCCTTCTTCTTGTCTTAGATGAGATAAGGAGGCTTAGAACTGAGAAAGTAATACTGTTACCATATTGTCATGCAAGGAGACTTGCAAAGGTTCTGGCACTGACAGCATGAATCCCACAGAAACTGCCTATCATTTCAGTCAGTTCAGTTCAGTTCAGTCACTCAGTCATGTCCAACTCTTTGCAACCCCATGAATCGCAGCACGCCAGGCCTCCCTGTCCATCACCAACTCCCGGAGTTCACTCAGACTCATATCCATAGAGTCAGTGATGCCATCCAGCCATCTCATCCTCTGTCGTCCCCTCTCCTCCTGCCCCCAATCCCTCCCAGCATCAGAGTCTTTTCCAATGAGTCAACCCTTCACTTGAGGTGGCCAAAGTACTGGAGCTTCAGCCTCAGCATTATTCCCTCCAAAGAAATCCCAGCGCTGATCTCCTTCAGAATGGACTGGCTGGATCTCCTTGCAGTCCAAGGGACTCTCAAGAGTCTTCTCCAACAATACAGTTCAAAAGCATCAATTCTTTGGCGCTCAGCCTTCTTCACAGTCCAACTCTCACATCCATACATGACCACTGGAAAACCAAAGCCCTGACTAGATGGACCTTTGTTGGCAAAGTAATGTCTCTGCTTTTCAATATGCTATTTAGGTTGGTCATAACTTTCCTTCCAAGGAGTAAGCGTCTTGTAATTTCATGGCTACAGTCACCATCTGCAGTGATTTTGGAGCCCCCAAAAAATAAAGTCTGACACTGGTTCCACTGTTTCCCCACCTATTTCCCATGAAGTGATGGGACCAGATGCCATGATCTTCGTTTTCTGAATGTTGAGCTTTAAGCCAACTTTTTCACTCTCCACTTTCACTTTCATCAAGAAGGTTCTTAGTTCCTCTTCACTTTCTGCCATAAGGGTGGTGTCATCTGCATATCTGAGGTTATTGATATTTCTCCCGGCAATCTTGATTCCAGCTTATGTTTCATCCAGCCCAGCGTTTCTCATGATGTACTCTGCATATAAGTTAAATAAGCAGGGTGACAATATACAGCCTTGACGTACTCCTTTTCCTATTTGGAACCAGTCTGTTTTTCCATGTCTAGTTCTAAGTTTTGCTTCCTGACCTGCATATAGGTTTCTCAAGAGGCAGGTCAGGTGGTCTGGTATTCCCATCTCTTTCAGAATGTACCACAGTTTATTGTGATCCACACAGTCAAAGGCTTTGGCATAGTCAATAAAGCAGAAATATATGTTTTTAGCCACTGTAAATCAAATCTTTTTTGAGTCTAATGTTAACGTGTTGCTAATTAATAAATCCAGTGAAAGATTTATGGTAATTTTAGTTTTATAAAAATATTTAGAGAAATGAATGAATGCTGAAGATCTCAACAGGATGCAGGGAAGGGCTTTGCTATGTGCTTAGTCTCTCAGTCCTATCCGACTTTTTGCAACCCAATGGATTGTAGCCTGCCTGGCTCCTCTGCCCATGGGGATTCTCCATGCAAGAATACTGGAGTGGGTTGCCATGACTTCCTCCAAGGGATCTTCTCAACCCAGGGATTGAACCCAGTTCTCCCACATTGCAGGCAGATTCTTCACCATCTGAGCCACTGGGGAAACCCGCAGGGAAGGGCAACCAATTCCTGATTACTGGATATTGAATCATTGAATATTTTTCTTAATATATATTGATGTAGGACCTCTATCAGTTACAGACAGCTGAGCTAAGCAAGGGATAAGGGGGGCAGACCCAACTCATGCTATTGAGAAAAATAATATAGTTACCAACATCATGGTGAATAGAAAAAAAAAAACAAGAAAAAAATGTAATCAGAGAGTAAAGGGCATAGTCTTTAAGAATAGTCATCTTAGAGAGAAATAATTATTTTTCTCTGTTTCATCAAACATGCATGAATTGTATTCTGTCAATTTTACAAATTAATTAATATTTTTATAAAACTTTCATACCTTTTGCAATTGTCCTTTCATTGGAGATGTCACATTCATGGAAAGAATTTTGAAAGTCACCTTATTTTCAAGGGAACCTGGCCTGTACTCAAGGTGTCAGCAGCCTTCCTGACTTTAACAGGGTCTTATTCATGTCAAGTAGACTGCAAGAGAAATAGCAGAGACCTGGACAAATGCCAGGTTGAACATTCTTTACTTGAGAAAGACACAAACAATAAAACTGTATATTCTACAAAATAAGATGTCTCCCACTGTAGCATCTGATAAGCTTTAAAATATCTCTGCAATGATTCAGCTTTACACTCAGAAGTCCTCTGACTGCTTTGCATGTAACTGAGGGAATAATTGACACTATTCTAGTTTATAGGGAAGGAATAGATTCTGGCTCTATGGGACCATTAATTTGGTAAATGGTTATGAAGTGCTTCCGCCCCTCCTTAAGGACCGTCACCACTGAACTCTACTGCCACCATTTGGGTGTTTGATTTGGGCAATTCCTCATGCTCCATAAGAAGTAATTTAGTATGTCTCTGAGATAGATGACAGGGTTTGGATCTTTTCTCCTGGGAGATGTAACCTGGAAATTCTTTTTAATGCTAATGGCAGTTATTCATGTCAAGGCTGGCATATTGATGGAGGAATACACTCCTAAATCTGTTTTTATAGTTTGTGTATACTTTGAAGGATTTTACCACCATATGGTCCTTAAGGATTTGTTGTCAGTCGACCCATAGTGCTTACAAAATAACATATATATCGTTCTTACAGGTACTCCACACCTCTGTTCTGGGAAAGAAATCTACAATAAAGATGTTAACAGCTAGAGGAAAGGGAAGATATGTAACCTGTGTGATAAGATAGAATCTCACTTTTCCAACAGCAACCTGGAGAGATGTAGATGGTCATTGGATGAGTGATGTACACATTTTTCCTTATTTTGTGTCTGTGTATGTGTGTGTGCACGCACACTCAGTCGTGTCCAACTCTCTGAGACCCCATGGACCTGTCAGCCTCCCCTGTCCATGGAATTTTCCAGGCAAGAATACTGGAGTGGGTTTCCATCTCCTACTCCAGGGTATCTTCCCATTCCAGGGATTGAACCCGCATCTCTTACATGTCCTGAATTGGCAGGTAGGTTCCTTACCACTAGTGCACCTGAAAAGCCCTTATCATGTGTCTTCAAATGGGTGAAATAAAGGAAGGGTGATGCTGAAAACTTTTGCTTCCTAGGATGAAAGTCTGGAAATGATATACAGCTTACTTGTTAACAGTCAGGGCTGACAAGTTTCAAATTCTATCCATGCTCTTCTAATCATGTCATCTTAGCAACAGTTATTTAATACCTGTTTGTTTCAGGTCTCTTATAGGTAAAGTTGGTAAATAATAATCTACCAACTTTGAATTAAAATAAGCTTATCTTTCACATGTTGTAAGAAGACAATTATTCTTACAGACCTTCATCTCCATTTTCTGGGGATGTCAGAAGAAGAAACTGACAATACATATGAGAAAATTCAGAAGAATAAATAGTAATGCAAATGTAAGTCAGATTACTGACTTTGTTGTCTCTCATCTATGAGGTAACTGATTTAAATTCAAAGACATCACATTTAAAAGAGTTTACTCATTTCTTCTTTTAAGCCAAATTTATGCATTAAAAAAATCACTTGTTTTGTATGATTTTATCTGTTGTTGTTTAGTCGTGAAGTTGGGTCTGATTCTTTTGCAACCCCATGGACTATATATAGCCTGCCAGGCTCCTCTGTCTATGGGATTTCTCAGGTAAAAATACTGGAGTTGGTTGCCATTTCCTTCTCTAGGGATCTTCCCAATTTAGGATTGAACCCACATCTCCTACATTGGCAGGTGGATTCTTTACCACTGCATTACCTGGGAAGCCCATGATTTTACCTAAATATTGCCTGTTCTGTTAGTCATGTTTATTTATTCAGTTTTCATCCAGAAATCTGGTGTGCTATCAAATATACCCCCACAGAGTCCATCTCCGTTCTCTCCTATTGTAGCTACTAAAAATAATCTTACTAGTTTTCCCTTAAAAATTTACTTATCAATGTTTCAAACAATAGCAATAATAATAAATTAGAAAGCATCTGATGACTTACCACAGAGTAAGACTTTAAAGCATCTGCACAATGTGGATTGGATTTTGTAGTAGTTGGGGTGGTGGGCAGAACAATGATGCCATAAAGTGTGGCATCACACTTTAATGCCACAAATCTGTGAGTATGATATATAGCAGAATGTATTTTGAAGACGCAATTAAGGTTATAGACCTGAGATGCTGAGATTATATTGGATTTTCCAGATGGCCCCAATGCAAGCACACAAATCCTTAAAATCAGAGACCATTTCCCAGTTTTGGTGAGAGAGACATGATAGTGGAGGGAAAGATGGAGAGATCCAAGTGAGAAAGGGACTCAGTTCACCGTTGATGGCTTTACAGTGGAGGAAGGCTCATGAACCAAGGAATGTGTGTGCAGTTTCTAGAAACCAGGACTTTAAGGGACTTCAATTGTCCCTTAATTGACAGACAACAAGGAATAGGAGACTCCATTCCTACAACCACAAGAAGGTAAATTCTGACAATTAGAATGAGTGAAGAAACAGATTAGTCTTGCTAACACACTGGACAGATGATCATCAGAAGTCTATTATGAAATTTATGTTTTTAAGTCTCTGAATATGTGGTGATTTATTATAGCAATAATAGGAAATACAGTTGACATTTAGCATACTCTATGAGTTTAGTATTTTTGTTATTTTGCTAGCTACATTATTACTAATTAATTTAGAAAAAACACGTGAAATCTAGGACACCTCTTGGTCTTCAGTTTACATATGTAACCCATCCTGTGGATTGGTATCTGAGCTTTGCTATATATGCTTCTTTTGGAATATTCACAGAAGTAGTGATTACACTAAAAATTACACTTAAAAGTGTAATTCTTTAAAATAAGCCAAAGGAGAGTGGAATTAACCTTGGAACAAGTGACTACTCTGGGGATGGAGATAACTTCAGTGGCTAACCATATACAACTGTGAGCTAACTTTAAGAAGGCCATCAAGACTGTTTCTTTTAGAAAACTCTAGAGGATCCTCAAAAATTGGATTCCTTGACATATCTGGTGCCCTGAAAAAGTTAACCAATTCTAAAGTTGGAATTAGTTCAACAAGAACCATCATTCCCAACTGCTTTCTGGTCCACAGTAGCATTTAAGTTGGTCCCCGAAATATCACTTCAGTCATACTTGATAGCATCATGTTGAGAACTTGGGAGATGAGCTGTGCCCAGGATACTAGAAAATGGCAAGCATGGGGCACTAGTGAGAACTTCCTCAGTCACTCTATCTAAATGGCAGCCTTGCCAAAACCCTTGATTACTCTGACTTACTACATCTTCCTCCTCAGCACACTCACAATATAATATATATGTAGTAAGGAGTTTGACACTATTTTTTGATGTTTGACTGCTGACAACTTTGAAACCTTACCGCTTCTCTTTTTCTCTTGTGTCCCACATCTGGGCAATGATAAGAAAGCTTGAGTGATCCCTCTTAACACAAGCAGGAGATTCAAATTATGCAAGCTCCTGCCCACACATGAAAACTCTTTGCCAGTCCTTGCCCTTAACCACAACAAAAGTCCAGGCCACCTCCTTTCTATGCTCACTCAAAACATTACAGACCTGTTTGAGAGTCCTGTTCTGCTCTCCTTAGAGAATCCACTCAGATAATAGATCTTTTTACAGCCTCATTGGGCATCCCAGGTGATACTAGTGGTAAAGAACCCACCTGCCAATGCAGAAGATGTTAGAGACATTGGTAAGAGACACGAGTAAGACATGTGGGTTCAATCCCTGGATCTGGATCGGGAAGGCCCCTGAAGGAGGGCATGGTAACCCACTGTGGTATTCTTGCCTGAAGAATCCTAGGGACAGAAGAGCCTGGCAGACTATGGTCCAAAGGGTCTCAAAGAGTCAGACATGACTGAAGTGACTTAGCCATATGCGCAGCCTCTTTATGTGTGTGTAACATCATCAATCTCAACACCTCAACCAAATCTTGAGTGGAGTTTCCTCCAGATTTTGCAGAGTGATCATGTAAAATGTATTTACTAATTTATTTTCTGCTCTAATATTAGAATATAAACCCCTTGAGGAAAAATGAAACATTCTCCGTGTTGTCCTCTGCAACTAGAACAGTGCATCCCCTTCTTCTCCTGCCCCCAATCCCTCCCAGCATCAGAGGCTTTTCCAATGAGTCAACTCTTTGCATGAGGTGGCTAAAGTATTGGAGTTTCAGCTTTAGCATCAGTCCTTCCAAAGAACACCCAGGACTGATCTCCTTTAGAATGGCCTGATTAGATCTCCTTGCAGTCCAAGGGACTCTCAAGAGTCTTCTCCAACACCACAGTTCAAAAGCATCAATTCTTCGGTGCTCAGCGTTCTTCACAGTCCAACTCTCGCATCCATACATGACCACTGGAAAAACCAGAGCCTTGACTAGATGGACCTTTGTTGGCAGAGTAACGTCTCTCCTTTTTAATATGCTATGTAGGTTGGTCATAACTTTCCTTCCAAGGAGTAAGTGTCTTTTAATTTCATGGCTACAATCACCATCTGCAGTGATTTTGGAGCCCCCAAAAATAAAGTCTGACACTGGTTCCACTGTTTCCCCATCTATTTCCCATGAAGTGATGGGACCGGATGCTATGATCTTCGTTTTCTGAATGTTGAGCTTTAAGCCAACTTTTTCACACTCCTCTTTCATCAAGAGGCTTTTTAGTTCCTCTTCACATTCTGCCATAAAGGTGGTGTCATCTGCATATCTGAGGTGATTGATATTTCTCCCAGCAATCTTGATTCCAGCTTATGCTTCACCCAGCCTGTCATTTCTCATGATATACTCTGCATATAAGTTAAATGAGCAGGGTGACAATATACAGCCTTGACGTACTCCTTTTCCTATTTGGAACCAGTCTGTTGTTCCATGTCCAGTTCTAACTGTTGCTTCCTGGCCTGCATATAGGTTTCTCAAGAGGCAGGTCAGGTTGTCTGGTATTCCCATCTCTTTCAGAATTTTCCAGTTTATTGTGGTCTTAGTAAGGTAAGTATTCAAGCAGCAAAAATAATTACTGTAATCATTCACTTATATTTTTGCAATGAAAAAAATAAGAAAAATTAAGATGACTTCATAAAATCCCATCCTGCTTCCCCCCAAAAAGTCAACTATATCTAAGAACTAGAGTATAATGTCAAATAAGAGAAATGTGGTTCTATTATATATCTTCAACTATTTATGAAATATTTTTTAAGCATTATAAGATTAGTATTTTAAGTACCAGGGTGCCTGTGATAAATAAGACAGATAAGTGTCTTGATCTCATGAACCTGAGAAGTATAATTCTAATATGCTTCTCTTTTCTGAAATGTGATGGTAATTAAATTTTGAACTCTACCAACCTGAGACCCATGTTTAAATTTTAAGAAGTAATACCCTTCCTCAGTAAAATTACTTGTTTTTTATTCAGTTGTTCAATACCAGGTTGATCACTGAGGCAGAGGCAAGTTTATCCCAATTTTCCTTCTTATTAAGTATGCAACAAGACTACATTTCCAGCACCTAGATGGACAGACATGACTGAATTCAGTCCTAAACAGGAAGAAGAAGTAAATTGTAAGTTCTTTCCATGCCAAGCCTCAAAAATTATGCTGAAATATTCTTCCCTTTCTATCACTATCCTAGAAATCCTGAGTTTCAGATGATTTCATCATAGTACAAACTGTCTGGATCAGCAGATCACCCTTTGGAGAAGAATCATTGACTATAGCTCTCTATTGAATGACTGTCAAAAGAGCAAGGAATAAAAATTTGTTATGTTAAGGTGTTAAGATGTAAGGGATCATTATTACTGCAGCAGAGCCTGGACTAGACTAGCAGGTAAAGTAAATGAGATATTTATTTCTCTGCTTAGTCTAATACCTAATACAATTGTTGGCCATATTATCTCCAATGATCTCTTCATGTCAGCAAACATATTGACCACTTACTATTTTTGAGAATATTGTTAAGAACAACTAGTGCAGATATAAATGAAATTATTCAATCTTTATTCATTTTTAGACTGCTATATTAACACATCAGTGAGCAGTAGTAAAGAATCCAACTACCAATGAAGGAGATGCAAGAGATGCAAGTTTGATCCCTGGGTCAGGAAGATTCCCTGGTGTAAGAAATGACAACCTAGTCTAGTATTCCTGCCTGGAAAATTCCATGAACAGAGAAGCCTGGCGAGCTACAGTCCATGTAACATTCCATTCAGTCACAAAGAGTCAGACAAGACTGAGTGAATGACAAGGCAGCAGGGCACTGTTGACTGGATTAACTGTTAAATTTGAGTGGATTAAAAGCTGGATATTTCAAAGAAGAACAAATATATATCACTTGGTATTTCACTACATGACAGAGATGTAAAAAATAAAGACACAACCTTAATTATTACCATTGCTCAGTTGGTTCCCTTCTCATTTTTCATTAGCTGCAGGGAATTGCCCTCTAAATGACTAATTAAGGCCAATGTCCTAAGGTACCCAGCACTTCTAAGTGACAATTACTTGAGATTAAAAGCCAAAGACCAACAGGCTTTAAAGCGTTTAATGGAGCAAAGTAACAAGGCTGATGTATGTGCATTCCTGGATTTGTCACAGATACGGTCTAGAAAACATAGATAATTCTAGCTTCCTAGGGAGAGTATCACTTTCAACCCGTGCTGCTCAAATATCATGAATCTCACGGAGACAATAAGTCAACAGTTCTATTTCAGAGGAAGCACTTGAACAAAAGTCTGAAGCACATCTCTTAGTGACATCTCTTAAAAATGTGTCAATGAAAGTTTTCTCAATTAATTTTTACTTTAAACCCATAACATTTCCATGATTTCATGGGGTTATTTTCATAAGTACATATTTTGGATTATATTACACAATTTTGCAATAAGACTTGGCAGCCTTGTTATATCCATGTTGTAATCCCTTGATCTCCTAGGGACAGGCTAATTGCAATATTTGATTTTAGAAAGGTCAGATCAGATTAGATCAGTCGCTCAGTCATGTCCGACTCTTTGTGACCCCATGAATCGCAGCACGCCAGGCCTCCCTGTCCATCACCAACTCCCAGAGTTCACTGAGACTCACGTCCATCGAGTCAGTGATGCCGTCCAGCCATCTCATCCTCCGTCGTCCCCTTCTCCTCCTGCCCCCAGTCCCTCCCAGCATCAGAGTCTTTTCCAATGAGTCAACTCTTCGCATGAGGTGGCCAAAGTACTGGAGTTTCAGCTTCAGCTAGTTTGTCTCAAATATTAGGAACTGGGATTCAGAGGTCCTATTGAATTTGTCTTCATAGTTTAAGCTGAGACATAGGTTAACTGTTGGTGGACATCTTCTATCTTGTCTCTGGAGAAAAAAGACCACAAATTAATAGGGACAGAACATTGAAGAAACATTAAAGGAGAAGTGGAAATTGTGGACTACACACTCCCACAGAAAAGGACACTAGTAACTATTTTGATTTTGATTTCTAATAATAGCTAGATCTCTCTGAACCTGTATGTGGTGCAATGTCCATAAGGGTTTCTTGTTTTTTTGATGTGGGGCATTTTTAAAGTCCTTATTGATTTTTTTTACAGTTTTGCTTCTATTGTTTATGTTCTGGTTATTTGCCTGTGAGGTATGTGGGATCTTATCTCCCTGACCAGGGATCAAACCCTCACCCCTTGCATGGGGAGGTGAAGCCTTAACCACTGGACTGCTAGAAAAGTACCCATATGGTATATACTTTTTTTTGCCTAAGTGTTGAAATAGGCTTTTGTTACCACTAGCACTACCACCAACAACAACAAAACACTAAGAGGTGAGAAGATTTTAAGTTAACTTAGGCATAATATCTAAGATTGTCTCATATCATTTTCTGACAGTGAAATGATCATTTAACTTCACTCATTATCTGCCATAGAGAAACTAGATAGTGAGTATAAAATGGACAATAATTAATCCTAGACACAAAAGAACACCTGTTATTGTTGTTCAGTCACTAGGTCATGTCCAACTCTTTGTGACCCCATGGACTGCAACATGCCAGGCTTCCCTGTTCTCTACCATCTCCCAGAGTTTGCTCAAGTTCATATCCATTGAATCAGTGATGCTATCTAACCATCTCATCCTCTGCTGCCCTCTTCTCCTTTTGCCTTCAATCTTTCCCAGCATCAGGGGCTTTTCCAATGAGTTGGCTCTTCGCATCAGGTGACCAAATTATTGGAGTTTCAGTCCTTCCAGTGAATGTTCAAGGTTGATTTACTTTAGGAAATCAGGAAGGAACACCTAGTCAATGGTAAATTCATGAGGAAAAAATCATGATTATTCATGATGGAATCAATGTGACTTGGATGGATTAGTCATTGGAGACTGGAAACTAAAAGATGCACAATAGTTTAAAATTTTTTCCCTAGTTCTTGTTATGTTTAGTTCTTTGCAGTGAGTTTCCCTCGTAAAGGGAAAAGCAGCAACGAATGTCACAATTTGGGAATCTGCTTTCTAATTTCAATGTTCAGCAACCACAGCACCAGCTGAGATATATTTGCAGCAAGGAAACTGTTTGGGGAACATAATTTTTACAGGACATAACAGCACTATATGCTTTTCACAGTTTCCACTGGTAACATTTGTATACTTCAGGGGAAAGTGCAAACTTTTATAAAGCCACAAAACAGGCCTCTAAAGGGACTCATTTTATCTCAGTTAATAAAAGGTTTCAGAGTATTTCAAGTTTTTTTAAAAAAAGGCATAGTGTGGCAACCAGAATAGGACGATTCTTTCAAAATAAATTACCCTGGATCCCATAAGAGGGGAGAGATGAAAATTGGCATCAATACATGAAGAACTTATATGCAACTCCCAGAGTATTTTCTCTAAACTATTTTTTATTTAGTTTTATACTGGAGTTATATAGAGAAAAGTTAAAGGAGTTTTTCAGACTTATTGTTCCTTAACATTAGGTTGGAGTGATACATTTATACAAAATAAAATCTAAAAGAAAGAAAGTAAAAGAAAAGGAGAAATTTGGGGAACAGCTATTGGAAATTCTACTCAAGCATTCTCAGAAGAATGGTGTTACAATGAGAGGTCATAAAGGGAAAATAAAGTGCTATAATTTCACTTTTGCTATGTAGGACATTATAGTTCATAAATATAATTTTGCAGTTGATTAAGAAAGACCTTAGACTAGAAATCATATAAGTAGCTGTGAAAAAAAATTGGCAAGTTAAACAACTTTTCTGGGCTTTAGTTTTTACCTTTGTTAAATGGAAAACAGGAAATTCAAACTAACACTTTTACCTGAATTTGATCTTAATTATATTCAATAAAAATTTTGCATGTCTTATTTATAGTAGTAACTGTTTCAAAATACTGGTAATACCAGCATTGAATTAATCTTGAGGATTAAGATTTGGAAGCATGTAATATAGTCAGAGTTAGAAACAGAATTCCAAAATATTGGATATATTCTAAATATGATTCAAGTGAGGAGTTCATTTAAATTGTACTATTTTCTTCTAACATAAATCTGAATGTGAATAGTCTTAAAATATATCCCTGAAACAGAGAGGTATAAACCTATAAACATACCTATAAAAGTATGTTCAAGGCTTCATAGACAGGGAGACTGAAAATTCAAACCTAATGTGTATAAATTCAATACTGTCTTATTTTACCAATCTTCTAATAATATATGGAATGATGTCTGTTAAAATGTTTTCTGAAGTGAAAATAGTGCAAAAAAGTATATGTATATTCATTTAAGGATGATTCAATAATTTATTCTTTTGATCAATTACTATTCTACATATACTTACCTGACAAGCACTGCGGTAGCATAAGGAACACATGATCAGAAGACAAAATTCCTTCCATCTTCCAGCAGTAACACATGAGTGAGTAAATAGAGAAAACAGATGCAAAACAATGTGGTATGAACTAGAGTAGGGGCATATTCTAGGTTCTATAGGAATACAGAGGTATGAAACTGCCTAGACTTTTTGGTGGAAATAAAGGTAAAAAAGGATGTGTTGAAAGCTTCCCAAAGATGATGATTATTGACTTTCCCCTCTACTGTATTGAAGTTTAAATAATAAAAAAATTATATGTATTTAATGTATAGAGTAGAATGATTTGATACATGTATACTTTGTGAAATGTTTACCACAGTCAACTTACACATCCATTACTTCATATAATCACCACATGTGTGTGTTTGTGTTGTGTGTGTGTGTGTGTGTGTGTGTGTAGGGTGAGATCTATACTCTTAACAAAATTTCAGTGTGCAATACATAATACTATTTTCACCATGCCATCCATAATATCCTCAGAAATTATCTCTTATAACTTAATGTCTCTACAAATTTGTAACCGAGGCAGCTAGAACCAAATTCAGGTTCAGCTGCTCTTTGCTCAAAAGTCAATGTTCAAGAGATAAGGGCTGGTGGAAAATGAAAGGTGCTTTATTCAGGAAGCCAACAACCCAGGGATACTTCAAACTAGAATCCAATAAACCATTTTGCAGCTGCTGCAGGTGGCAAGAGCTGTTAAAGGAAAGTTTCAAGGATGTGAAGTTGGGGACTACTTGCAAAACAGCACAGTTAGTTCCAACAAGCATCTTGAAATTGGTCATGTGGTGGTCTGATCAGTGTCATCGTGATTGTTTTAAGCATAGTTAGCCTTCAACCCCAGACTTAATTTATTGCCATTTCCTTGAGACCAGTTCTTGGAATTACACAAGCTATAGCCTCAAGATGGAGCAACTTATGTCATGGCTACATTCTGGTCATCATGTAGGTAGCTTTTCCCTCTGGTGGTTGCTTTAGTACCTGCAAAACAACTCAGAAATATCCCTGGATTCTGTTATCTATGTCCTTCAGAGAGAAACTAAAGACTGTGTGACTCTATTATCCTAGTTATGAACTGCTTTAGCCTGTTCTTCTGTGACTCAGGGAAGGCCTGGAGAGACTACAGATCTTCTACAAACAGGAGACAGGGGACACAGAAGCATTTTTGTACCTGGAAGGGCCCAATGGGGTCCTGCTTGGTTTCATTTTGACCAACATCTCCCCATTTTCCCCACCTTCCACCTCATAGCAACCTGAATTATGCTAAACAGAATAAACCAGACAAACAAGGTATAAGTATCATACAAAACACCATGTAATGGCCAGAGAGTAAAGTCAAGTTCCAAATATGGGTGACTCTCTTCTATCTGTTGCTTTTTTTCTGAGCTAAGCATACCTAGGCATACCCAGACTTATTATTCCTCTTATAATTCTTAACCTAGTGACAAGATAAGTCACCCATCCCCTAGTATCAGAGTTTAAGTGTTGCTTTGACCTAGTTCATGTGTTCACTTTCCTCTAGGTAGATAATTCAAACCAGAGATATCACCGTACATCCACACATCTTAGATTAAGGGCAAAAGAGTAGATATTAGTGTATCAGAGAGTTGTGAGACAAGTAGCACATATAGTGTCAAGTATAATCTTTTGCAGCATCAGGATACATAAACAATGTATAATCTGGGGCTTCCGTGGTGGTTCAGTGGTGAAGAATCTGCCCTCTAATGCAGGGGATGCAGGTTTAATCCCTGGTAAGGGAACTAAGATCCCATGCACCTGGACGAAGTTCTCCTCCTTGACACCCTAGTCACCCCTCTGGCCTAACCCCTGAACACACTCCTACTTTGGCCCCATGTAAGGAACCAGCTCACCCTCCACGACACCTTAGGGAGCCAAGCAGAAAGCCCATGAGAGGCAACTAAGACCTGACAGAGCTAAATAAACACATTTTAAAAGCAGTGTATAAAGTCCAAAGCAGAAATCACAGGAAAGTTGTAGTTAAACCAAACTGACAAAGGAGACTCTGAAAGCAGAGTCACTACAGAGAAACTGCTAATAAACTAATAAGGGTGTCAGCCTCTAGTTTCCTCTGACATGTCATCCTTAAGTGACACCTAAGAAGAATCTTGAAGTGAGATTCAATCAGCAGGATTTTCCTCCCACAGTATCAACTCTGCTGGCTAGGATGTGGGGGAGGTGATAATGACTCATTTCCATGTCTGACTCTTCGCAACTTCATGGACTGTAGCCCACAGGGCTCCTCTGCCTGCAGAATTCTCCTGACAAGAATACTGGATTGGGTAGGCATTCCTTTCTCGAGGGGATCTTCCCAACTCAAGAATCGAACCCAGGTCTCCCGCATTGCAGGCAGATTCTTTACTGTCTGAGACTAGCATGAGTACTAAAGTTAAGGGGAAATGCTCAAATTCCTTGGTGGATATTGGTGTACAATAATCATCATGATATGAAACTGTTCATCCAAATTATTAGGACAATCAAAAAGATAATTTGTCTTTTGCACACACACATACAAAATAAACAGAATAAAAAGTTGATTGACAGAATGGGAGAAAATGTTTGCAAATCATACATCAGATAAAGGATTAATAGCCAGAATATATAAACAACTTTCAAAACTCAACAAAAAGTCAAATTGAAAAAAAAAATAGACAAAGGAATTGAATAGATATTTCTTCATAAAAGATATACAATTGGCCAATAAGCATATAAAATGTGTTTAAAATAAAGATAAAAGGCAAATCACAGCAAGATGGTATATCATACTCATTAGGATGGCTATCAGAAAAATAAATAAATAAGTAAAATAACAAGTGTTTGTGAGAATGTAGAGAAATTGGAACTCTTAGGCATTATTGGTGGGAAAATAAAATAATGCAGCCACTGTAGAAAACAGTAGAACCGATTCTGAAAAAAATAAAAATTACTATAGGATTCCCTGGTGGCTGATTCCCTGGTGGCTTAGACAGTAAAGAATCTGCCTGCATTGTGGGAGTCCCAGGTTTGATCCCTGGGTTGGAAAGATCCCCTGGAGAAGGGAATGGCAACCCACTCTAGTAGTCTTGCCTGGAGAATTCCAAGGACAGAGGAGCCTGGCAGGCTACAGTCCATGGGGTCATAAAGAGTCAGACATGACTGAGTGACTAACACACACACTCATAGGATTCAGCAATCCCACTTCCAAGTATTATTAGAAGGGAAAATCTTTTCTTCTACCCCCTTAGATTTGGAGTCTAGGGACTAGCAGTTTAAACTAAAAGAAAGATTAACAAGAGAAAAGACATACAATTTGCATTAGTATTTTACAGGCACAGACATTATGCAAAAGAGATGAAGCTCAGAGTAGTTAGATCTGGGGACTTATTTACCATTTTAACAAAGGAAAGAGGGCTTGGACTTTGAGGCAGGTTAAATCATTGGCCAGTTATTAGAAAGTCTATGGGAAAATTAATGAAAGATATGAGATTTTTCAGAAAGGTTTATTTATGCAGACTCATGTTGGTGCTGACTCTGTCTCTATACCTGACTCTGGTATAGAAAAGAAGTGGGTGCCTTCACTAAGGAAATTTATGCCTCATTCACAAAGGGAAACTAGCCCTACTTCAGGCAAATAAAGGGAAAACAGAACTCCTTTGTATCTGCTGATTTTCAGGTTCCTTAATCTCAAAATATTCCTTATGTCAAAGTGTCATCTCCTTAATTGCATTCACTAAATTGTGCAACAAATTTCCAGAACTTTTTCCTCTTGCAAATCTAAAACTCTATGCCCATGACAAAGTAGCTCTTCATTTTTTCCTTTTCTCCAACCCCCGGCAATCACCATTCCATTTTTTATCTACCTTAATTTGACTCCTCTAGGGAAACTTCTATGAATACAATCATAAAGGATTTGTCTTTTCATGACTGGCTTATTTCAGTTTAGCATGGTGTCCTCAAGGCCCATCCATGTTGTCAGAGTTCCCTTTCTTTTTAATTTGCTTATTCACATTTACCTCCTTGCTGTCATCTCCCAGTGAATATATATATCACATTTTGTTTATCAATTTATCTGTCAATCAACACTTAGGCTGCTTCTACCTTTTAGGTTATTGTGAATAATGCTACAGTGAACATTAGTCCAAATATCTGTTGGAAAGTCTTCCTTTAAATTATTTAGGGTATATATACGCTACATTAAAGAAGTCAGTCACAAAAGACTGCATATTGCATGAGTCCATCTGTATAAAATGTTCAGATTAGGCAAATCAAGACCGATAGGAAGTCTATTAGTGTCTTCCTAGGGCAAGAGGGATGGAGTGGCTAAGAGGAGTCAGATATGGGGTTTATTTGTGGTGGGTGATGAAAATGGTCTAATATTGATTCTGGTGATAAATTGCAGAACTCTGTGAATACAGTAAAAATTATTGATTAGACACCTCAAATGGGTGGATTTTGCCTTTATATATATATATATACATATATATATATGTAATTTAATTTTCTCTTTCTCTCTCTTTTAAATATACACACACAAATATATATACACATAGGAATATATATATATATATATATATATATATATATCAGGAAAGCATGATGTGTACACATACACATTATGCTTTCCTGGTGGCTCAGACAGTAAAGAATCTGCCTGCAACTCAGGAGACCCAGGTTTGATCCTTAGGTTAGGAAGATCCCCTAGAGAAGAGAATGGCTACCTACTCCAGTATTCTTGCTTAGAGAAGTCCATGGACAGAGGAGCCTGGCATGCTAAAGTCCATGGGGTCACAAAGAGTTGAATATGACTGAGAAGCTAACACACACATACATACATATATTTGAGTTTTTAAAATGATTTCATAGCATCCAATGTTAAATACATTAAATATATTAGATTTCTGATAATAAATGCCTTACAGCAAAACTGTCATCAGTGGGTCTTCCTAGGCCCCATGAAACTGTAATCAAGGGAGTAAGAAACTAAGCTGCTATTTTCCTTTCATCCTTCTGATTGTAAACTGAGATGTTTCACACTTGCAATTTCTCACTAGTGGGGCTTTCTGAGGTGGCACAGGGTTCAACCAACCACATGCTGGATTGAAGACTGGATTCTATAGGAAACGCATTGCAGGTGGCATGCAGTCAAAGTGGTAATATTTGCTCCTGGAGAGTCATGTTACTACTGAGAATGAAGGTGAAAACTATAACATGGAGAGAGTGCGTGGATCTCCCCTCTTACTTACCACTTACCATATTGTGAGGGTGTGGAGCTGGGAAGCACAGAAGAAAAGAGGAGAGAATGCAGAAGGTATTATGGCAATTTGCATTCAATCAAAGTTTGTGGAGAACAATGAACTTTAATAGAAGATACCAGGGCTTTCTCCTGTGGCAGGAGCCAAGGATGATAAACAGTTATGGGTCCTGTAGACCCAGCCTAGGGAAAACTTCCACCTTACCTGGGTGTAATTTTAACTAGGATCCCTTTCATATACTCAGCAGTAAAGAATATGCCTGCAATGCAGGAGATGCAGATTCGATCCCTGGGTCAGGAAGATCCCCTGGATGATGAAGTGGCAACCCACTCCAGTATTCTTGCCTGGAAAATTACATGAACAGATGAGCCCGGCAGGCTACAACTCATGAGGTCATCAAAGGTCAGACATGATCGAGTGACTGAGCACTTTCATATAAGAATTATTTTCCAGGGAAACACCTGAGATTAGGATTTAGAAGTGGAAGCTACCTTGATACTTTCATGAGTCCTTTGCACCATGACCTCATAGCTTGTCACATATTATTTTGCAAAAATGTGCTTCTTCTAAGTGCCTGATGCTTTGTAAATCTAGTTAAAAGTATAGTTAAGCGCTGAAATTATTAGGTCAATCCAGGAGAAAAATAGTCATGGCTGACTGGACTGTAGAATATCACCTTCTATAAATTAATGAAGAAAAAAATACTGTGACTTTCTCTAAGCTAGTAATTCAGTTGACAAGAGCAAGCCTGACAGGTTTGGCAGTAGAATTTTCTTCTCAGCAGTCATTACCGTCCCTTCAAATCTAGATTGAGGTCCCAGGATAAAAATGACAAGAAAGATATGAAGATTTTTTTAGGATTTTGTTTTTTTTTTTTAGGATTTTGGTTGGTGTTCACTTGTGCTTATATGTATATTTGCTTAGATACTACTACAGACAGAAAATTTTATCACAATGAAACTGTGGTTTAATAACAGGTGCTTCTAGAAACTTCACCATCTCTCTCTTCACTCATGTAAATTCCTTTATTTTTTAGATTTTTTAAAAATGTGGATCATTTTTTAAAGCTTCTATTGAATTTGTTACAATATTGCTTCTCTTTTATATTTTGGTTTTTCAGCTATAAGGCATGTGTGATCTTAGCTCCCCGAATAGGTGTCATATCCATACTCCTGCATTGGAAGGTGAAGTCTTAACCACTGGACCACCAGGGAAGAGGGAAGTCCCATAAACTCTTCATCTATTAAAAAAAAAAAAAAAAAACCTCGAGATTCTGTTTTTCATGGAGACTATTACTACCAGCACTAACAGAACTTCACTTTCTCCCAACATCTTAATATTTGCAATGAAATATTAAGTTGTTATGTATTCTTTTCTAATGATGTCTTCTCCATGAATCTGTTTCTGTTTTACCATTGTAATAGAATATCCCTTTGTTTTATAAGTCTAGATCACTGATGTGCAAATCAGGGAACTAGAATCCTATGAGAGGAAAATATGTGCATCCCCATTAAAATGTTTAGTTTAGTTCAGTTCAGTTCAGTTGCTCAGTTGTGCCCGAATCTTTGAGACCCCATGGACTGCAGCATGCCAGGCTTCCCTATCCTTCACCAACTTCTGGAGCTTGCTCAAACTCATGTCCATCCATTTAGTGATGTTAACCAACCATCTCATCCTCTGTAATCCCCTTCTCCTCCTGCCTTCAATATTTCCCAGCATTAGTGTCCTTTCCAATAAATCAATTCTTCACATCAGGTGGCCAAAGTATTGGAGCTTCCGCTTCAGCATCAGTCCTTCCAATGAATATTCAGGACTGATTTCCTGTAGTATTGGCTGGTTTGATTTCCTTGCAGTCCAAGGGACTCTCTAGAGTCTTCTCCAACACCACAGTTCAGATGCATCAATTCTTTGGTGCTCAGCTTTTAAAATCCCTAATGAGGTGGATGAAACTGGAGCCTATTATACAGAGTATAGTAAGCCAGAAAGAAAAACACCAATACAGTATACTAACACATGTATATGGAATTTAGAAAGATGGTAACAATAACCCTGTATACGAGACAGCAAAAGAGACACTGATGTATAGAACAGTCTTTTGGGCTCTATGGGAGAGGGAGAGGGTGGGATGATTTGGGAGAATGGCATTGAAACATGTATAATATCATATATGAAACAAGTTGCCAGTCCAGGTTTGATGCACGATACTGGATGCTTGGGGCTGGTGCACTGAGACGACCCAGAGGGATGGTATGGGGAGGGAAGAGGGAGGAGGGTTCAGGATGGGGAACAAGTGTATACCTGTGGTGGATTCATGTTGATATATGGCAAAACCAATGCAATATTGTAAAGCTAAAAAATAAATAAATAAATAAATAATAAAATCCCTTGGACCGAGGAGCCTGGTGGGCTACAGTCCATGGGGTCGCAAAGAGTCGGACACGACTGAGCGACTTCACTTCACTTCACTTTCTTTATGGCCCAACTCTCACATCCATGCATGACTACTGGAAAAACCATAGCTTTAACTAGACAGACCTTTGTTGGCAAAGTAATATCTCTGCTTTTTAATATGCTGTCTATGTTGGTCATAGCTTTTCTTTCAAGGAGCAAGTGTCTTTTAATTCATGGCTGCAGTCACCATTTGCAGTGACTTTG
>NW_011495032.1:2474364-2499530 GCF_000754665.1 Bison bison bison
GGTTATTGATATTTCTCCCAGCAATCTTGATTCCAGCTTGTGCTTCATCCAGCCCAGCATTTCACATGATGTACTCTTTATATCAGTTAAATAAGCAGGGTGGCAATATACAGCCTTGACTGACTCATTTCCTGATTTGAAACCAATCTGTTGTTCCATGTGCAGTTCTAACTGTTGCTCCTTGACCTGCATACAGATTTCTCAAGAGGCAGGTCAAGTGGTCTGGTACTCGCATCTCCTTAAGAATTTTCCACAGTTTGTTCTGATCCAAATAGCAAAGGCTTTGGCATAGTCAATAAAGCAGAAGTTGATGTTTTGGTTTGTTTTTTTTTTCTGGAACTCTGTTGCTTTTTCAATGATCCAAAGGATGTTGGTTATTTGATTTTTGGTTCCTTTGCCCTTTCTAAATCCAGCTTGAACATCTGGAAGTTCATGGTTCATGTACTGTTGAAACCTAGCTTGGAGAATTTTGAGCACTACTTTGCTAGTGTGTGAGATGAGTGCAGTTTTGTGGTAGTTTGTACATTCTTTGGCATTGCCTTTCTTTGGGATTGGAATGAAAACTGACCTTTTCTAGTCCTGTGGCCACTGCTGAGTTTTACAAATTTGCTAGCCAGTTGAGTGCAGTACTTTCACAGCATCATCTTTCAGGATTTTAAATAGCTCAACTGGAATTCCATCACCTCTACTAGCTTTTGTTCGTAGTAATGCTTCCTAAGGCCCACTTGACTTCACATTCCAGGATGTCTAGCTCTATAGGTGAGTGATCACACCATTGTGGTTATCTGGGTCATGAAGATCATTTTTGTATAGTTTTTCTATGTACTCTTGACACATCTTAATATCTTCTGCTTCTGTTCAGTTCAATTCCGTCGCTCAGTCATGTCCGACTCTGCAACACCATGGACTGCAGCACACTAGGCTTCCCTGTCCATCACCAACTCCCAGAGATTGCCATTTCTGTCCTTTATTGTTCCCATCTTTACATCAGCATGGAGGGGGAAAAAAAAATATTGTGTTCTAGTGTTCATCAATTCTGTCACATTTCACCTCCATCTCTATATCTTTATTAACCAGCTTTTAGGTTAATTACATATTTTAAGTCCTGGGAATCAACTTTTAAACTTAGTTTTATTTTTGTTTTTCAGTTTTATTTTTACCCTAACCACTTTCCCAAAGCTTTTCTTTGTAGTCTTTCTCTGTTCTGGATTGTCTCAGCTATTGTCTAACTTATCAAGCCCTGGTCTTTAGGTCAGTGTCAAGATTGGATTAATTGAGTCGGCTTTCTGTCCAAAACAACTTGACTTGTGGCAATAAAACTTTTATTACATGCATAATCTTCATGCTGCCAACCATGATAATTTTGAGCATATAATGACAACTTGAAATATTTTCATTTAATTAGGTGTTTGAAATTCAATGAAGCAAACCGGGAAAGCAAACAAACAATTTTGTTTACTAGGCTTCAAAAGTAGTTTTAATAGATTCTCATTCTTCTGATGAGTTGATTGAATTGATCAGTGGCCCTGGTTGTGTGTGGATATAACCTAAATGAACCTGGGTACTTAGTGGATCATTGGCATGGAAAATCCTTTGTTGTCTCTTGAGTGTACAGAAAAAACAAGGAAAGAGCAATAGAACAGTGCATACAATGTTGCATCTGCTACTGTAATTACATGTTGTCATGACTGATGCTGGTTTTCTAAGCCTCTGAGGGACTAGGCAAAAAGAATACACATTACTTCAAACTTAATATGTGGTGAGAAGCAAGGTCTCCCCTCTCCAGAGAGCAGCTATTTTTCCTTTCTGTCACTTTCCAGCAAGCATTTTGTATTTCTTTGAGGTAGCAATTGTCATTGTTTGTTTTACACTTACCGACTTGATAATAAAACAAGTGCCCAGCTAGGTATCCTAGCAACGCAGTACCTTTTTTATTTCTCTCTGGTGCTTATTTATTAGATCACTGGAGCCTTTTCTCAAGCTATTAAGGGACACATATGGCTAATCTAGAGCAACACACTTCATCTTGGTCTAACTTACTGGAAATCAATATTCATTACCAAGGATTATTCACCTCAAAACGGGACACTCTTGGCCCTGAAAGATATCAGGAGGCTGGAAATAACTCCAAAATGGTGTTAACATAGACACCTTGAGGAAAGCAAGGCCAAGTTAGAAAGGGGTGATGTCTCATTCTCTCCAGGGCCTTGTCTCTCATCACCTTGGCAGTAGGTGGCAATCCCAGGTCTAAGGATGTAGGAATCAGTCCAATTAAACATGACCCCTGCTCTGTCATATTAAAAGATGCTTGCTCCTTGAAGAAAAGCTATGACAAACCTAGACAGTGCTTTAAAAGGCTGAGAAAGGTCTATACAGTTAAAGCAGTGGTTTTTCCAATAGCCATGTATGGATGTGAAAATTGGACCACGAAGAAGGCTCAGCACAAAATAACTGATGCTTTGAAACTGTGGTGCTGGAGAAAAGTCTTGAGAGTCTGTTGGACTGCAAAGAGATCAAACCAGTAAATCTATAGCAAATGAACCCTGAATATTCATTGGAAGGACTGATGCTGATGCTGAAGCTCCAATACTTTGGCCACCTGATGTGAAGAGCTGACTTACTGGAAAGGATCCTGATTCTGGGAAAGATTGAAGGCAGCAGGAGAAGGGAATGGCAGAGGATGAGATGGTTGGATGGCATCACTGGCTCAATGGACATGAGTTTGAGCAAACTCTAGGAGACAGTGGAGGTCAGGGAAGCCTCATGTGCTGCAGTCAATGGGGCTGCAAAGAGTCAGACACAACTTTGCAACTGAACAGCTCTATCACTAATAAATTCTATGATTTTCAAAAGGTAACTTTTGTTATCTTAAGTTAAAAGTAGCTTAAGCTCAGATTATGCATGATTTAGTCCAAGAGAAGGCAGTGTCAGTCATCTGAAGAAACTGACTGGACAGCCTGGCACCCTGTGTATCCTCTGAGGTGCTGACCAAAAACCCAAGACAAAAACAATCAATGGTAGAGAATATCTATACACAGGACAGATAAATGTAAAATGAAGATGTGAGGATGATAGCATCAGTTGGGGAAAGGGCCTTGGGCAAGGAGCTTTTAGAATGACCCAAATCTCGGGTTCCAGACAGAATGGTTCTTTCTTCAGTACCAGAGGAAAACAGAGGTAGTCCTAGACTTTTAAAAGTGTAGGGGATTGGCTGCTATTACTTTATATAAGGGTCACTTGTGAAGTTTTCAGAAATTTTGCTACCTTGTTGTTAAACCTACCATTGTTAAAATTAAATTTTATAAACTTACAATAAAAAATTCATTAGAACACAACACCAAATGCTGTTGAGGATATGGAACATTGTTGGTTAAGAATGCAAAACAGTGCAGTCAAATTGGAAGACAGTTTGTTTGTTCTTAAAAAATCAAATATACTCTAACCATGAAATCTAACAATCACACTCCTTGCTATTTAGCCAATGGAGTTGAAAACTTATGTGCCCGTGCTAAGTCACTTCAGTCATATCTGACTCTTTGTGACCCTATGGACCATAACCCAACAGGCTCCTCTGTCCATGGGATTCTCTAGGCAAGAATACTGGAACAGGTTGTCATGCCCTCCTCCAGGGGATATTCCTGACCCACAGATTGAACCAACATCTCTTAGGTCTCCTGAATTGGCAGGTGAGTTGTCTACCATTAGTGCCACCTGGGGTAAAAATATATGACCCCACATAAACCTGTACATGGATGTTTGCAGCAGCTTTATTCATAATTTCCAAACTTTGGAAGCAATTTAGATGTCCTTCAGTAGGTGAATAAACAAAATAACTTGTGATGCACCCAGTGTTCAAAAGAAAGGAGGTATCATGCCATGACAAGCCATGGAGGGATCTACAATGTATATCACTAATGAATGAAGCCAATCTGGAAAGTCTACATACTGTATGATTCAAATCTTATGATGTTCTAGAAAAGACAGAGCTATGGAAACAATAAAAATATCAGTGATTTCCATGGCTTAGAGAGAAGAGAAAGATAAATAAGCAGGGCACAGAGGATTTTTAGGGCAGTAAAAATACTGTGTACAACACTATAATGCTGGATACGTGTCATTACACATATGTCCAGACCCAAAGAATATACAACTCCTAGAGTGAACCCTAAGATACTATGGACTTTGGCTATGATGTGGCAATGTAGGTTAATTCTTGGGAACAAATGTACCACATTAGTGGGGGATATTGATATTGACAACAGGGGAGGCTATACCAATGAATGAAGATAGGGATCAGATGGGAAATTTCTGTATTTTCTGCTCAGTGTTGCTGTAAACCAAAAATTGCTCTTTAAAAAGTTAAAAAAAAATTAAACAAAGGTCAGTTCTAATGAGGTGGATGAAACTGGAGCCTATTATACAGAGTGAAGTAAGCCAGAAGGAAAAACATAAATACAGTATACTAACGCATATATATGGAATTTAGAAAGATGGTAACAATAACCCGGTGTACAAGACAGCAAAAGAGACACTGATGTATAGAACAGTCTTATGGACTCTGTGGGAGAGGGAGAGGGTGGGAAGATTTGGGAGAATGACATTGAAACATGTAAAATATCATGTAAGAAACGAGATGCCAGTCCAGGTTCGACGCATCCCTCTGGGACGACCCAGAGGGATGGTATGGGGAGGGAGGAGGGAGGAGGGTTTAGGATGGGGAACACATGTATACCTGTGGCGGATTCATTTTGATATTTGGCAAAACTAATACAATTATGTAAAGTTTAAAAATAAAATTAAATTAAATTAAAAAAAAAGGTAACAAATACTCAAACTAATCAGTCCCTTATTATTTTATTTCAATAATATCTATATACTGGTGTTATTTACACTGTGTGTGCTTGTGTGCTATGTCACTTGTTATGTCCAACTCTTTGTGGCTCTATGGACTGTAGCCCTCCAGGCTCCTCTTTCCATAGGATTCTCCAGGCAAGAATCCTGGAGAGGGCTGCCATGCCCTCCTGCAGGGGATCTCCTTGACCAAGAAATTGAACCCATGTCTGTTATATCTTATGCATTGGCAGGTGGGTTCTTTACCACTAATGCCACCTGGGAAGAAATGCTAGAAATTAGGGTTTGGGGAGGACAAAGATGTACTGATTTCAGAGCACTTTTCGCACATCTTATTGAAAGGATATTGCTGAACCACAAAAGAGGCCGGGATTCTTGGCCTCCTGAGGAGAAGAATTCAATTCAGGGCCAGAAATGAAGGTTGGTCACTCAGAGCTTTTGTGTAATAAAGTTTTATTAAAGTATAAAAAAGATAGAGAAAGCTTCTGACATGGACATCAGAAGGGGGCAGAAAGAGTCCCTCCCTGCTAGTCTTTAGCTGGATGTTATATAGCTACTAGCAGTCTACTAATTAAAGAAAGGAAATGTGTCAAAACTCAGAGAATGGCACCAGGTGAGTCATCCAGGGCCATAAAATGATAGACATGAATCTTGAAGAAAAGCAGATTTCCATACAAATATATAGTTTCCTTAACATAGATTAGGAGAACAATGTATGAGTATAACATACTGGTTTGTCAAGTCGGTTCTGAGGGTTCTGAGCCTTTAGGTGGAGCCAACTTGAAGACAATGCATAGCACAATGCATATGCTAGGGTAAATGCATAGCACATTAACATAGCTTAAGACAAACATTTCCATAAGAAAAATGCTTTGGTTTGCTCAAAGTTTGAGAAAAGTTAAGTTCACATGGAACCAGGTGTCATTATGGCAACACAAAATTTTAAGAGAAAACTTTTTTAAATTTGTATGCTGCTGCTGCTGTCACTTCAGTCGCATCTGACTCTGTGCAACCCCATAGACGGCAGCCCACCAGGCTCCCCCGTCCCTGGGACTCTCCAGGCAAGAACACTGGAGTGGGTTGCCATTTCCTTCTCCAATGCATGAAAGTGAAAAGTGAAAGTGAAGTCACTCAGTCGTGTCCGGCCCTCAGCGATTCCATGGACTGCAGCCTACCAGACTCCTCTGTTCATGGGATTTTCCAAGCAACAGGTACTGGAGTGGGGTGCCATTGCCTTCTCCGAAATTTGTACAGAGACAGGGAAAAAATATAACACTAGTTTGTTTCCTCCTGCCGCTTAAGAGAGAGATAAAAAAATATCTGACACTTACAGCCTATTTCCTCCATTTGGAGACCCTTGGCCTTCCTGCCTGTTATCTTCTCACTGTGAGGCAGTCAATGTGATGACCATCATCTTATTACTGATGTAGAAGTTAATTTATGTGACTTGTTTGAGTCATATCATGAGCAGCTGCACAGAGATGGAATCTTAAGTTTCCTGATTCTTAGTCCACAAATATAACTTTTCCATCTCACACTCCTTTTGTTTTTCTTTTCAACAGAGACCTAAAAGTAGACCATTGGTGATTTCATGCCACCCATTGAGGTTGTTTAGCAGAATATTATGTTACCTCGTCTGCTGCTGCTGCTGCTGCTAAGTCGCTTCAGTTGTGTCCAACTCTGTGCGAACCCATAGACAGCAGCCCACCAGGCTCTGCCATCCCTGGGATTCTCCAGGCAAGAATAGTGGAGTGGGCTGCCATTTCCTTCTCCAACGCATGAAAGTGAAAAGTGAAAGTGAAGTTGTTCAATCATGTCTGACTCTTCGAAACCCCATGGACTGCAGCCCACCAGGCTCCACCATCCATGGGATTTTCCAGGCAAAAGTAATGGAGTGGGGTGCCATTGTCTTCTCCGTCGTCTGAGACATGCCTAATTCTGTGTTACTCTCTGGGCCATATATTCCACTTTTCTCAAGCGTAATAATATCTCCCCTATTTACCTTACAGGTTCATTGTGAGAAAGAAGTGAGAAATGGACAGGAAAATTCTTTGGAATAAATATAGTGCTATTAAAATTTTTGGAGTATTTTTATTAAATATTCTTAATTTTTATTATCATCTCCCAGTTATAATAATTACATTACTAATAAAAAGACACTGCTGCTGCTGCTGCTGCTAAGTCACTTCAGTCGTGTCTGACTCTGTGCAACCCCATAGACGGCAGCCCACCAGGCTTCCCCATCCCTGGGATTCTCCAGGCAAGAACAGTGGAGTGGGTTGCCATTTCCTTCTCCAATGCAGGAAAGTGAAAAGTGAAAGTGAAGTCGCTCAGTTGTGTCCGACTCTATCGACCTCGTGGACTGTAGCCTTCCAGGCTCCTCCTTCCATGGAATTTTCTAGGCAAAAGTACTGAAGTGGGGTGCCATTGCCTTCTCCCATTAAAAAAAAAAAAAAAGACACAAATGGTGTTTATTGTTGGGAGTTAAAAAGAAAAATAAATTGGACACATGAATTTTCTGCCACATTCTCTCTTCCCTCAAAATATTAGACTCATTTTGCAGGTAGAGTGAGTTTGTTGCTCAAGCTGAAGGAAGTGGTAGAAGTAAATGGAAAAAAAGGTGGGTGATTTGGTAGTTTTTATTAAATTAAATAAGTAATTTAATTGAAGGTTATAACAATAAGAGAAAAAGTGAAAAGTAAATTAAGCTGTGACCAATATGGAAGGCAAATGTTTATTAGCAATATTAATTTTTCCTTGAGGGGAAGCTGTAGGGAGGAGTCCAGAAGAAATATAGTATGTGGTTAAGTTGTCTAGGGCTTGTAAAACTCAAAATTGACCTCCATTAATCTGAATTTCTGTAAGAGGAAAGAAATTGTACCTAAAATACAAAATTTCACCAGGTATCTGGATTATCAGATAAGGGTATTAAAGATACAGGAGAGGAAACCTTTACTTTGACTCAACTGTTTGAACTATCCTGGTTGGATCTGAAAATCAAAGTCACAAAGACAGATTAACAGGAGAAAAACACAGAGTTATTTATGCTTTACATGATACCAGAGGCTTCAGAATAAAATAAAGATACAAAGATACAATTAGAGCTGAGAAGTTTTTCTATGTTTAATGAAGGATTGATGGCTGTGAAGGAATATAACAGCAAAGGACAATGAAGTAAATGCAGTAATCTTAGGGAAATTTACCAAAACCTCTTTGGATTCTTCTTAGCATACCTTTGTTTTCAGAGACATGGAAGCACTTTTCCTCTGTGTAGGGAGAGCATCTCTTAAATAAGGCTTTTATGAACTGTTTCAGGAGAGAAGGGTAAGGAGGAAGTTCAGAGTGACCTCCTGCTTCTGCTGTTTTCTGAGTCTCTTACAGTTTAAATTCAGCATGCCACGATGCCATATTTCATGGTACTCCGTCTTGAGTCCCATCACAGGCTAAAGCTAAAAAATGTCAATTTAAGCAGGAAAAAAGTCAGCTTTAGTTCTGAAAACCTTCACAAAATTATGGATTTGGAATAAAGGAGAGAAAATTTTGTTGATAGTTTTCAGCATCAAAAGAACATTTTTACATTTCCTCATTGAGCTTTTTCTTTCTTCTCCTACTTTTATGTCCATTGCATTAATATTTTCATTAACATCTATAGCTTCATGTAATGTTAAATACTAACAAAGTTTTGGGATTCATAAATTAATTTTCAGCCTCACATATAGGCAGTAGATTATAATTGAAGATATAATGGCCAAACTTCTTTCCTCCCAAAATTAATAGAAGTCAAGAAAATACATACCCAAAAGACTCAAAGAGTACATCAAGATGAATATAAAAACAGACTCAAACACACACACACACATCCCTAGAACTTTCATTGCTAAGGGGCAAAAATCAAAGATAAAGAGAAAAATCTTCATTGCAGTCAAAGGTGGGGGAAAAAAGAAACACTGCAAGTAGAATAGCAAAATTAAGAATTGCAAAACTCCCCATCAGAAGGAAATGAAATGACTTTTTTTTTTTTTAATTCTGAAAGGGGAAAAAAATCTATTAACATTCTAAACTGATAAAAAAAATTCTTTCATAAATGAAAGTGAAATAGTGAATTTTCCAGAGAAACAAAAGCTGAGAGATATCAGTCTTATCAGCATATTCTTCATGCAGAATGAATATGATACTAGACCAAAATTTGGTTATACACAAAGAAATGAAGAGCACAGGGTATGGTGAAAAACAGGGTTAATATACAAATTTTAATTTTTCTATTATTATGTGTAATGACTTTAAAGACTCCACAAAGCTAATAAAGTAATAATATGTTGAGGATTTTTAGTGTATTTTAAATAAAATGTATGACAAAAAGTAGCAAAGATGAAGGAAGAAATTAAACTATATATTTACCAGAGGGATGGTATGGGGAGGGAGGTGGGAGGGGGGGGTTCAGGTTGGGGAACACATGTACACCCGTGGTGGATTCATGTTGATGTATGGCAAAACCAGTACAGTATTGTAAAGTAATTAGCCTCCAATTAAAATAAATAAATTTATATTAAAAAAAAATTCTTCTCTTTCCTGGTGGCTCAGATGGTAAAGCTTCTGCCTACTATGTGGGAGACCAGGGTTCAATCCCTGGGTTGAAAAGATCTCCTGGAGAAGGAAATGGAAACCCACTCCAGTATTCTTGCCTGGAAAATTCCATGGATGAAGTAATCTGGTAGACTACAGTCCATGGGGTCACAAAGAGTCGAACATGACTGGGTGATTTCACTTATGTGTATAAAGACATAGATCAACCACTAAAAATGTGCAAATCAGGTAAAAATTCATAAGACAAAGTGAACATAATATGAAGCTAATAATAAATTCTCAATACAGGAGATGGCCAGAAAATAAAGGGAAAAGAATATAGAACAGATGAAACAAGTAGAAAAAAATGGTATCATGAAGATAAATTTAAACTGTGTATCAATAATGTGGATATCTATAAATGATCTAAACTTTCCAAGCAAAATCAGAGATTGTCAGATCTGACAAAGAAAGTGAGACTTTAATATATCCTCAAAGATTTTTAATAATGTAAACTGATTCTGAGACCAAAAAAAAAAACAAAACCACTTTGAGAACAGCTTATTTATCAAGTGCCTTTTAATTTCATTAATTTTATTTGTTTTCTAGTTGCTGAGTTGTGTGAGACTACTTGCAATCCCATGAACTGTAGCCTGCCAGGTTCCTCTGTCCATGGGATTTCCCAGGCAAGCATGCTGGAGTGGGTTGATATTGCCTTCTCCAATTTATTTTATATATGGAGGCTCCCTAAGTGGCACTAGTGGTAAGAAACCCATCTTCCAAGGCAGGCGACATAAGAAACACAGGTTCAGTTCCTGGGTCAGGAAGATCCCCTGGAGGAGGCATGGCATTATTATGGCATAATAATGGCACTCCATTATTCTTGCCTGGAGAATCCCATGGACAGGGGAGTCTGGTGGGCTACAGTCCAAAGGATCACAAAGAGTCAGACATGACTGATGAAACTTATTTGGTTGGGAAGGAAATGCAGACAATATTGAATTAAGATTTCTATAATTTTAATATAATTTCTATAACAAAGCAAAAATGAAGAATATAATTCCAGATCTACAGTAAATCTTGGAATTGAGAAGGGGAAACTATTAATGGTATGTTATATTACATGTCTGTCATCTATTCTTTACCTACCCAAGGGGAAGGTAAAGCCACTTCTTTTATGCATATACACTCTTGTGTATTTTTGGACAACTTACTGATGAACATTACTCTAACAGAGAATACATAGACACCCAAATCAGTGCATCAGCACTGACATAAAAATAGCTACAACAATCCTTTTAATTAGACATCTTCTGATTTTACGGATGAGAATGGGCAAATTTAATTCAGAAGACCATTATATTTACTACTGTGGGCAAGAATCCCATAGAAGAAATGGAGTAGCCCTCATAATCAACAAAAGAGTCCAAAATGCAGTAATCAGGTGCAACCTCAAAAATGATAATATGATTTCAGTTCATTTCCAAGGCAAGTCATTTAACATCACAGTAATTCATTCAACACTACCACCAATGCTGAAGAAGCTGCTGTTGATCAGTACTATGAAGATCTAGAAGACCTCCTAGAACTAACACCAGAAAAAAATGTTTCATTCATTATTGGGGATTGGAATGCAAAAGTAGAAGTCAAGAGATACCTGGAGTAACAGGCAAGTTTGGCCTTAGAGAACAAAATGCAGCTGAAAAAAGTGTAATTGAATTCTGCCAAGAGAATGCACTGGTCATAACAAATACCCTCTAGCAACAACACAAGAGATGACTTTACACATGGACATCACTTAATGGTCAATACCAAAATCAAACTGATCACATTCTTTGTAGCTGAAGATGGAGAAGCTGTATACAGTCAGCAAAAACAAGACCTGGAGCTGACTGTGGCTGAGATCTTCTGCTTTTCATAGCAAAATTCAGGTTTAAACTAAAGAAAGTGGGGAAAACCACTAGGCCAGCCATCTAAAACTTAAACCAAATGTCCTATGCATTGGAGGTCACAAATAGATTCAAGGGATTAGATCTAGTAAACAGTGTGTCTAGAGAACTGTGGATGGAGGTCCATAATATTGTACAGGAGGCACCAAACCATCCCAAAGAAAAAAAAGAGCAAGAAGGCAAAGTGGTTATCTGAGGAGGATTTACAAATAGCATAAGAAAGAATAGAAGTGAAAAGAAAGGAAGAAAGGGAAAGGTACATCCAAGTAAAGGCAGCATTCCAAAGAATAGCAAGGAGAGAAAAAAGGCCTTCTTTCATGAATAGTGCATAAAAATAGACAAGAAAAAACAGAAGGAGATAGACTAGAGATCTCTTCATGGAAATTGGAAATATCAAGGGAACATTTCACCCAAAGATGGGCACAATAAAGAACAGAAACGGTAGAGACCATAGTAAACTTAGAAGAGATCAAGAAGAGACAGAAAGAATACACAGAAGAACCATACAAAAAAGATCTTAATGAACTGTATAACTATGATGGTGTGGTCTCTCACCAGGTGCCAGACCTTCTGGAGTGTGAAGTCAAGTGGGTCTTAGGAAACACTGCTGTCAACAAAGCTAGTGGATCCAATGGAATATCAGTAGAGCTTTTCAAAATCCTAAAGGATGATGATATCAAAGTGCTGCACTCAATATGTCAGCAAATCTGGAAGACCCAGCAGTGGCCACAGGGATGGAAAAGATCAATCCTCATCCCAGTTCCCAAGAAGGGTAGTACTAAAGAATGTGCTAACCATCAGACAGTTGTACTCATCTCCCATACTAGTAAGGTCATGCCTAAAATCTTGCATGCTAGGCTTCAGCATTATGTGTACCATGAACTTCCAGATGTCCAAGATGGGTTTAGAAAAGGAAGAACTGCAGATCAGATTGCCAACATTTGCAGGATTATAGAGAAAACAAGGGAATTTCAGAAAAACATCTCTCTCTGTTTCATTGACTATGCTAAAGCCTTTGACTGTGTGGTTCATAACAAACTGTGGAAATCTGTTAGAGAGATGAGAATATCAGACCATCTTACCTGTTTCCTGAGAAACCTATATTCAGGCCAAGAAGCAACAGTTAGAACCCTGTGTGGAACAACTGATTGGTTCAAGATTGAGAAAAGAGTATGACAGGGCTGTCTGCTGTTACTCTGTTTATTTAACCTATACACTGAGCACAGCATGGAAAATGCCAGGCTGGATGAGTTACAAGCTGGAATCAGGATAGATGGGAGAAACATCAACAACCTCAGATATGTGGGTGATACCACTCTAATGACAGAAAATGAAAAGGAACTAAAGAACCTCTTGAGAGGGTAAAGGAGGAGAGTGAAAGAGCTGGCTTAAAAGTATATACTGAAAAAAAACAAAACTAAGGTCATGTCATCCGGCCCCATTACTTCATGGTGAATAGTGGGGGAAAAAGTAGAAGTAGTGACAGATTTCCTCTTCTTGGGCTCCAAAATCACTGAGGACAGTGACTGCAGCCATGAAATCAGAAGACAATTGCTTATTGGCAGGAAAGCTATGACAAACCTAGGCAGTGTGTTGAAAAGCAGAGACATCACTTTGCAGACAAATGTCTGTATAGTCAAGGCTATGTTCCTCCCAGTGACTATGTACAGTTGTGACAGCTGGACCATAAAGAAGGCAGAGCACCAAAAATTGATGCCTTTGAACTGTGGTACTAGAAAAGAATTCTGAGAGTTACTTGGACAGCAAGCAGATCAAACCAGCCATCTTAAGGGAAATCAACCTTGAATACTCATTAGAAGGACTGATACTGAAGCTGAAGCTGCAGTATTTTGGTCACCTGATGTGAACAGCTCATTGGAAAAGTCCCTGATGCTAGGAAAGACTAAGGACAGAAGGAGAAGAGGGCATCAGAGGATGAGATGGCTGGATGGCATCACTGATGTAATACACACGAACTTTAGCAAACTTTAGGAGGTTGTGAGGGACGGGGAGACCTGGCCTTCTGCAGTTCATGGGGTTGCAGAAAGTTGGACATGGCTGCATGACTGAACAACAATCCTTTTAATTATGATTATATAGTGACAGCTGTCCTGGAGAAGACTTAACTCTTAAAATCAAAGTCCTTGCCCAGAGAACATTCAATCAGGCAGACTGTTTACATTATAGAACTATGTTAAGTTTTGTTTGACCAGAGTGTCAAGTTTTATAAATGTTCTCCATGGAGAGGCAGAATGGGAAAAGGAACAAAACTAAGACTAGCTATGGAACACTGAGTAGAATTAAGAGGGTTTGAATTAGAAAGTTGGGAAAAATAAAGTTGGATGGATAAAGTTCATCGAATTGGAACAGATGCTCTTAATGTGCACTTCAAATATCAGGTGATAAAGTGAGGAAGAGTGACCATAACAGATAAGATTATAGAGAATATTTGAGAGGGAAGGATATTATGAGAGGAAAATGTTTGGTTCATTTTTTCCTTTATTAATTCACTGAGTTGAGGGAATGAGCTAGATACTCCTCTAAATTCCAGGAATACAAAATTAACACACCACAGAACTTTTCTTTGAGATTTAGGAATGAGACTACTATACTTTACTAGTCATCAGAATTGATTACAATGAAATATATCATTTAGTCTAAAGTGATTAAACGCTAAATAAGATTGCTCATCAAAGCCTATTTTCATCAAGAGTCTATCTTGATGTCTTTCATTTTTTATGTGAATTCTGTAGGAGATTAATTTTTGACATCTGACTCTCTCTTCCCCAGCAGACCTTGGAAGAAATCGCTTTGGCTTCAAATAAGACTAGTAAAAATGGCAGAAAAATTGTTGCCTCGAGGTCTATTTTGTCACAGAGATGAAAAACAGTGACCTTATCTTTGTTCTCTATTAGACAGAACAGTCCTGATATGACCAATCCCCACCTCCCCATTTCACCATGAAAGTCAGTGCAAAATATCTGGTTAGAAGTTAAATTATATTCGTGTACTGCAAAATATAAAACACTTCCCAGAAGTGTGATAATAAAAATCTATTTTTTAAAACAAATGGGAAAAGACTCTTCCCCAACTGAATTGAGTTACCTGCCAGAAAGTTTCAATTAAAAAGTCATGTTCAATATTTAAAATGAAAAATAAGGACTGGCACTAGAGAATTAATGTTAGGAAATGGAGACCATATAAAACATGCTTTGGTTTTCATGGTGGAATAATCAAATCCTCACAAACAAGGGTCTTCCAATCACTGACTTTCATTCTCATCTTGGTTAAAATTTTCCTTCAAGATTTCATGTGAAGCAGTCACTAAAAAAGCTTTCAAAACTATTTAAAAAATTATTTAAACACACACACACACCAGAGGAAAGAGACTGAAAATAAAGCCAGCAGATAGATTGGCAAGAAAACTTATTATCAAGGAAAACTTCTATATATATGAAGACTCACATTTACCCATGTGGAGGAGGAGCTCACTAAAATTACGGAAAAATTTGAATTCAGTCCTAGTCACTGTTTTGGTCAATAACCTCATATATTCTTCACTTAATTTGTGCTACTCCAAGTCGGCTCTTGCTGATGTGATGTGCTGATGATCAATGACTTCTTCAATGATTCCTTCATAAACATCTGTACATATGTGCTAAGTTGCTTCAGATGAGTCTGACTCTTTGCAACCCTATAGACTATAGCCCTCCATGCTCCTCAGTCTATGAAACACTCCAGGCAAGAATACTGGAGTAGGTTGCCCTGCCCTCCTCCAGGAGATCTTCCCAAACCAGGAAACAAACTTGCATCTCTTATGTCTCCCGCATTGGTAGGCAGATTATTTACCACTAGAGCCACCTGGGAAGCCCTTCATAAACATGCTTCACACTAAAATTGTCAAGTTCCACCCTCCCCCACCCCCGACTCCAGAGGGTCTCTCCTATAACACAGTGAAACCCATTCTGTCTGGTAAAAAAAGAAGAGCAGTGGAGTCAATGGACTAATCTCTGTAATTGCCTACATTTCACTCTTAAGGGAGATCTTAAATTCAAAGTGATGTATTTTTATTGAGGTGAAATTCCTATGCCACATAATTATCTATTGTGGTATTGTTGAAGGCATGCTCTCAAAGGCAGAAGCATTTAATTCATTCACGATGTTGTGCATCCACCATTTCTATCTTGTTCCATGCATTTTCTTCAGCACAAAAGGAAACTCCATTAAGCAGTTGCTTTGAATTATCCCCTATGCCCAGCCCCTGGCAATGCCCAATTTGCATTCTGTCTCTATGGATTTACCTATTCAGAACGTTTTACATAAATGAAATCATACAATATGTCATCCATCTCTGATTTCATTCACTTGATGTTTTTGAAGTTCACCCATATTGTAGCATGGGTCAATACTTCATTCTTTTTTATGGCTAAATAATATTCATCATTTGTATATACTGTGATTTATTTATCCATTCATCCATTGATGGACATTGTCCTGCTTCGACCCTGTAGCTCTCATGAATTTTGCTGCTGTGAACAAATGTGCCCATGTATTCTTTCGAGTATCAGTTTTTAATTATTTGGGGTATATACATAGGAGTATAGCTACTGGGTTGTGTAGTCATTTTAGGGTCTTCTCTGAGGGCTCAGATGGTAAAGAATTTGCCTGCAGTGCAGGAAAACCAGGTTTGATCCCTAGGTCAAGAAGATCCCCTGGAGAAGGGAATGGCAACCCACTCCAGTATTCTTGCCTGGAGAATCCCATGGACAGAGGAGCCTGGTGGGCTACAGTCCATAGGGATGCAAATTCTATGCTTAACTTTTGAGAAACTGAAAAACTGTTTTCTACAATGATTATTTTACATTCCCATTATTAACATACCAAGATTCTAATCAATTTCTCCATCACTTTATCGAATCTTGTTACTTGCCTTTTTAAAAATTATAACCAACTCACTGGTTGTGAAGTTCCACCTCCTTGTAGTTTTAATTTGCTTCCCTAATGACTACTGATGTTGAGAATCTTCTTGCATGTTCACTTGTCATTGCATATCATTTTCAGAGAAATGTTTATTCAAATTTATCTGCTGTGAATGTCCCAGTTTATATTACTGTTCACTTCTCCTCTCTAAAACTCTTATGACAAGGTCTCATCATTTATACATGATTGATTACTAGCTCCATTCCCAGCCCCTCTCCCCTTCCTGGAAGATGGAGGTGGAGTGGCCCAAACTTTTGCACTTCTAATCATGACTTGATCTTTCTGGTGAGGAGGGCCCATCCAGGAGCCCATCAGAAGTCACTTTATTAGAACAAAAGATGCTTTGATCACACAGGAAATTTAAAGAGATTTGAGAGCTCAGTGTAAGTTGCTTTTATCATTCAGAAATTAAAATGTTTTAGAAGCTATGTGTTAAGAACTGGAGTTAAAGACTAAGTGTTAAAACACATGATTATTTAGCTCTGTTACAAGAAATGGAGGTGGCAACTCAAATATACATTTCTCACATCCAGATATATAATGATGTTTAACATTATAATCATTCACAAGTAAGGTAACAGTGTGGGTAGATTTGCCCATGGAAATAGCAGAATGATAAACAAACGTGAGTACTAGATTGAATCCACTCATTAAATACACAATTCACATGGAAAATGGCAGAACTCTTAACACTTGGTGATAGGACATTTGTTTCATTAAGGCAGTAGTATCCAAACATGGTAAACCACCTGGTAAGATTTTTTAAGTAAAATCTCCCAGATATATCCCCAGATACACAGTCTTTGGATTGCTATAGAAAGGATTTTAAAACCTGTATTTTAGACAGCCTTCCAGTTAAGGGCTTCGCCTGTAGTTCAGTTGGTAGAGAATCCTCCTACAATGCAGGAGACCTGGGTTCAGTTCCTTGGTTGGGAGGATCCCCTGGAGAAGGAAATGGCAACCCACTCCAGTATTCTTGTCTGGTGAATCCCATGGACTGTAGCCTGCTAGGCTCCTCTGTCCACGGGATCTCAAGAGTCGGACATGGTTTAGTGACTAAACCACCAACCAACCACCACCAGTTAAAGCAAACTACCTAGTTCAGTAATGCTCGTTATACTCTGATTGGCTAAGTTAAAATTTCTGTTAGAACAGAAAGGAATGTCTTCCTCTCTTTTTTAACTCTTCTAACTAGTGACTCACAAAGTCCCTTTAATTATTTAATAATCATAGCCAGAACAACAGTGTAAGCCTGTGAAAAGTACTTTATCTGTGTTTGTTTCATTCTCACAATCAAAAAACTGGATATCAACTTTTTAGTTTACAGATGAGAAAATAAAATTTAAGTGGTTGAGTAGATGTCCAGGTCAAAATGAATAAATTTTAGAACCTTAATTCATTGTCTGATGTAGCAGACAGAGATACCCTCCCTTCACCCTCCTTCAAAAGAAGATTTGTTGCCACAAGTGATGGGAGTGCTGACAGCAGACAGTATCCAGTTGACAGCTTCAGGGCTTGTCTCAGCTGTGACCCAAGGGCACACTCCTCCTAGAGCTGCCCATATCCGACCTCTGATGAAAGCATAAAGACTGATCATTCCTGCAAAAGTTAGACAATGCTCCAGATACTCCAGTGGGATTGGCCAAGGTGTTGATCCCTAATAAGTAGCATGCATGTCAAATTCTGTCCCAGCATCTGTTCTGGAGGTAACAATTGGTAAACACCAGGCAAGCCTGACTTCTGAACCCACTGTTTCAAACTTCATGTCCCTCTTGCTCTTTCACCTTTCTCTTATTCTCCACTGCACTGACCATAAGTAATTCAGAAATAAACCCTGAGAAATAAATTGGTACATAGGAGATGTACTAGAAAGTATGCTCAAGATCAACACATGTGTCCTCAAGGGGGAACAGGACTGAGTAGAGAGAGTCAGGATAGGCAGTGCAGTCACAATAAACTCCAACTGAACCCACAGAGCTCAGGACCTGGAATAATGGATCAGAGTCCTCTGTGTTGAGGAAAAGGGGCCACACCATTAAGTCCCCTCAGTAAGAACCACTTTCAGGCTGGTTCACTACCCTGCCTAGGAAGAGAGCAAAAGTTGCTCAACTCACTTGAGGGTAATTTCCAAAGAAGGCATAAGCTGAGAATTATCAGATCATCAACAGTGCCATCTGCAGATAGAATACAAGCTTCAGTTCTGTAAGGGGGAGTGGGGTGGAGATCTGGGTGGTCTAGACATGGGCGGTCTACCAAAAGAATCCTCAATAATCCACCCTTACTCTACTTGAATTCACTAGACAGCTTAGGCTATTTTAAGAACAGCTATTTTTCAGGAGTCTGATAACCTCTTTCATAGGAAAACTTAGAAGAAAAAGTTTAGTGGATCATCTATAACCCCTTTTCACTGCATTATATATTATTTGCTTATTTGCTTTATGGGCAAGATTTCACTTTCAGAGGTTTTTATTTCTTAGCTAATGCTCAACATACTTTCTTTTCTACCAATTTTTCATTATCCTCACCATCAGCTAGAAACTCTAACGAGGAGACCCAGACCTTCATCCATTAGGTCAGCATAGATTTTTCAGGCCATAGCTGCTAAATTTATCTCTCTACCACCATAATTAGGCTAGGGAACAAGAAGACCCCCCAGTGTACATCATCTGGATGCCAACGACTTTCTTCCCTGCACCTACCATGTAACAACCTCCTCTTGGTGATCAGGGTTAATTATACCTGCAAGGGTGATGATTTCTTTCCCTGCCAGATAGTCTCTTGGTACAAGGAGCTCAAAGGGACTGAGTAGAAGCTATGGCTTAAGGTGTAAGAAAGTTCTCCCATTGTAAAACATTTCCTTCTGGAAATTAGGATCTCTAAATTCACAAAGCCCAGAGTTGTGGGGGAAATGCACAGATTCCCCAAGAGTGTCACTGAAATTTATGGTAAACAAAGACACTTCTATTTTTACTCTTTGATCTGCTGACCCATCTGTTTTTCCTATTGAGAACACACCATCATTGATTTAGGATAGATACTGAGACCTGGAGAATGGCAACACATCTACATAAGATAGCATCTCCAGTTGGGTTCTCAGCCATAAGTCAGGTTGTACCATATATCTGTCTAGCTAGCTGCTTCTGAATGATATAACAATGCAATATCTTATCAGACCAGTGGACTCCATTGTCTAGAGTCTATTGCTACACTGTGCTGCCTACTGTGGTTTACTTATTACCTGCTACCCTGCTCTTGTTTGATCTTAGATGTAATATTTTCATCTTAGGTCATGTTAATCTATTCTAACAAAAATACAGCATATCTGTCCCAACAGCTACAATGGGAACTACTAGTAGGTTGCATTTTCAGCAATCCACTGTCCGCCTCCAGGATCATTTAATTTTGGGGAGACAGATTGCTGATGCGAATGGAAACATTGTTATCATTGTTTGTGCATATTTTATTTCCAGGTGGCTCAGTTGTAAGAATCCACCTGCCAGTGCAGGAGAGGCAGGAGATAAGAGTTTAATCCCTGGGTCAGGAAGATCCCTTGGAGTAGGATGGCAACCCACTACAGTATTCTTGCTTGGAAAATTCCATGGGCAGAGGAACCTGGTGGGCTACAGTCCATGGAGTCACAAAGAGCTGACTGAGCATGCACATATTATGATGTCAAGGCTAACATCAACTTCATCCATTCTACCTGGAATGTCATATATTTTTGAAAATTTGCTATCCAGACTGAAGGGTAGTCAGTTTCATAGGGGAACTTTTACTTAGCCTTTTCTACTATAATTGTACTCAGTCACTCTTACTACAACTTACATCAGTCAGGTTTCAAAAGAAACAGAACTAAAAGACTTCATACACACAAACAAGTTGTATATATTAATATATTGCTATGAAGATTCTAAATTACTGAGTCTCAAATTACATTTTTATTTCCAGGTTACCTAGAATACAGGAGGAATGTTGAAAGGCTTTAAATGAATAAATAAGTTTATTTTTAATACAAAGTTATATTCTGTCCACATATTGACTCATTTAACTTGGGTATTTTTCATTTGATCTCCAGGTCCCTTAACCTTGCATTTAAAATACCCTCTTACAATATCAGTAAGAGGTAATTGTACCACTGGACTTTGGAATGCTCGAAATTTAGCTGATCTTTTAAATCATTTAAGGCCTATTCTTTGAAAGGAGCACTAAAAAGCTAGAGTTAAAATGAGGATATAGGCAAGAATGGTGAAACACCAAACATAATAATCAGAGGAAAGCAATAGCGGCTCATTAGCCTGAAGATATTGCATGTTATTGGGCAAGGGAGGACATGAAAGAAAGATAGATTGACATCTTTAAAGAGTTCCTTCATGTGTTTTGAAAGAGTAAAACTAGGCTCAAGGGAAAGATGTAGAGAGAAAGCTTGAAGTTTAGAAGGGGAAAACTATCCTAAGGTAAAGCTTAAAATAGAATGGCTGGCTCAAATTTAATTTTCTCATTCATTCATTCTTTAAACGTTTATATTGATTGCATACTTTGTACTAAGCCTTTGTTAGAAAGATTGGACACAGAAATGAATCAAGTTTGGCTGATTTATACTGTTAAGGTCCTCATAGTCTCTAGGAGTGAAGCATACAGATAAATGATAGCAAGTGAGTACTGTGCATTCAGGGATTCCCAGGTGGCATTAGTAGTAAAGAGCCCACTTGCCAATGCAGGGAACTTAAGAGATGCAGGTTTGACCCCTGGGTCAGGAAGATCCCCTGGAGGATCCCTGGAAGAGGACATGGCAACCCACTCCAGCATTTTTGCCTGGAGAATCCCATGGATAGAGGAGCCTGGTGGGCCACAGTCCCCAGCATTGCAAAGAATCGGACACAACTGAACCGACTTAACATGCTTGCACTGTACATTTAATAATAAGAATTGGGCAAAGCTCATGATATGTGGGTTGGGGATATGAGGTGGGAGTGATTTTCCCACTAAGGAAAAATTTCAGGGGTTAAAATATTTGCAATTAGAGGCAAAATGATTAATTAAAGGCAAACTCCCTTCAGGAGTTATTGAATCAAAGCTGAAAGCAGGCTCTCTAGCCCACTAGTTTTTTCCATTTTCTTCCTAGAATTGATAACCAAATGAAATTATCTCATACATGTTTATTAATATACTTATTACTATTCCCTCACCCTGCTAGGAAGCAAGCTTGGTCAGGGCTGAAGCCTCTGGTTCACAGTTCAGTCACCAGTGTCCAGATCACTGCCTGGCAAGTATTGGTGCTCAATAAATGCCTGTTGAATGAAAAAATAAAAATCGTTTCAGATTTTCCTATGACTAATAGCCTATAATTCTATGGTCCTTTGTAAAAGGTGTAAATATTAATTTTCATAGCAACAGTCAAAAATGCAAATATAAAAACTCCATTCTGAAGAGCAGTCACATCAGGGTGTTGTTTTACATTAAAATGTGCCATTTTAATTCAGTGGCAATTAGACTCAAAGCTTGGCTAAATTGATTAAAGAGCAGCAAACTGCAGCTCTATGGTCATAGCTATTAAGCATTTAAGCCAAGTAGTCATGATTAATGGGGAAACAGCATGTGGATCTATGTGTCCTTAGGCTCAACTATGTAGACAGGAATGCAGGTTTTCATAGGGAGGTATGTATTTCTCATTTTTTTTTTTTTTAACTCTCAGTGCCTAACTTATTTTATTTTCATACCAAGAACATATGCCACCAAATTAGGTTTCTTCCAAAATCACAAATAAAAGATCTTTCATCCTAAGGCACCTCCCACAAAGGTATCTGGACAAACTATCCTTCCCTGGGGGTTAGACAATGAAGAATCTTCCTTCAATGCAGGAGACCCCAGGTTCCATCCCTTAGTTGGGAAGATCTCCCAGAGAAGGGAATGGCAATCCACTCCAGTATTCTTGCCTGGAAAATCCCATGGACATAGGAGCCTGGTGGGCTACAGTCCATGGGGCCGCAACTAAGCAACTGAGCACTATGGAATTCAACCAATGAACAACTTCTGTATTTGGAAAATTTGGTGAATGGCATAGAAACTGAGTACTGTATATAGCTCTCTAAATTCTCTGATAGGTCCAGAAGCAGTTCCAAAAGATGGTTTATTTACTTTCTTTAAAAAAAATATGTATTTTTAAGTGATTGGGTAAGTGGGAGGTTCTGATATATACTTATGTTCTATGTGTGCCATATGTCTTAATGTACAACTGTTCAACCACAGGACCTTGGAAATCAGTATTTCCAAGCACACAACACAGCCCGATTGACCTCCTCTGGCTTGGTTCCATGTTGCTAATTATTTGGCTCCCAGAAACAGCATGCAACAGCCCCCAAATGAGACTGTATCAGAGGACGGGGCAGTTCAAGATGGCACCCACATAGTAGTAGCCACAATCTAATTGTTATTCTCTCACTGATTTGGGAAGGGGAAAAAAAAAAAAAACACCGGCCAATGATTACAATTTGAAGATTTTCTTCTTTCTAAAAGAGTACTTACTCAGGACCAGAAATCTCTCTGACAAAGAACTGATGTAGCAAAGCAGACATGTTTCACAGGTCTATGATTTCTGTTGGTCCTCTCCTAACAGTGAGTGAGTTATGCAATTTCCTCTTCTATTTGAAACATTCTTCATGGTCATTCTCTTTTTCAAGGAGACCAAAATACTTCTGAATACCTCTTCTCTGTCTGCTCATGTACTACTTGATTCAGTCTTGGCTTTCTACTGAGGTAGTAATTTAGGTCATTTGTCTCTTTGATGTATTCCCAGATAAGTATATTAGATCTACATAGTCTACAGGCAAGAGGCTTAGGCAAGAGAGCTTTAATTATCTGTATATTTTTAGTATATGGTTTTTGGAAGCAGCATATTTTAGTGAAAATATTATGGGCTTTAGTTTCCAAAATGATTAGAGTTTAAGTTCCACTTCTGCCTTTTTCTAATAGCCCTATGTTGGTTATTTATTTAACCACTTGAGATTTGTTTAATTTTTCATATAAATGACTATATCCCATATAAAGCATTAGATACACAAACTTAAGTCAAGCATGCTCCTTGTTTTCAAAACATCAAAACATGCAGTGAAACTGAAAGACACATAAATATTTTAATACAATAAAATTCTAAGATATTTGCAGGCATTAGGATGTAATAGAATAAGAGAAGAATTTTCTAAGTAAGACACTTTTATATAAGTTTAGTTCTTAATTCACAGAATAAAGATGCTCTCTATATGTATTTCCTTTCAATAATATCTAGCATCGACTCTTCAGGACTGCAATATAAGTGTGTTCATCCTTCAAAATGCAGTTACAGTTAACAGTTCACCATGAAATCTATGTGGTCTTTTCTTTCTGCATTTCTAACTCCTTTCTTCCAAAGCCATTAACACCGTACCAGCAGTAACTCATGTGAATTCTATCTCTTATTCCTATGCTGCTTTTGGATTTATGTTAACTGCTCCATCTGTCTTTTCTCTACAATGAAATTAAAAATTTCTAGAAAGCATAAGCACACATGGAATTCATTTCATCTCCTTCCACTGTACAACAAAAAATGGGTCTAGGAAATGCTTATGATAATTAGAAAGAAGATTGGTAAGAAAATAGAGAACCTGAAAAACACTACAAACCAACTAGCTATAATTGACTGTATATAGTGAACACTGACAAACAGCAGAATACATATTCTATTCAATGTACATTGAACATCCTCCTGGATAAGCTTTATATTAGGGCACAACACAAGTCTCAATAAATTTAAAACAACTGAAATGAAGTGACCTTTCAAATGGCAATTAGATGAATGTAGAAATTAATAACAATTAAAATTAAATGCAGATATATGGAAATTAGCCAACACAGTTTTAAACTCCAGTGGGTCAAATAAGAAATCATAAAAAATAACAAAATAGAGAAGAATAAATTAAAATATAATAACCATAATTTATGGGATGCAGTGATATCACTGCTAAGGGAATTTATAGCTATAAAACATAAGTTAATAAAGAACATCTCAAATTAATATTAACTGTATACCTAAAGGAATAAAAAAGAAGAGAAAACTAAACCCAAAATGATTAAAAGAAAAAAAATAAAAATTAGGGTAGAAGTAAAAGAAATAGGCATTATAAAAGTAATAGAAGGGATTTAAAAGTAAATATCTTGTTCTTTGAAAAAAATCACAAGAACTGACCTTTAGCTAGATTGACTATAAAAATGAAAAAAAATAAAAATAAAAAAAGTGTAAATCAAGTGTAAGTCGCTCAGTCCTGTCTGACTCTTTGTGCTCCCATGAATTATACAGTCCATGGAATTCTCCAGGCCAGAATACTGGGGTGGGTAGCCTTTCCCTCCAGGCAATCTTCCCAACCCAGGGATGGAACCCAGGTCTCCCACATTGCAGACAGATTCTTTACCAGCTGAGCCACAAGGGAAGCCCAAGAACACTGGAGTGTGTAGACTATCCCTTCTCCAGTGGATCTTCCCGACCCAGGAATCAAACCAGAGTCTCCTGCTTGCAGGTAGATTCTTTACCAACTGAGCTATCAGGGAAGCCCTATAAAAATGAAAGGTACCAAATAAGTTATTAGAAATGAAAATAGGGGCATTATTACCAATCAGTAATATTGATTTTAAGAGAAGACTGTGGACAATTATATGCCAACAAATTAAATAAGCCAGATCAAATAAATAAATTTTTATAAATGTATACTTACCAAAACTGATTCAAGAAGAAATAGAAAATTTGAAATGACCTATTACAGGTAAAGTGATTGAAATGGTGATCAGCAACTTCTT
>NW_011495032.1:2499630-2516828 GCF_000754665.1 Bison bison bison
ATATAAAGAGAATCCTTCCTAACCCATTCTGTGAGGTCAATATTACCCTGATACAAAAGCAGAAAATGAATGAAAGTACAAGAAAACTACAGATTAATATTACTAATAAATTTAGATGCCAAAATCTTCAATTAAAACATTAATTAAATCCTCAATTAAAACATTAGCAAACTAAATCCAGCAACATATTAAAGCACTACATACTCCATGACTAAATGAAACTCATAGCAAGAAACAGTATTTCAGTGTAAAAAAATCAATCCATGAAATGATGGGGGGAGGGGAAAGGCACAGGATTAATTCAGTTGATGCATTAAAAGCATTTGACAAATTGTAACACCATTTTGTGCCTAAACACACACATACTGTAAACTAGAACAAAGAGAAAACTTTCTCAACATCATAAAAAACATTTATGAATTGAAAATCATACACAGTGGTGTATGATTAGTATACACAATGATATCTAAATCACATCTGAAATCATACACAGTGGTGAAAGACAGTGCTTTCTCTTTAAAATCAGAAAGCAGTCAAAAATGGCTGCTTTCATCACTGCTATTGACATCACTATTTAACATTGTATGTAAATACAGCAGGAATAGAGATTATTCATTGACTCAAAAATACGGACTTCTACTCACTGAGGCCACACTTGGCTATGGCCTCTGTTGAGCACTCAATCTGATACCAACAGAAACCAATGCTGAGCACTTGATATGACACCATCCCTGGGGTGATCAGTCAGTTACTGCTGGAAGATTGATTACACTGAGCCACTTTCATTGTGAAAAGGACAGCATTTTGTTGTTACTGGAATAGACACTTACTCTGGATATGGACTTATCTTCCTTGTGCTCAATGCTTTCACCAAAACTACCATCCATTGACTTAACAGTATGGCTTATGTACCACTAGGGCATTCCATGCAGCATTGTTTTGAATCAAGGACTTCACTTTACAATAACAGAAGTGCAGCAATGAGCCCATGCTCACAGAATTCACTGATTTTAACATGTACCCCACCATCCTGAAGTAGTGGGCTTGTTAGAATAATGAAATACCATTTTGAAGACTTAGTTACAATGCCAGATATGTAGTAATACCTTGCAGGGACGGTGCAAAGTTCTCCAGAAAGTTGTATATGCTTTGAATCACCACAATTACAATAGAATTCAGTTACAAAAGTGAGAGGGCTTCCCTGATAGCTCAGCTGGTAAAGAATCCACCTGTAATGTAGGAAACCCCGGTTCAATTCATGGGTTGGAAAGATCCCTTGGAGAAGGGATAGGCTACTCACTCCAGTATTCTTGGGCTTCCCTTGTAGCTCAGCTGGTAAAGAATCTGCCTGCAATGTAGGAGACCTGGATTCGATCCCTGGGTTGTGAAGATCCTGTGGAGAAGGGAACAACTATCCACTCCAATATTCTCCCTTGGAGAATTCCATGAGCTGTCTAGTCCATGGGGTCACAAAGAGTCAGACATAACTGAGTGACTTTCACGAAAGTGAGGATTATAATTGTCATGAGTATTTCCTCCTTATCTTATTTTTTTTTATTTTTTTTTCCTCCTTATCTTATTGTCACACACCCTGGCAGCTCAGCAGGTAAAGAACCTGCCTGCAATGCAAGAGACCAAGGTTCAAACCCTAGGTCCTGAAGATCTCCCGGAGAAAGGAATGGCAACCCACTCCAGTATTTTTGCTTGGAGAATTCCATGGACAAAGGAGTCTGGTGGCTACAATCCATGAGGTCACAAAGAGTCAGACAAGACTGAGTGACTAACACTTGCACTATATACATATTCCCTGGTGGCTCAGAGGTAAAGCCTCTGCCTGCAATGTGGGAGACTCAGGTTTGATCCCTGGGTCAGGAAGATCCCCTGGAGAAGGAAATGGCAATCCACTCCAGTACTCTTGTCTGGAAAATTCCGTGGGCTAAAATCCATGGGGTTGCAAAGAGTTGGACATGACTGAGTAACTTCACTTTCACTTTTCATATGAAAAAGTGAAACATTTTTGCTTTTACTTTGGGCTTCCCTGGTAGCTCAGCTGGTAAAAAATATGCCTGCAATGCAGGAGACCTGTGTTCAATCCCTGGGTTGGGAAGATCCCCTGGAGGAGGACATGCCAACGCACTCCAGTATTCTTGCCTGGAGAATCCCCATGGACAGAGGAGCCTGGCTGCTGCAGACCATGGGGTCGCAAAGAGTTGGACATGACTGAGTGACTAAGCACATATGTACATGTCAATTTTATATCAGAGTATCTAACTTATGGGATATCAGGAATAGCAGACATCACTCAAAGACTTGACTTTAACCCCCTTCTAGAGAATGAGTTAGTACACTTTTGGTTGGATGCAGGATAAATGTGTTAGGCAACATTATTGCTATTTCTTTATTTGTAAATTAAGTATGGTTTAAGGAGATACATTAAAAGGACTCCCCAGGTATGGCACACCACTCCAGTACTCTTGCCTGGAAAATCCCATGGACGGAGGAGCTTGGTAGGCTGCAGTCCATGGGGTTGCTAAGAGACAGACATGACTGAGTGACTTCACTTTCACTTTTCACTTTAATGCATTGGAAAGGAAATGGCAACCCACTCCAGTGTTGTTGCCTGGAGAATCCCAGGGACGGGGGAGCCTGGTGGGCTGCCGTCTATGGGGTCCCACAGAGTCGGACACGGCTGAAGCGACTTAGCAGTAGCAGCAGGTGGTGTTAGTGGTAAAGAATCCACCTGCCAATGCAAGAGACATAAAAGACGTGGATTTGATCCCTGGGTCGGGAAGATCCCCTGGAGGAAGGCATGGCAACACACTCCAGTATTCTTGCTTGGAGAATCCCACAGACAGAGGAGACTGGAGGACTACAGTCCATGGGGTCACAAAAAGGCAGATAGTACTGAAGCAAATTAGCACACATGCATGCAAGGAGATGCATATGGGTGGCAAGTTGACAAGGGGTGGACTTATAATTATTAATTGTATATGTCAACTTGACTGGCCACAAGGTACCCAGATTAAATGTTATTTCTAGGTGTGTCTATGAAGATATTTCCACATAAGATTACATTTGAATCAATGAACTCAGTAGATTGCCTTCCTCAACATAGATGACCATCATTCAGTCCACTAGCACCTTACTAGAACAAAAGATGTAGGAAGAATTTGATTTTTTTTTTTCCCTTGAGCTGAAACATCTCATCTTATTTTCTCTTGCCCTAGGGTTTGTACTAAATTATACCATCTGTTTTCCTGGGGGTCTGTAGCTTATAGATAATAAGTTGCAAGACTTCTCAACCTTCATAAATGTGTGAGTCAATTTCTCCTAATCTCCCTCTTTCATATATATTTGTATATACACATACATGAGGCTTTCCCAAGTAACTCAGTGGTAGAGAACCTGGTGCATACAACTTATTTTTTCTACTTCTTTGGCTTTGGAGAACATTAAGATTTTTAATCATTTTAAGTCTTAAATAATTATCACAGTCTCTCCAATCTAATGCAAACAATATTTAAATTATGTGTCCATGGATTATAATTACACAATTTATTGAGAGATATTTGATCCAAGATATAGTTTCTCAGATTACAAATATAATTGATGTTCTTTTTAAAGTGCTATTATCTATAGATATTTTAAGCCTAAATATGTCTCTCTCTCTCTCTTTTACACACACACACACACACACACACCCCTTTAGAAAGCCAATGAAATTATGGTATCAATATATAGTAGTAGTATCTTCTCCAATTGTAGAAAAAGTAAAACAACCTGCAGAAGGCATTATTCTAGTATAAAGAAATGTGAAGGGAGTTAGCATCAAATGATATGAGGTGAAAATATTTTCACATTCAGCTGAGGAGCTGAAGGGCAAATAACTCCATTTGTGGAATTTGATGAGCCCTAAAATGTGAGTAATTTCCTTTTATCTCTAAAGAGAGCTGTGAAAGTCTCACATAAGTCTAGCTTCTATTTGGTCCTCCTGTCAACATGATTAACTGAAGTCTTTAAGTGGTTATTATGAGTTCTAATAAGGAGTCTGTGAGTGAATATTTTGTCTTTTAGAGTAACACTTCTGCTTACTCAACTCTGAAGCAAACATTACAAGGCAACAGACACAAGACTGCTAGTGAAAGTTAGTTTTCTAAGATATCACAATCCACTCCTTGAACACAGAGTGTGTTGTTGAGAGAAGACTATTTTTGCCTGGAAAATTCCATGGACAAAGGAACCTGGCAGGTCACAATCCATAGGGTCACAGAGTCAGACACAAGTGAGTGACAACACACACACACACCTGATACCTTTCATTTGTTTCCTCCCAGGTCAGGAGAGTCACATGAGCAGTTGAAATCTCAAGGGCTCCTACAACCACTTGGGTTACCATGATTCTCCAAATATGTATTGCCTTCAAACACTCATTCCCAAAGCCTGCACTACATCTTGCTGAGTTTTTGTATACCACTTATTGAATAGAAAGTGAAAATAATTGAAAAAATATTGAAAATATTGAAATTAATTGAAATTATTAATTATTGAAAATAATTGAAAAATAGTAAGCAACTAGTGAAAAATCCAAACTTTAATTTGGCCAGCACAGGGAGCCTTCTGTGTACCTCACCATCTAAATTGAAATTCCTTATTTTAAAATAATTAGATATCAGTTCACTCTGTTTTTCAAACTTCTTTAGCTAAAACCGAAGGTTCATTCATTTGTTTCAAAAAGGAATTTGAGTATGTATAGTCTTGCAAATTATAAAATTCCATTTTTATAATCTATTTTTACATTAACCTTTTTATAAAATGAATTGTATTTAATATTATCATTAAAAATATATTTATGCAGATATACACCTACACACATATGCACACACACCCACTACAGATCAACCCAAGAACAACCCTCATGTTGATTTTCAATTTTATTCCACTCTTAGCTTTGTACTTGAAACAATTGATTAACATAAGGTGCAATACACTGCAGTGAAACATTGAAATAGTTTTAGAAAAATGATGGCCTGAGAAGAAAGGGTAAAACCAGCATTTGCATATCATAACATTTTAGCCTCTTTTCTATATTCTTATGTAAAAAAATGCCGGTTTTTCCTGATGTTTCTTTTAAAATATCTTTTTATTATCTTTTTCGGTGGGTAAACTGATTTACTGGCTTGCTACCGAAGCATTCCAATACTTTGGCCACCTGATGCAAAAAAGTGACTCATTGGAAAATAACCTGATGCTGGGAAAGATCAAAGGCAGGAGGAGAAGGGGATGATAGAGGATGAGATGGTTGGATGGCATCACTGACTCAATGGACATGAGCTTGAGCAAGCTCCGGGAGTTGGTGACAGACAGGGAAGCCTAGCATCCATGGGGTCTCAGAGTCAGACACGACTGAGCAGTTGAATTGACTGACTGACCTAAGCACTGCTACTGGTGAATGGACCTTATCTATGGCTTTAAATATTGAAAAAAATTTTCTGTTGCTATAGTTATTTTGTTTTTTACTTTATTTTGATTTTGGACACCTGGATCTCCTTGTCTGTTAATGTTAATGGGAGTGACAGGAAAACATGAAATACAGAAACTATTTTATACAGATAATTTAGAACTTTTGTATCCTTAGAACACGTATAAAGACATAGTGAAAAATAGTAAAAAAAATTTTGAAGGAAAGCTTGTAATTTGTTTTTTTTTTCTATTCAAAACAGAGCAAAGGGAGATTTGACCAATATTTATCCTATCTGATATCATCAGTCTTACCTGATTTCATTATACCATGTATTTCCAATTGCACACATGAATCTGAAGCATTCTATGATTTCCCAAAGTAGAAGCCAAACAAGAAAAAAGTCAAATAAATAACCTAACTCTACACCTAAAGCAACTAGAAAAGGAAGAAATGAAGAACCCCAGGGTTAGTAGAAGGAAAGAAATCTTAAAAATTAGAGCAGAAATAAATGCAAAAGAAACAAAAGAGGCCATAGCAAAAATCAACAAAACCAAAAGCTGGTTCTTTGAAAGGATAAATAAAATTGACAAACCATTAGCCAGACTCATCAAGAAACAAAGGGAGAAAAATCAAATCAACAAAATTAGAAACGAAAATGGAGAGATCACAACAGCCAAAGTAGAAGCCATATTATGAAATTAAAAGGGTTTCATCAAGTTACCTTCTCTACTAGCTCAGTTGGTAAAGAATCCACCTACAATGCAAGAGGCCCCAGTTCGATTCCTGGGTCTGGGAGATCTTCTGGAGAAGGGATAGTCTACCCACGCCAGTATTCTTCAGCTTCCCTTGTGGCTCAGCTGGTAAAGAATCTGCCTGCAATGTGGGAGACCTGGGTTTGATCCCTGGGTTGGGAAATTCCCTGGAGAAGGGAAAGGCTACTGACTCCAGTATTCTGGCCTAGAGAACTCCATGGACTGAATAGTCCATGGGGTCGCAAAGAGTTGGACATGACTGAGTGACTTTCACGTTCACTTTCATCAAGTTACTGTATCTATCAGTGAACATGCTGAAATAAAATTATTGCTTTCTAAGTGAGGTCAAACCTCACCCTGGCAGGCTAATCACCTTGCCAGATCTGCACCACACAGTACAGATGTCTCAGATGATGCCACAGTGAAGAGATGGCATACAGTCTGATCTTTGGTAATGAATTAGCCCAACTCTAGAATGCATTTGCAGTCTATACCAGTCTGAGAGACTGTGGATGGTAAATGAGAAAAAAATTGAATTAAGAGAATTTAGTTATGATCTCCAAAGGTCCTTCAATACCTGGGTTATATGATTCTAAAACTCTTGCCAAGAAAACGTCTGATTTAATTGACTAGATAATTTAATTGACCAAATATATCTATCTATTCAAATCAAAAGATACAGCAGATGTGAATCCTGCACTGGAGAATTGATAAGGTTAATTATGTGTGTGTTTTCTTTCCAGACAGACCATGAAGAGAGTTAATCATTAAAAGCTTTTTGAAAGTGGAGTATATGGGATAATACAGCCCAATATTCTACCTAAATCACACTATTCTTGAATACTATTAATATTAGCTTTTTTCCGTATACCCTCTCATATGATTTCATTAGCCAAACCTGATCAAGATAGAATCCTACTCATGTTTTTAATCATGTTAAGTTTTAAAAGAAGCATCTATAGTATATAAATAAAGCTTTATATACATTCAATATTTAAGGGTAAAACAACAATAACAATATCTATTTTATATCTAACACCTCTCATTTGCCTGATGTTTTCAACATATTTAAAAAATATCTTTTAATCCTTAAATTCTGGTTTCATCCTGCATTTCCCTAAGTAATATATTTGGAGAAGAAAACAAGTAATTTATCCTGTATAGTTTCCTGTAGTCTGGAGATACTAATTTTTACTAAGTAGTCAACCAAAATGCTTTTAATACAATGCTATATGTGCGTTGCATGCATGCTCAATTGTGTCTGATTCTTTGTGACCACATGGATTGTAGCCTCCATTTAGCATTATATTTCACTTGCTATTTTTCCAAAGTTCTTTTACGGGATCTGATTTAATCTGCTTGGTCCATGCATCATAAGTAAAATCAGTAATGAAAATGGCCCCTCTAGGGAACGATAATGAAATACAGGGTTAAAGAAGCCAGGTCAATGCATTGGTTTAGATTTATGGCAGGCCTGCCCCCAGGGCCTCTCATAGTGTCCCATGCCAGAGCAAACTGGCCCTGAACCATTGCCTGGCCTCTGCCCATAGGCTGCATACACTAGAGTGCTTTGACAGAGGAGAAAAAGAAAAAGAAAATAAAAAAGTATAAACCAGGCCAGACTGATCACATGTTTACACTGAGTTGCTTGAGGTTGAGTCTAAAGACTGAGTTGCCATCAAGGTGAGAGCCCGGGTATCCTTATCAAACTTCAGTGACAATAAGCAAGGCAAAATTATTTTAAACAAAAATTAATATTAAAATTTAAAGCCATAGAAGATGTAATTTCAACAAGATGCAGATTGTGAGAAGATTTTAACAAGCAATTTAGGAGAGGATATAGCCAGTACCAGTATATTAGAAACTTAATTTTATGGGCTATTTCCTCTAAGGCCAAATTTGAAGGTTTATATAAATCATAGTGAACTGAGCCTGAAGGACAGGGAGGCCTGGCGTGCTGCAGGCCATGAGGTTGCAAAGAATCAAACATGACAGGGTGACTGAACAACAACGATGAACTGGTCACTTATTAGATTACATTGGAAATCCAAGTATTACTGTTCTAATTTTATGGAGAAAGTATTAAGTTCAGATCGATTTTTTACTTGAATGAGTCTTTAATTTTAACACTCTTTAATTCTTTACCATACTCTTTTTAAATGATCTTACTGTTTTTAACCCTAAAACATCCTATGCTGTCTAGACCAAGAAAAATATAAGAATCCCTAATAAAAAGTTTGATACTTACAAAATCAACTAAAAGAAAACTTTTTTTTTTTTTAATTTTGAGTTTGTTAATCAACCAAGGTTGGAATCCACTGCTTAGCTTATATCACACCAAACCTCACAGTTCTACCTCATTCTATTTTATTGTTTGTTGACATATTTAAATGATAGAGATCAGAGGTAACAAGATGTACAGGAAACTTTTTCTCACTTTGGAGTTAACCTTGTTTTTCAACCGTGGGCAAATCAGCTTCTTTACCTTTCCTTTTCTTTAAAATAGAAATTTAAATACCCACCTTGAAGATGAATATTAAATTGAATAACATAAGAGATTGGATGATAGAAAGTACTCAGTAAATGCTACTGTTCATTCTTCTTTTAATCAATGATGCATTGATTTAAAAAACAAGTGCACTAATGGCTACATTAAATACAGGCATAATTTCGCTACAAATTATTTGTAAAAATAAAAGAAGCAACGAGTAGATTTATTTTAATTCATTTTTAACATCTAGGTCTTGCTGTTGAGTTTATTAATTCATGTATTTATGTTCAGGGTAAATAAATGTCCTCTAGAGAATCAAGGGGTATTTTCTTTATTCAATAATGAATCATATCTAAAAGGGGAACTTAAAAAGCATCTGTAAGCTTTGAAGATTATAACATTTGCTGTTGTAAACATGGGAGGAAACATGTAATATTTATTATAAGTGGCCTGTTGGTCAAAGAAATAAGAGTGCTCCCCGAGGTAAAATAACCATGAGAAGCACACCTAACAAGAAATAAGTAAGGAAAGAATTTTCCATGATCTTGTCTCTTCTAGTTCCATCTAGTGTATTAATCACTCAGACAATGAGACACACACTGAACAGCTGGTCTGAATATCCTGTGAAGTCCTGGAAATTTTGTAATTGGTGTTGGCTCTCAGCACTAGCCCAGGGATATTCAGGATGGCACAGTGAACGTGGAGATGCAAAAGACTTCTCCATTTATCTGAACCTCTGGGGAATCATTTGTTTAGAACTTGGAACTAACTGGGCTTTTCTGTTCTCCAAGCAGCATTTGGGTTATTCAGCCACCCTCAGCATGGGTCAGGCTTGCCAAGGAAAACCACCCTGCTACAAATTCTAAGATTCTCCTTGATACTTAAACTTCACATCTGGTAACACATTGGAAGTTTTCCAATCCCTACACAATTTTTATTTTATTTTTTTCCGGAAAAGGAGACTATTCACCATGTAATTCAAAGTAATATTATCCTTTTCTACAGAATTAATGAGAAGCTATAATTGCCAGCACTGTTTACCTGCTACTCTGGGAGTATATTTCCAAGGCACATGAATTAGCCATCGCCAGCTTTCTAATTAGCCTGTGACAACTTTAATTCTAAAGGCATGTTTAATCAACAGCAACAGATGGAAATGCGCCTGGTGGTAAGTCATTGTGTTCACCGCTCCTAAGAGCACGTTTGTCCCAATGGCTCTGAATTATAAGCTATTTAGCATAGTAAGTGCTAAATTACTGGTAATGTTCTCCATCTTTTTTAGGCTATCAGAGTTACAGTACATGAAAGAAATTATTATCACTGACATATATGAATACTTACTACATACTAAACACTATTATTAAACTTAATGAAGCCTCTAAATAACACCTCATGTTAGGGGATTTTTATATTCCCATTTTACAGATAAGGGAATTGAGCCTCAGAAAAATCAAAATGACTCGCCAAAATTTCCACAGGTCTTAGCAAGAGGGTTGAAATTTAAATTAACCATGATCATGTGGTAATAAAATCTTTGTTGTTCTTAGTCATATGTGGCTGTTCACTGTAGTGGTTTTAGACTTTGCTGACAAAATTGTGTTATTCTGTGGATCTTGTGATTATAAGATCCAATTTTTCTAACTTTTCTCCTCATAAGGATCAGTAATATACACAGAGGGTAGAAGCTGTCTGCTTTGTCCTTTTATTAATTTTACAAATATATATTAATTCAGAGTGAGTCACTGTACGAAGTTGGACTTATCATTATCTATCTTAAAAAGAGGTCCAGAGACTTTCAGACAACTCTCTCAGTGATGTTCAGACGTTCACTGGAGGTACCTTCACCAAGACACCCATAAGTATACACTTGGTGGCTTTTCCTCCAGCACCCATCAGCCAGCCTTTCTAGAATTTCATCACTGCCAGAGAAAGACAATCCAACAGGCTCTGATTGCCTTTTCTTAAAGTTCCCTGACTTAATATATCAAAGTGGGTTGCCATGCCCACTGGAGGATATATCAAAGTGGAGGATGCCATGCCATCCTCCAGGGGATTTTCCTGCATCTCCAGTGTCTCCTGCATTGGCAGACAGGTTCTTTACCACTAGCACCATCTGGGAAGCTCAGATGCAGGGAAGGGATGCCAGTTTAGGAATTTGGATCTCCTTGACCTGTCCTTTTCAAAACACAATTTCTTCTTTGCCTCTCTATCTCAAAGGACAGTACAGATTAAACATATCTAGACCTGGTATTTGAGGAATCTAAACAATAACTTCAGCATGTATGTCCAAATCGATACGAGTTATTCAAAAATCTCTTGAGGTGAGATCTGCACATCTGTCACTGCGAAAACATCCCATGGAAATGTCATATATAGCTAGGGTTGGGATGTGTAGCTTTAAACATTCAAGCCTTGACCACTGGATGTGAGGAGCCTACTCACTGGAAAAGACCCTAAGGCTGGAAAAGAATGAGGGCAAGAGGAGAAGGGGCAAGAGAGGATGAGACGGTTGGATGGCATCACCGACTCAATGGACTTTAGTTCGGGCAATCTCAGGAAGATGGTGAAGGACAGGGAAGCCTGGTGTGCTGAGGTTCATGGGGTCACAAAGAGTCAGAAATGACTTGTGATTGAACAACAACAATTCAAGCACAGAGGGTTCTTCAATGTTTTTCTAACGAAAAAAGTTATGGGCTTATATTACATCCTAAAAGTCACTGATACATTGCCCACACTGTTTGTTTCTTAGGCACAGAAAGTGGAATCTGGAAAGGTTCTGGCCTCTACAATGATTCTGCAGTGTTTTGTCCCCTCTAATTTGGAATGTATTATTGTTGGAGAAATGACAACTGTGATGTGATCTGAACAGATACCACTTTCATTTCTTTGTAATTAACCCCAGAGAAGACCTTTATTCATTTTGGAAATGTAGACATATCTAGCTACCAAACATGGTTTAATCACCTTAGAATTAAAAAAGAATAAATTAGACTTTTTCTGTTCCTCAATGATCATTGGCTTTTTCTCTTTCATTTGGTTAACAAATAGTAACTGTAAGAGGTTCAGGTCTACTGCTTGATCTTTCTTTCCATCCTGAGTGAAATTCTTTAAAACATAGGCACACATGCACACATATGTACACGCACACACACACACGTCATATCATGTTAGTAACAAAGGGCCTTTAGAGACCTTTAACTTACAAATGGGGAAACATCCATTATTTTTCAAATCAAATAGTTTTATTCACTTACAGTCACACACATAATAAGAATTATTCAGTTTAAACTTAATTGGATCGAGTCACTGAAAGTCAGGTATATGTTAGTAATATAACCTAAATGTAACAGTCAATGTACCAGGTAGTCTTCCTGAATTTGAATAATAAAACACCCTTTTGGCCTATAGATTAAATTAGGCTAGTCTAAGATTATAAAATGACTATTTCATCTTAAAAAAAAAATATATATATATCATGAAATCACTATTTTGTGCCATGCACTCAACTAATCTGTCCCTGTGAATTAGTTTGCCCAAACTAATTCTATCTGGTCACATGGAATAATGTACAGGCATGCATCTCTTTATCACAAGACACTAAAACGTTTATAAAGCTACAGGAGCAAATAATCACAAGTATAACAATAATACAAATAATATTTCTACAGTGTGTTGTCAGTTTTTTAACGGATGAAAGGATACCTTGACATAGATCTTTTGACATTGACCCCTTCTCTCCAAGGCCCCCTTTATCTGTGTTTACTGCACAGGTCCCTGTACCCCAAAGCGTCCATTCTTGGTTCAATACTCTTTTGTCACCATCTTGAAATTCTTAATATACATGACGTCCTTGTACTGTTATTTTGCATAGTCCCTACAAGTTATGTAGCCATTCCCCTCCATCCCTGCTGTTTAGTCTTGCAATTAACAAGTTTATGCTTATGATGTCTCTGATATTTCTTGGTTAAGCTCAAAGCTTGGTGGCAGAACTTGACTCTTGACTCTCTCAGGTAAGATCAACACATATTTCTCCTTGCTCTGTGCTCCTGATTGCTCCTGGTATTCTCACACCTCACCAACCTCAGGAGACCTGAGGACACAGGCCAGTGTCAGGGCTCTGACCTGTAATGTCTGCTGGGTTTGCTCAAACTCACCTTATCACCCACCCAAGCCACTGATAAGATCAAGCCCCCAATTAAAAGCTGGAAATTATTCCTTACAAAACTACAGACCAAAAAATTACTTCTATTTTCTCTGCTTTTTTTTTTTTTTAAAGCATTACACCTACATTGAATCTTTGTAGTTAGTATCCTTGTTTCTTTGACAATACACTGAGAAGTCATCTCAGAATGAGCCCATTCTGGTCCCTTTAATCTTAGTTCTCTTAGTGTCTGTGTCAGAAAATGACACATTCTTGATTTTTCCTCAAATTCTAGTCAGATACTGTGTTTCCAATGTTAATATACAGAGACAGCACACATGCAGTCATTCTAAAGGTTAAAACATTTTCTCTTTCTATGAAAAGAGGCATTATTTTTTCTTGTTAAAAAAAGTAATTTCTTAAAAGGCAACCAGCTCTATGGATTGGGGCAATTGAAGTATCTTTACCCTAACAAAATGACTTACGCACATATACACACGTGCACATTCTCCACTTGGGAAATTAATGTAGCCTATTTTTTAAATATTTAATATTCTCAGCCATGCTGACAAATTGAGTTATCAAGGGCAGAGCTGAAAACAAGAAAATCATCCCATAGCCCCTTTATTAATATAAAGAAACACTTCAATATGTGAATGGTCCCAAATTCAGAAAGAGTTTGTAAATATTTTTTCAAGGAAATTATTCGAATCCCATGAAGATATGCGTAAGAAATAAGAGCAAACGGCAGAGGATACAGGGTTTCTGTGAATAATATCCACGTCACTGATGTTTCATTCAAAGCATGTTTCTATGTCACTGATGATGCATTCAAAGTAAAACTTACTACCCCCAAAATGATAGGCATTTTTTTTTCTTGGACTATACATCTTCTTATTTTTTTACTCATCAAACTGCTAATATCATAAGATTTTAAAAAAAAAAAAAAAAACCTTTCTGATTTTATTAAATTGAAAAGCTAGTCTGTATGCAAATAGCTGGGTGTGTCTGAGACCGTAAAAGTGGTATCTGCAGAGTTTCTATGATTTAAAACTCTGAAATTGTATTCATTTGTTTTGTAGCATATGTGTGTATCCTAAGTGCTCATGTATTCAAATCCTCTGCTATATTGCACAAGTTTTTATTGCTAAGATGGTCTTATTAAATGATTCAAACAAGCCAAATTCAACTGAAAGACAGCCTTTGAGCATTTTATATTGATGTGGTCAGGAATTAGGACAATTTTCTAGGAAAAGACACATATACCCATGTTATAGTCATTGTGTCTCTCAAGTTCACAGTTGCTGGCCAGACTCTGAAAATAGGGGAGGAAAACAACATGAGTCTAAGTATTGTTTGAAATACAAGATTTTGTTAATTTTTAATTGATACATGGACACACAATCAAAGATACGGTCAATCTTACTAACTTGCTTAACTGCCATTTAGCACATTGGTCAAAAGCTATGTTTGAATATTAAAACTTTAGAAGCAAGATAGTTTAATAAGCCATGTAAGGCAAGGTGTGGAAGAGAGGACCAGAAATGACAGTAACAAAAGTGTTTTTTACTACAGGTCATTATGTTAAGTGGTAAATACATGTTTATTTTTAAGACGTCTGAAAATATGGTCAACTGGTGTGACTGACGTTTACTCTGAATGTGAGAAAGCAAGACAATAGCTGTTAATGAAGAATAAAACGGAATCACCAGCTACATCTTACAGAACAACTGCTTTATCAGTCTACCTCACTTTACGCTAAATATTACCTGTCTAAATATACCATTTTGCCCACTAAGGATTATTTTAATTCACAGAAATAAATAGTGCTACTATTAAGACTGAGCAACTTTCTAAGTGTTACTGACAATAGTACACCTTCCTTTTTACAAAAAACGTCACAATTACAGCAGTTTTAGTAATAAAGCTACCCACTCCAGGGTTCTTGCCTGGAGAATCCCATGGACGGAGAAGCCTGGTAGGCTGCAGTCCATGGGGTCACACAGAGTCGGACACGACTGAAGCGACTTAGCAGCAGCAGCAGCAGTAATAACTTGAATACCCAGGAATTTCAAAAACTAATTGATAAAAATTAAATTCCCCAGAAGAAAAGGCTGTACTTCTGCTACCTTACTTAACATGTAAGATATTTTTTATGTTGTCCTCAGCAGTAGCATATTGTCATTCATTGGGGAGGATTTGCATTGAAAGGATAGCTTGAATTTATGTAAAAGTGTGATGAATATGAAAACGATCAAGCAATAAAATTCTGTTCTCATCTTTAAAATATATATACTTACATAGCATGTGCTGTGCATTTATTATTTTTATTTAAGTTATTAAATCCTATAAGTTTGAAACACAAACACACACACACACAAACAGAGTGTCAGAATGCTTTAGGCAAGTTCAACTTATTCTGTATGCTCACATATTATGTGCATTCACAAAGAAAATGGGAAGAATTACCCTAGAGTAATTTCTGGATTCATTTGTTTACCATGAATCTTCCTAAATTTTACTGTTATTCTAGCAACATGTAATAAACAAGCCAGAATGTGTCATACTATGTTATTGAATAATTATAAGGCAGCACGGCAACTGTATAATTTCTTGGTAATAAAGAATAAAAATAATGAAAGCAACAGAAAAACAGAGCAGAAAGGAATTTGAAAGTATTTCCTTTCTGATAAAACATGGGCCCTTCACAATTATATACACATTTAAATTTGTGTGCTGTTCTCTTATTAGTTCTGAGAACTGTTACAGTTGGATACAGAGTTGAATATACCTGATGAACTTACAATCAATTAAATAGTGCTAAATAATTTAAATTTGTCAAAAATATTTACATTATAAGTACAGTCTAAACCATGAGGCTATGAGAACTTCAGAATGGCTTTAAGGAAAATTCCTTGGATGGATGTAATATTTTAGCTCCTCTCGCAGGGCAAGTGGAATAAAATAGCTTAAGGATGCATGGATGTTGGTGAATCACAATGTAATTACTTAATATTGGGCTTCTCAGCTAGACTCTAAGATCTCCAAGCTGAGGACAGGACAAATATCACTCCTATCCTCTCCTGCTTTCTTAATGGTTGGCAAAGAGTAGATATTTAATAGCATCTGTTGAATGGATAAATGAAATGCAATAGTCTGCATTTTTATGTCAAAAGAAAGGGAGAGATTCAGTATAAAATTTTTCTGGAAGCATAAAATTTGATGAAATGCCTGTTGTTTGTGGAAAAGAAAGTTTAGAGCCTTTGGTTTCTGGAGGTTAAATTAAATGTAACACAGAGATTGGGATTTGGTGCTACCATTAGTATAAACAGTCAGGACAAAAGTTTGTCTTGAGTCCATAGGATAAGAATTTAAGTTCAGGATGTATCGAATTTAGAAATGCAAAGTATCATATATTACAAACAGATTAGTAGTTTAAAATGCACTACTGGATGCCTAAAGAGACAGCGAACCTTTAAACGATAGATTTTTGGAACTAAAATTGCATACAACCATGATAGATAGATAGATAGGGATTCAATTCAATTCAATTCAGTAGCTCAGTCGTGTCCGACTCTTTGCGACCCCATGAACTGAAGCACGCCAGGCCTCCCTGTCCAGCACCAACTCCCAGAGTCCACCATACCCATGTCCATTGAGTCGGTGATGCCATCCAATCATCTCATCTTTTGTCGTCCTCTTCTCCTCCTGCCCTCAATCCTTCCCAGCATCAGGGTCTTTTCCAATGAGTCAACTCTTCACATCAGGTGGCCAAAGTATTGGAGTTTCAGCTTCAGCTTCAGTCTTTCCAATGAACACCCAGGACTGATCTCCTTTAGGATGGACTGGTTGGATCTCCTTGCAGTCCAAGGGACTCTCAAGAGTCTTCTCCAACACCACAGTTCAAAAGCATCAGTTCTTTGGTGATCAGCTTTCCTTATAGTCCAAGTCTCACATCCATACATAACCACTGGAAAAACCATAGCCTTGACTAGATGGACCTTTGTTGACAAAGTAATGTCTCTGCTTTTTAGTATGCTGTCTAGGTTGGTCATAACTTTCCTTCCAAGGAGTAAGTGTCTTTTAATTTCATGGCTTCAATCACCATCTGCAGTGATTTTGGAACCAGAAAAATAAAGTCAGCCACTGTTTCCACTGCTTCCCCATCTATTTGCCATGAAGTGATGGGACTGGATGCCATGATCTTAGTTTTCTGTATGTTGAGCTTTAAGCCAATTTTTTCACTCTCCTTTTGCACTTTCATCAAGAGGCTCTTTAGTTCTTCACTTTCTGCCACAAGGGTGGTGTCATCTGCATATCTGATGTTATTCATATTTCTCCTGGAAATCTTGA
>NW_011495032.1:2516928-2517539 GCF_000754665.1 Bison bison bison
TATTGTGATCCACACAGTCAAAGGCTTTGGCATAGTCAATAAAGCAGAAATAGATGTTTTCTGGAACTCTTTTGCTTTTTCCATGATCCAGAGTATGTTGGTAATTTGATCTCTGGTTCCTCTGACTTTTCTAAAAAGAGCTTGAACATCTGGAAGTTCAAGGTTCACGTATACTGAAAGATGAACTCCCAAGGTCAGTAGATAGGGATAGAGATGCAGGAACTATAAATTCAGATTTAGAGGTTGGTATAGGTCTAAATATAGATTTCCATTTATTTAGCTAAATATCTTATCACTTCATCGCAAATAGACGGGGAAACAGTGGAAACAGTGAGAGACTTTATTTTTGGGGGCTCCAAAATCACTGCAGATGGTGATTGCAGTCATAAAACTAAAAGATACTTGCTCCTTGAAGGAAAGTTATGACCAAGCTAGACCGCATATTAAAAAGGAGAGACTTTACTTTTCCAACAAACGTCTATCTGGTCAAAGCTATGGTTTTTCCAGTAGTCATGTGTGGATGTTAGAGTTGGACTATAAAGAAAGCTGAGTGCTGAAGAATTGATGCTTTTGAACTGTGGTGTTGGAGAAGACTCTTGAGAATCCCATGG
>NW_011495032.1:2517817-2521940 GCF_000754665.1 Bison bison bison
GAAGGGGACGACAGAGGATGAGATGGTTGGACGGCATCACTGACTTAATGGACATAAGTTTGAGTAAACTTTGGGAGTTGGTGATGGACAGGGAGGCCTGGCGTACTGCAGTCCATGGGGTTGCAAAGAGTCGGACTGACTGAGCGACTGAACTGATACATTTTAAATGTTTAAACACTTCAAACCACATGGTAGGAGGTAATAATTAAAACTGATGGAATGAATAAAATTTCTAAATAGTAAAAACTATTTGGAATACAATTATAGTAAAACATAAGGTTATAATTAAAATAACATAATCATTTAATTATTAATACATTTAATAAACAATATTTTAATATATGTAAATAAAAATAGTATAAAAAAACATGCAAGTATCTTATAATCTTATAGAATTAAACACATTTTCCCTATTTTATGAAGTGATTTTTTGTTGATGTTGTTCATACCTAAGTCTAAACTAAAAAGTTTATATGAGGGAGAAAAACAGAAACTAATTTTTCCTGACAGTAGCAGTTGATATTTTAAATCAACAGCGTTTGATTTATTGATTCAACTTCCCTCAAATGTTTTGAGCCCATCCTATTAATGAAAGATTAATAATTTAAGAACACAAATGGCAAAGTATATGACATTTTCATTTCTTTTTTTTGTTTCTCTTTATTTAGGAAGTGTCCTTATCAAATGATTTCTTACATAAGGACAGCTCCAACAGGCTAGTGCTTATTTTTGCTTTCTATAATAAATTATACTATAAAATGTCACCTCAGGACATAAAAGAATCTGTGAAGGAAATTCAACTGAAATCAAATTTCTAAAAGTGTTTTCCCATTGTTGTAACTAGTCAAAATAGTCCTAAAAGTTTGTGGAATAAAAATATTAACATCTCAAGTTGAAATATAAAGGAAAAAGGGATTTGCCCTCTCTTATATAGAACATGTACTTACTAAAGTATTGTTAAATGAATAAATGAATGAATGAATGAATTAAAAGAAAAGCCAGGAGAGTTGCAAGAGGATTGGTAAGACCCTTCTGATACCGTGTGCAAAGGGAAGGCCTAAAGATCATGATGTGACAGAGAGAAAAATCCCATGGCAATATAGCTCCCACACCAAACACGGGGTATGTAGATAAATGTAAAAGGAGTGGACCTGCGAAGGCAACCACAATAATATGAAATCTCAAACCCAACCTAATTCCCAAATAACTTAAAGCAAAGCCCCATAAAAAAGACAAAGGAGATAGGCATTCTGCCTAATTATTAGGTATAAGATCTATTTACCGTAGTTACTACTGTCCCATTCTAGAGGTCTCCATTTAAAGAACAAAGATTATAAGGCACATGAAAAGACAAAGCAAGAAACAAAACAAACTGAAAAACCCAATAACAAACTGCCAAGAGACAAAGTAATCATCTAAACACTCTCATGTCTTAAACAAATATTAAGACTCTGACAAGAAATTTAAAATGAAAGATTAAGAGTTTAAGAACACAAATAGAAAAGTACTTGAGACAAGATCAGATGGGAAATTTTAGCAGACATAACACAACTACATGAAATTATGATTTTCTCAGGGTAAATGAACAGTCATGGGATTGCTGGGCCACATGACAGTTTTATACGTACCCCAGTGTTCATTGGAGCACTATTTACAATAGCCAGCACAGAAAGCAACTTAAATGTCCACTGACAAATGAATGGATAAAGAAGATATGGTACATATATACAAAGGAATATTACCCAGCCATTAGAAGGAACAAAACTAGGTCATTTGTGGTGATGTGGATGAACTTAGAGTTCCACATCATAAAGGGAATATTTGAAAAAATGAAGAGGAAGAATTCTTAAAAAAAAATAGCCGGATAGATTCAAGAACCTTTAAGTTCAACAAGAAAGCAAACAAGTTATATGATTTTTGTAAGTTTTATCACTTTGGTAGCAGATACATACTTTTTTTTTTCCAGGCTCATATACAACTTCTTAGCCTTTTAATGCTGTAACTAAGGCAGTGGTACCCCACTCCAGAACTCTTGCCTGGAAAATCCATGAACGGAGGAGCCTGGTAGGCTGCCGCTAAGAGTCGGACACGACTGAGTGACTTCACTTTCCCTTTTCCCTTTCATGCATTGGAGAAGGAAATGGCAACCCACTCCAGTGTTCTTGCCTGGAGAATCCCAGGGACGGAGGAGCCTGGTGGGCTGCCATCTATGGGATCGCACAGAATCAGACACAACTGAAGCGACTTAGCAGCAGCAAGAATATGCAGATTTCATTTCCCAGGCTCCCTTGACACCCGGCTTCTTTTTAGTTACCACCAATAAGAGGGATTGATGGGAGATCAGATGGCAGGAGCATGAGGGAAGCCACTTTCTTCATCTCTATTTTGTCTGGCAGCATCTCTAGATGTGTGCATCTGCTAAGAATTTCTAGTTTCAACCACAAGACTTAACTTTTCTTGTTCCACCAAAATGGTAGCTGCACTCTCATAATTCCAAAACTGGCCATGTGTCGCCTCCTTCTATGAAAACTCTCACACCTGTCATGCATGGGATGTCAACAGCCACTGGGTGTCACTGGCTGGGTTACAGGGGCCAGTTGGCTGCTACTTATCAAGATACTAGCATCTAGGTAAATTTGTTGCTCCCTTCTCTCTCTCTCTGAACTTTCAACATGCAACTGATATTCTTTATACTTGTTCCCATTTTCCTGACAGAATACTAACTGAAAAAAAAAAAAAAAAGATCCACAAGAGTATAAGGTAGCTTCCTGCTCTTGCTTACTCAGTTGTATGTTGTTAAAACCAAATCCATGGCTTTCCAAAGGGAGCAGTGGTAGAGAATCTGCCTACCAATGCAGGAAATGCAGGAGACTCAGGAATGATCCCTGGGTGGGAAAGATCTCCTGAGTAGGAAATGGCAACTCACTCCAGTATTCTTGTCTGGAAAATTCCATGGACAGAAGAGCCTGATAGGCTATAGTCCATGGGATCACAGAATCAGACATGACTGAGCAACTGAGAACTAAAGCCAAATTCAAATATAAGTGATTTCTGAGCAAGAAGCAAATACTAAAATTAATCATAAACTGAATATGAGTGTGTGCTTCTGTTACAAGGGAGATGTGACTTAAAATATTTAGTGTGCTACATACAACAGACAACACAGAAATACAAAGGATCATAAGAGACTACTATCAACAATTATATGCCAATAAAATGGACAACGTCGAAGAAATGGACAAATTCTTAGAAAAGTGCAACTTTCCAAAACTGGACCAGGAAGAAATAGAAAATCTTAACAGATCCATCACAAGCACGGAAATTGAAACTGTAATCAAAAATCTTCCAGCAAACAAAAGCCCAGGTCCAGACGGCTTCACAGCTGAATTCTACCAAAAATTTAGAGAAGAGCTAACACCTATCCTGCTCAAACTCTTCCAGAAAATTGCAGAGGAAGGTAAACTTCCAAACTCATTCTATGAGGCCACCATCACCCTAATACCAAAACCTGACAAAGATCCCACAAAAAAAGAAAACTACAGGCCAATACCACTGATGAACATAGATGCAAAAATCCTTAACAAAATTCTAGCAATCAGAATCCAACAACACATTAAAAAGATCATACGCCATGACCAAGTGGGCTTTATCCCAGGGATGCAAGGATTCTTCAATATCCGCAAATCAATCAATGTTATACACCACATTAACAAATTGAAAAATAAAAACCATATGATTACCTCAATAGATGCAGAGAAAGCCTTTGACAAAATTCAACACCCATTTATGATAAAAACTCTCCAGAAAGCAGGAATAGAAGGAACATACCTCAACATAATAAAAGCTATATATGACAAACCCACAGCAAACATTATCCTCAATGGTGAAAAATTGAAAGCATTTCCTCTAAAGTCAGGAACAAGACAAGGGTGCCCACTTTCACCATTACTATTCAACATAGTTTTGGAAGTTTTGGCCACAGCAATCAGAGCAGAAAAAGAAATAAAAGGAATCCAAATTGGAAAAGAAGAAGTAAAACTCTCACTGTTTGCAGATGACATGATCCTCTACATAGAAAACCCTAAAGACTCCACCAGAAAATTATTAGAACTAATCAATGATT
>NW_011495032.1:2522040-2523215 GCF_000754665.1 Bison bison bison
GCTATAAAACACTGGTGAAAGAAATCAAAGAGGACACTAATAGATGGAGAAATATACCATGTTCATGGATTGGAAGAATTAATATAGTGAAAATGAGTATACTACCCAAAGCAATTTATAGATTCAATGCAATCCCTATCAAGCTACCAACCGTATTCTTCACAGAGCTAGAACAAATAATTTCACAATTTGTATGGAAATACAAAAAACCTCGAATAGCCAAAGCTATCTTGAGAAAGAAGAATGGAACTGGAGGAATCAACCTACCTGACTTCAGGCTCTATTAAAAAGCCACAGTTATCAAGACAGTATGGTACTGGCACAAAGACAGAAATATTGATCAATGGAATAAAATAGAAAGCCCAGAGATAAATCCACGCACATATGGACACCTTATCTTTGACAAAGGAGGCAAGAATATACAATGGATTAAAGACAATCTCTTTAACAAGTGGTGCTGGGAAATCTGGTCAACCATTTGTAAAAGAATGAAACTAGAACACTTTCTAACACCATACACAAAAATAAACTCAAAATGGATTAAAGATCTCAATGTAAGACCAGAAACTATGAAACTCCTAGAGGAGAACATAGGCAAAACACTCTCCAACATACATCACAGCAGGATCCTCTATGACCCACCTCCCAGAATATTGGAAATAAAAGCAAAGATAAACAAATGGGACCTAATTAAACTTAAAAGCTTCTGCACAACAAAGGAAACTATTAGCAAGATGAAAAGGCAGCCTTCAGAATGGGAGAAAATAATAGCAAATGAAGCAACAGACAAACAACTAATCTCAAAAATATTCAAGCAACTCCTACAGCTCAACTCTAGAAAAATAAATGACCCAATCAAAAAATGGGCCAAAGAACTAAATAGACATTTCTCCAAAGAAGACATACAGATGGCTAACAAACACATGAAAAGATGCTCAACATCACTCATTATCAGAGAAATGCAAATCAAAACCACTACGAGGTACCATTTCACGCCAGTCAGAATGGCTGCGATCCAAAAGTCTACAAGCAATAAATGCTGGAGAGGGTGTGGAGAAAAGGGAACCCTCTTACACTGTTGGTGGGAATGCAAACTAGTACAGCCACTATGGAGAACAGTGTGGAGATTCCTTAAAAAACTGGAAATAGAACTGCCTTATGATCCAGCAATCCCA
>NW_011495032.1:2523545-2554318 GCF_000754665.1 Bison bison bison
GAGTATTACTCAGCCATTAAAAAGAATACATTTGAATCAGTTCTAATGAGATGGATGAAACTGGAACCTATTATACACAGTGAAGTAAGCCAGAAAGAAAAACACCAATACAGTATACTAACACATATATATGGAATTTAGAAAGATGGTAACAATAACCCTGTACACGAGACAGCAAAAGAGACACTGATGTATAGATCAGTCCTATGGACTCTGTGGGAGAGGGAGAGGGTGGGGAGATTTGCGAGAATAGCATTGAAACATGTATAATATCATGTATGAAACGAGTCGCCAGTCCAGGTTCGATGCACGATACTGGATGCTTGGGGCTGGTGCACTGGGACGACCCAGAGGGATGGTATGGGGAGGGAGGAGGGAGGAGGGTTCAGGATAGGGAACACAGGTATACCTGTGGCGGATTCATTTAGATATTTGGCAAAACTAACATAATATTGTAAAGTTTAAAAATAAAATTAAAAAAAATATTTAATGTGCTACTAAAAGCATATCATTGTGTGTTTCTAAAAAAGCATGTAGGTCTCTACATCCCAGTTTGAGAAGGACTCCCAAACTTATTGGTGGGAAGTACCCTGTGATTGACGGGGGAAAAAAAGGCAACTAATTCTGATTGAGTTTTTTATTTTTGCTAGAGTTTCATGTATATTTGATTTAATTCTACCACTCCCTCATTTACAAAGACTTATATTTTAATCCTCTTTTGTGGAGACTTTTATATAATTGTCTCTCTCCAATGTAAACCAGATTCTGCATGACTTCAAATTTCATGTTGCTTCTATTATAACATTGATTTTTGATTAGTTCTGTAACTTTTCTGGCTTTGGATGAACCATTCTGCAGACAAGTAATGTCAAAGATTGTATAAAGCACACATAATAAGATATAAGGTCAAAACTGCTCTTTAAACATGGTAAACATGAGTTCCATGTAGCTATTTAGATTTAAAGTGAATTAGATTTGTGTGTGTGTGTGTACATGCTCAGTCATGTCTGACTCTTTGCGACCCCATGGACTGTAGCCTGCCAAGCTCATTTGTCCATGGAATTTTCCAGGCAAGAATACAGGAGCAGGTTAACATACCCTCCTCCAGGGGTCTTCCCAACTCAAGGATCGAACCCTTGGGTCTCCTGCATTGGCAGGCAGATTCGTTCCTACTGAGCCACCTAGGAAAACCTAATTAGATTTAGGAAATATGAAAAATTTAGAGTTTGATTAGTACTAGTCACATTTCAGGTACTCAGTAGGTACAATGTAGCTCTTGACTACCACATTGACTAACAGCATAGTTATACAAATTTTTTCCCATCATTAGATAATGCTATTGAATAACATTGATAGAATATATGGCACTCAAGGAAAGAAAGCAAACACGTCCTTTGTAGTTTCTTATGAATTCTACATCAGTTCCAATGTCATTTTTCAACACATTTCAAGGGCATGCCACAGAATTTCTAAAATTAATTTTCAAGTGATAAAGTAAAAAGAATAAGCTCCTAAGGCCAGATGCCCCCAAAACCTAAAATCCAATATTGCATGAAGATTTCTTGAACATATTGACAAATAAGCAGGTGGAGTAGTCAGGATTCAGATACCATTTCTCACACTGGAAACAATAAATAAAATGCAGAAGAAGCTGAACACATACAAGAAATTATTGTCTAGAATCTGTAAAATATGAAATAGCAATCATTGCCTTAAAGACAGAGGAATAAATCATTCAAATTGCTTTGATTCCAGAGTAAGAAAACTGTTCTTAAGAATGTTAAAACTCACCTTCAATCCTAGTAGGTTGGTATCATGCTTAGAATAATCACATTGAAGAATGCTTTTAAAAGACAGATAAATTCTTACCGTGAACAACCAAAAAAGAGCTGCCACTTTTCTCTAGCAATAAGTATCAATACGTGGATTGACAGCAATATGAAAGATGAAAAAGTTATTAGTCACACCCAAGTTAATAATGGCAGCACCAGGAACTCCCTGGTGGTCTAGCGGTAAAGGGGATTCCCAGGTGGTGCAGTGGTAAAGAACCCTCTTGCCGATGCAAGAGGCACAGGAGATATGTGTTCAATCCCTGGGTGGGAAAGACCCCTTGGAGAAGGAAATGACAACCTGCTCCAGTATTCTTGCCTGGATAATCCCATGGACAGAGGAGCCTGGCAGGCTACATACCATGGAACCAAAAAGTGTTGGCCAAGGCTAAGCAACTGAGCGTGCAGGAACAGAACATAACCAGTGGTTATAACTCCAGGCTTCCATTGCAGGCAACATGGGCTCCATCCCTGTTCAGGAAACTAAGATCCCACCAGAGGTATGGCCAAAATATTAATAGTATTAATGGCAGCACCAAGGGAGGCAGGATGACCACTGCCACCCTCACAGTGTGAAGCAAGTGACACTTGATTCCACCTCGAGGGGAGGAGCTCCACCTTGTGGAATACAGCAAAAAGCATAATAATGCCTACCGGCAGTCTCAGGATGGCGACCCCACCACAAGGCTTGCAGGTTCGGAGGCTGCCAAAAAAAGACAGGATTCACACAGTATCGGGTGGGACAACACTTTACTCAGAGAAAAGGCAGAGCAAGATCAGCATCTACAGTGAGGTTGGTCCCTCATGACCAAAAAGTTCCATCCTTCAGCCAATTCAGGGAATTGGTCTCAGCACACCACTCTTGGGCTTCAGTCAAAAGGTCACCATCAGCAACAGATAGATATAGTGGTGGAGTTAGTCCCATGCCATCACAACACAGGCAGAACAAAGACATACGCATCAAGTGTGATACAGAAAAAAGATGATAATCCCAAACAAGGAAAAATGCCCAGCACAGGCTCTGAAGACTCTTTATATCCACTTAAGAGAATGTTCCAGAGTGGTAGCACAGTCGTATGCAATCCTACAGGAGTGCCAGGCTCTGCATACTGCCTTTCTCACACACAATCTCAAATTGCCTGCTTTTCTTCTCTTCCTTAGTTTCTCTGTATGTGTTTTAGGAAGATAATTTTATATATATATATATATATGTATAATCTCTCTTAGACTATATGTCTGTGTGTGTGTGTGAGAAAGAGAGAGAGAAATCGCTTAAGTTGTATCTGACTCTTTGTGACCCTATGGACTCTAGCCAGCCAGCCTCCTTTATCCATGGGATTCTCCAGGCAAGAATACTGCAGTGGGTGTCCAGGCAAGAATACTGTAGTGGGTTGCCAGCCCTCCTCCAGGATTTTCCTGACCCAGGGATCAAACCAAGTCTCTTATGTCTCGTGCATTGGCAGGTGGATTCTTTACCACTAGCACTAGCTGCTAAGTCGCTTCAGGTGTACCCAGCTCTTTGCAACTCTATGGACTGTAACTTGCCAGGCTCCTCTGCCCATAGATTTCCCAGGCAAGAATAATGGACTGGGTTGTCATTTTCCTCTTCCAGGGGATCTTCCTGACCCAGGAATTGAACCAACTTCTCCTGCAGCTCTTGCACTGCAGGCAGATTCTTTACTGCTGAGCCACTGAGGAAGTGTGTGTACACACACACACACACACACTCACAGTACAATAAACTCAAAATTTTCAAACCAAGTAATGTCATTTTAAAACAAGCTTTTGCTATGAGTTCAAAGTCTGAATTGGGCAGTTTCTTGTTAAGAACATAAATGTATCAAAAGTAAGGTGATAGAATTGAACCTACTCATCACTGACAAATATGTTTACTTTCCTGATTCTTGTCATTCATTGGTAAATTACTTCTTAGACTAAACCCTCAGATGGATATTACTATCTCTATCATACAATAAAGAATCCTTGCTTTATAATAGTATATATGTATAAAAGACATATACATATCTCACTCCTAATTTCAGGCTCTTTCCAAAAAATTACTGACTCAGGGAAACTGCATTCGTAGATTTAACTACTTCTAGCTATCTCTCCAAATTTTACCACAGGACCTTGATTATAATTTCCTAGTGGAAAAAAAAATTTAGAAAGTTAATTAGCAGGTTTATTTGAGAGAATATAAAATCAAAGCAAAAATGAAACTATGATGAAGAAAGTGTACACAAAGCAGATTACTGACATCAGTGGTAGACAGAAGAAAGAAGATGTAACAAATCTAGATCAATAAGATTATATCTGATAGATAAAAAATTTAAATGAAATAAATAAAAGCTTACATTTGGCAATCAATGCTATTTATAAAATGCAATATATGAACTGGTAAGTCTATAAAAAATTGGGCAACAGCACTATTTGGAATAAAAATAAAAGTGGCCACTTGCAACTTGTATTTTGAGAATCTATAAAATGAAAGTGAAAAGGGGGTTTCAAGCTACAAAAAACACCATCTAACTTTTATAATGTCCATTGCAATTTATGTTGGAGAGAAAATGGTCCAGATTCTCTTACCTGATCAAGTTGCAGTTACAGTCACAGTACTCAGTGATGGAGGCCAGGTACAGTGTGTGGAGAGAAGAAGGGAAGAATTTTGCCCAATATAAAAATACATTGCTTTTCCTGGTTACAAGGTAAGATGTTTTCCTATTAAATCGTATGGTATTTCAACACGAACTACCTCTTTATGACTTGTTATCAAGGAACACCACAGGAGTGCAGTCTTATACATGAAAGGATGAAATAAATTTAGAGAAAAAATTAAATCCTCAGTAGTTTTTGGAGGAAAATGTAGATTTATCTGCTAAAAAAGTGTATTACTTTTATCTTGAAAAATTAAAAAAAATTATTATTCCTTGGAACCATCTCAAAATGGAATACAACACTTTGAAATCTGGAGACTTGGATTCAATTTTGAAAACCACCCCGACAAGTCCTAAAACTTTGACCAAATAACCCTTTAATTCAGTACAGCCTGAACTCCAATAGTAGTACCTTAATGGTCTTTTGAGAAGTTTGTGTGATACAATGTTAAAAGACAGCAACAGCAACAAGTTTGAAAACTGTAAATCATTTGAATATATATCATTATTATTATTTTCAATTGAAGAACCAGTAATTGAGGATTACCTTACCTGAGGTTTGAAGAACTGGCAACATTTGCCAGCCAAAGACCCAAGGACCATGTCTGGAGTCGATAGAACCAAGTTTCCTCAGCTTGCCGCAACAAGGGATAGACAAGGCATGTGGAGCGCACACTGGGGAACTTTGGGCCATGTTGATAAGGTGGAGTTGGGAGACTGAATAATTGTTTTAAACAACAGCTCAGTTGTATATATGTACCACATCCTCTTTATCCATTCCTCTGTCAGGGGACATTTAAGGTGCCTCCATGTCCTGGCTATTGTAAACAGTGCTATAGTGGACACAGGTGCCCATGAATCTTTTATAGTTATGGTTTTCTCCAGGTATGTATGTCAAGGAGTGGGATTGCTGGGTCCTAAATGGGACAAAATTCAAAAAAAGAGGGGATATATGTATATGGAGAGATGTTTCACTTTGATGTCCAGCAGAAATGGATACAACATTGTAAAGCAACTATACACCAATATTTTTTTTGCTGCTGAGTCACTTCAGTCTACACATCACAAAATTCACCCTTTTAAGCACACAATTCAGTGGTGTTTAGTATATTTAGCAAATTGTGCAACCATTGCTACTCTGCAATTTCAGATCATCTTCAGTACTCCAAAATGTATTAATAACTTAAAAACTGTTAGCAGTCAGTCCCTACTTCCCAAGATACTTAAACCCTGGCAACCATAAATTTGCTTCTGTCTTTATGGATCTACCTATTCTAATTATTTCATGTTAATGTTATCAAACAATATGTGAACTTTTTCTAACTAGATTCTTTCAATTAATAACAGTTTCAAGGTCCATACATGCTGTAGTATACTTCATTCTATTTTACTGTGAATAATATTCTATTGAGTAGATAAATAACATTTTGTTGATGTAAACATGGGTTGTTTCCACTTCTCAGTTCAGTTCAGTTCAGTTCAGTTGCTCAGTCACGTGCTAACCTTTACAACCCCATAGACTGCAGCACACCAGGCTTCCCTGCCCATCATCAACTCCCAGAGCTTGCTCAACCTCATATCCATCAAATCGGTGATGCCATCCAACCATCTCATCCTCTGTTATCCCCTTCTTCCCCTGCCTTCAATCTTTCCCAGTATCAGGGTCTTTCCTAAAGAGTCAGTTCTTCACTTCAGGTAGCCAAAGTATTGGAGCTTCAGCATCAATCCTTCCAATGACTATTTAGGATCTCCTTGCAGTCCAAGGGACTCTCAGGAGTCTTCTCCAAAACCACAGTTCAAAAACATTAATTCCTCAGTGCTCAGCTTTCTTTATGGTCCAACCCTCACATCCAGACATGACTACTGGAAAAACCATAGCATTGACTATACAGACCTTTGTCAGCAAAGTGATACCTCTACTTTTTAATAGAGTCAGTCACCATCTGCAGTGATTTTGGAGCCCAAGGAAATAAAGTATGTCACTGTTTCCATTGTTTCACCATCTATTTGCCATGAAGTGATGGGTCCAGATGCCATGATCTTAGTTTTTGGAATGTTGAGTTTTAAGCCAACTTTTTCACTCTCCTCTTTCACTTTCATCAGGAGACTCTTTAGTTCCTCTTTGCTTTATGCAACAAGGGTGGTGTCATCTGTATATCTGAGGTTCTTTATATTTCTCTCTGCAATCTTGTGCTTCATCAAGCCTGGCATTTTTCATGATGTATGCTGCATATAAGTTAAGTAAGCAGGGTGACAAATACAGCCTTGACTTACTCCTTTCCCGATTTGGAATCATTCAGTGTTCCACATCCACTTCTCTAACTGTTGTTTCTTGACCTGCATACTGATTTCTCAGGAGGAAGGTAAGGTGGTCTTGTATTCCCATCTCTTAAAGAATTTTCCATAGTTTGTTGTGATCCACACAGTCAAAGGCTTTAGCATAGTCAATGAAGGAGCAGCAGATGTTTTTCTGGAACTCTCTTGCTTTTTCTGTGATTCAACAGATGTTGGCAATTTGATCTCTGGTTTCTCTGCCTTTTCTAAATCCAGTTTGAACATCTGAAAGTTCTTGGTTCACATACTGTTGAAGCCTAGCTTGGAGAATTTTGAGCACTACTTTGCTTGTGTGTGAGATGAGTGCAATTGTAAGGTACTTTGAACATTCTTTGGCATTGCCTTTCTTTGGGATTATAATGAAAACTGATCTTTTCCATTCCTGTGGCCACTGCAGAGTCTCCCCTCCTATGCTTTAACAAATACTGTTGCTATGAACAATCATATACAATTTTTTGTGTGGACACGTTTTCAGTTTTCCTGAATGACTATCTAGGAGTAGAATTGTAGGTCATATGATAACTCTATGTTTAAAATTTTGAGGATTTGCCAAATAGTGAATCACCAGGTTTTCAGTTATCATGCATATTATATTCCTACTTCAAAAGTAGCTTGTCTTTTATTTATTTATTTTTTAGCTTGTCTTTTAAAGAGCTAGAAAGAGTACCATTTCATAGGTTCTTTTTGAAAAAATAACCATATTTTCTGAACTAAGAAAATTTCTCTCTCAGTAATTTAAGAAAATATGACATTAATTTATTGAAAAAATTTTTCTTACAAAATATTTTCCTCAAATGAATAACTACAATATATAAAACTGAGGTCTCTTGAAAAATATGTGACATATAGACTTTCAAATTAATGAACAATACATCCCCTTGACAGGTAATATGACTCAACAGTCCACCCTGATGTTAGCATAAGCACAGAAGTTTTTATCTGTGAAAAATACTAAAACATGGAATGATTTTCAGTAGTCATCATAGTAAGTTTAGTTTTGCTTTCTCAGAAAAAAGTAGTGTGTGATATAAAGGACTTATATGTTTGGGAAGCCTGAAATGGCTAGAATGGATATTTAGCAACTTATCCAATGCATCCTAAATCATTACTTCTTTTTGGAAGTTAACTTATCTTTCCAAATGCCCAGGTTAATATCCAGCCATCTTCACATTAAGAAGAATTGGGAGGTTCGTATGACAACTGAGTGAAATATACAAGAAGCAAAGCTGATTCAGCAGAACACTGATTGGACAAAGGTTATTGAAAATTGCTTTCCATGGCAATTTTTTCCAAACCAAGCTATTTCTTTAACCTGTAAGCCAGTGTATCTTAGTATATGTATTGCCAATCTGTAGCATAACTAAAACACCAATTAAGGCTTACCATCTCTCATTATTATATTTTGTAAATACGTGGCAGCAACAAAGAAGTTATTTGCTAAAACAAGATCTGTTATATTCACCCTCGCCCTCATATGACCCATATTGCTAACACGATTCTCCACTCTTTTTTGACATTTCTTTCATTACAATGTAAGTTGATTTAAGCAGGTTCAGTCCCTAGGTTGGGAAGATCCTCTGGAGGATTGCATGGATACCCACTCCAGTATTCTTGCCGGGTGAATCTCATGGACAGAGGAGCCTGGTGGGCTATGGTTCATGGGGTCGCAATAGCATGCACACACATACTTGTATCTCATGGTCAAACTGAAGTTCATCACAGTTTATTAGGAATTCTATTAGGCATTCCAGCTCTCTCAAGCACTCGTTCTTTTGAGCATCTATATGTTTGATGATGTCTCTCATTTGCTATTTACAAAACAGTGCCAGATAACATTCTTTGAACTGTCATTTGATAGTTAAATTTTGTTTATGTGAGCTTATAAATTGACACTGATTTCAAAATAAAATTATAAAATCCTAGGAGTTAGAGCCTGTGTTTATTTTTTTGTGGTCATATGTTCAATATGAGAAAATTAAGGTCTAGAGATATAAATTATTCTGGTTGTAGCATTGAGACTGGAAAGAAAAGGAGCAAATGTGGATGTAGGAAAAACCAAATGGAGTTTAATTTATATGATTGTCAATATATCTTATATCAACAGATGATATATCTAAGATTAATATAAATTCTGGACATATCTAAAATTAATATAAATTTAAAGAATTAAATGCAAATGAAACCATAAGGAAAAAGTGTACTAAGGCTAGGTAAATGCACAAGGATACAACATAAATTCCCAGAAAATTTGAGCACCATCTAAAAAACAAAAGCCTAATAAAATGCTCTAAAAATAACCATAACACTTAAGTAGGATGACACATTCAAAATGAAAATGTTAATATCCCTGATGAATAGAAAACCTTAAAAATCTACAGTAAAAACACTAAATATCATTAGAGAAAAATTGTCAGAATGTGAACAAATATCATACAATAAAAATATAAATGGCTAATTAACATGTGAAAACATTCAATATCACATATATTAATATTTTTAAAAAATCATGTTAATATACCAATACCTTACTGATGGAAATAAATTAGTACTTATTGCATGGAAGTTGATTTGGCAAAATCTAACAGAAACCATCAAAATATTTATATCTTTCCACCCAGTAAATCTACTTCTATGATTTCTTCTGAGGAAGTAGCAGAAATGTGTACAACATTCTAAGATAGTAATATTCATATAAGTATTTTTAATCATGGTGACTTCCCTGGTGGCTTAGCAGTAAAGAATCTACTTGCCAATGCAGGAGACATGGGTTTGGTCCCTGGGTCAAAAGATCCCCTGGAGAAGGAAATGGCTACTCACTCCAGTATTCTTGCCTGGGAAATTCCATAGCAGAGGAGCCTAGTGGGCTTGAAAAGAGTCAGGCATGACTTAGCAACTAAACAGCAACAACATTCTTAAACATAAACAAAAATGTCAAATTTCACTAGTATAAGATCCACAAAACAATCAGTATATCCATGTGATGGAATGTTATGTGTCAGTATAATCATAGTAGAGAGAAATATTTAATGATATGGAAAAATAGGAAATATGACAAAAATATTGATCATTCAAAATTATAGAGAATATTATCCCAACCGAGTATATGGACTTATATTGACAGTGACTATATTTTTACATTAATCTCTATACTTCTCCTTGTTTCCTAAAACCATTAAATTTAACATGTTACTTTAATTATGAGTTCAAAAATGTTGATTTGATAGATGAAAATCAGTTTTATTGTTAAAAAAATTTGTGTTTTAACTAAGCTAAACATTTGTTAGTTCTAACCTAAATATATTATGTAGCTTGAGAGTATATTAGGAAAAAAAGACAATTGAATGTGCATTTTTTTGAGTTTGCATGTATATTTGTTAAGTTTTATTAACATATAGTTGATGTACAGTATGTTACTTTAGTAACTGATTCACAATTTTAAAGATTATACTCCATTTATAATTATTATAAAATATTGGTTATATTTCCTGTGCTGCATCATATATCCTTTAGATTATTTATTTTAAACATAACTGTTTATACTTCTTAATCCTGTATCCTTATCATGCCCTTCCCCTCCTCTCTTCCCACTATAACCACCAGTTCTCTATATCTGTGAATCTCTTTCCTTTTTGTTATAGTCAATGGTTTGCTTTGTTTTTTATATTCCACAGTGTTTGTATATCTACAGTTATATCTACAGTGTTTGTCTTTGTCTGACTTCTATCACTTAGCATGACACCCTCCAAGTCCATCCATGTTGGTCTTAGATAAATTCTTTCATCCTCTCTTGACTTCCAAATTTCTAGACTCCATAAAAACCACTCTGGTTTGATATATTCTTCATTTAGGCAATAACACAATTTATTTTGTCACAAGTTTCTTTAACTACATGCCATGTATGCTAATGAACTGAATTAGAATTTATATTTACCATATTCACATCACTAATTCATTTGTAAGCCATTTCTTGAGTTACTTTCCTGGGTTGTTACTGAATTTTTATTGAATTTGTGTTAAATTATCACTGAGAACAATTTTTCATTAAATATTAGGAGAGTTTAACTAATTAGATACCAATTCCAACTTCTCTTCCTAACTCACCAACTTATTTTTCATCTCAAACAAGGATCAGTCTGAGACTCAAGCAAGACTGAGTCTCCTGGATATTGTCCAATGGATTAAGTTATATGAAAAAGTTCCTTTACAATACCAAAATTGAGTCTTCTTTGTGAAAGGCAATATGTATTAGACAAAATGTAAGAGTTTCAAACTAAAATATTTCCTTTACCTTCCGTTTAGTATCGACTGTAGACTCCTCTATCCATAGGATTCTCCAGGCAAGAGTACTGGAGTGGGTTGCCATTTCCTCCTCCAGGGGATCTTCCTCACTCAGGGATTGAACCTGTGTCTCTTAGGTCTCCTGCATTGGCAGATGTATTCTTTACTACTAGCGCCAACTGGTAAGTTATAAACTTAAATAACTTAATTAAAATTTAAGTCTCAGTTGACTCATTCATTAAGTAGGAATAATAACACCTCCCTCAATAAGCTGTTATGAAGTTTAAATCATATAAAAGCAGTAAGATGTCTAACAGATACCTGCTGCATTGCACCTTCATCATTCAGAATACTTACGCTAGTTATATCTGTATAATTAAATTAAAATGACCAAAAGTGGTATGAATAGCTAACTAAAAATGTGTCTTTGGATTGTTTGGGAACTTTAGATGAATATCATTATCACTTTACGCTATATATTGTGTAGAAATTCCCAATTGGTTATAAAAAGTCTCATCATCTTTTGGAGGAAAAAAATAAACATTGAAAAGTGTGGGCTGAAAGAAGGCAGATATTAGATTAACAGGTCCCTAAAGCAATTTTCACAAAGTGGTGTCACATTCTGACAGGAAAAAACATGCCTCCCTGTTGTCTTGATGTGTATGTCAGACAAGCTTAGTTCCTGCACTGGTACATTTTCAGATCTCTCCATGCCACTTTTAATCATATGAAATCTGCTACAATACTGAGTTATAGTATAGACCACAAAGTACAAAACAGAACATATAAAGTACAGACAACCCAGAAAAAGCAGAACCAAAATCTTACATAGTGAGATTTGTCTTTTTTATAGGTTTCTGGAAAGCATGTTGTAAATCTTCCCAGTAACCAGCCACTGGAGTCATATTTCCAAGCAGCATTTACGGAGTAAAAGGTAATGCATGGTAGTTAGAGTACACATGAAGGATAACTATTCTATCTCTGCACAATATTGTGTTTGTACTATGAGGATAATCAAATTATGACAACATTTGCAGGGTAATGGTGAGTGAGAGCAATAGAACATCAGACAGATTATCAGTGATGCCATAATATGTTTTACAGTGGAGGAAATGTGATAAGATCATAGAAGGAGATAGCTAATTTGCCATGGCAATGCAGCTGTCAGTCGATAGAGGATGGGTGGAAAGAGCATGATTTAGGATCAAATCAACAAAGATTCTATTGCATTCCCATGTGATTTGTTCACACCAAAGAAATTTTGTCCCTCTCAAGTTCCTGATAAAAAAGTAACTTTTCAGAGCCAGACACAAAAGAAAAATCTGGCCTGGATACAACTTAAACTTCTTGGAAAAATGCCTAAGTGCATCTTACTATAAGGGAAAGTTAGAAGACACTTCACATTTCTACGTATAGGTAATTCACAGATCTAAATATATATATATATATATATATAGTGTCTGAAGACTCACTAATCTAGTATTCAGTAACTGAAGTGTTATGCTATAATAAGGACCACATCAATCAGGTCATTTGCTCATTATATAATTCTTACAGTGAACTCTCTGGCATACCTTCTGTCTACAACAACAGTATTCTAACTTTATTAGATAACTTTCTGCCCATTTACATTTCTCCTACACTTCTCCACTGACTGACAAATGTTAATCATTCTTTAAGACTCAGTCCATGTGTCATTTTCTTCATGAAAATCTCCCTTAATACCTTCAAAATGAATGAATTACCTCCCTTGTGTGACTGTGACATCTATCCACCCAAGTCTCTGTCTATATCTCCCATGATACTGTAAATCTTCAAGGACAAAAAGGACCACATGTATTAATGCCAGCCCAATGCCTCCTTCCTCTTTGACAAACGCTGTAGCTTAGATAGTAAAGGATCCACCTGCAATGCAGGAGACCTGGGTTTGATCCCTGGGTTGGGAAGACCCCCTGGAGAAGGGAATGGCAACCCACTCCAGTATTCTTGCCTGGATAATCCCATGGACAGAGGAGCCTGGAAGGCTACAGTCCATGGGGTTGCAAAGAGTCAGACCTGACTGAGAGACTAACAGAAGAACGAGTGCTAATAATTAAAAGCTATTTGCTAATAAGAACTGTTATATGTTTCAACTGATCTATCAAATAGTTAAATGGGTGGAATTTCATAAGTTGGAGTCAGAATGAGAGAGTGTCTCCATGATCTACTGAGGTTCTGGGCATCACTCTGACCTCCACACTTTCTGCCCAGCCACCCACGGAGAGTTCTGATTCCAAGCTCTCAGCAGTCCCAAGTCATCTGAGGAAGAAGAAAGCAGAAAAGAGGGATGACCTACAAAATAGAAGCAAAACAAATGGATGAGGAAGAGGAAGTTGACAAAGAAGACAGACTCTTGAATAAGTCCGAGAGAGTTTGTAATACTAGCTCAAGGAAATTTAAATCAAACACAGTCCATTCTAACAAAATGTTAGAATCTATATTGGAGATAAACAAAGGCAAGGGAAATAAATAATTGCTATTTTTAAAAATAGGGTAGTGTAAAGTATATCAACTCTTTCTTGTCTTTTAAGAAAAGCCTCCTGGCTTCAACTGTAATATAAGCATAATGAATGATGACTTGTATCCTTTATCTTATGGAAGAACTTTATCTGAGTGGCAGAATGTTTGGGAGATTTGGAGAGAAATGCATATTTGATTTCTAGCTCTTGTAGCAAAATTCCTTTAGGAAATTTACCTATTTTTCCTTATCCTCAATTTAAAATTCTTCAAATTGAGAAATCAAGAGCTGTGTGAGGATTCAGTGACATGTTATGTGAAAGGAGCCCAGGACATGCTGGTGTGTGTTTCAGACTTAAGATTCTCTGGCTTTCTTGCTCCTCCTTTCTTTTTCATCCCTCCTTCCTTTTGTTTTCTTCTTCCTTCATTTCATCTATGGAAATATGCATTTGTTTGTTTGCTAATTTTACTGACTTGATAGATGAACATGGTTCAGAAAAATGAATGATTAAATTTATTAATACTTAAATAGCTATGCTAGATCTTAAAATATTCTGAAATCACATTGTTTATACCACATTATAAGAAAACATTTGGTGGTTCATTAAGAGAAATTGGACCTACAGAAAGATTTCCGTAAATATGCCTTGACTGTTGCTATGGCTTGGTTTAAACAAAACATCAGATGTTTGAGGCATGTATAATATGTGATTGTTGTTGTTCATAGAACTTCCATATCGTTGACTCTTGAAGCAGTCCCTTAATAACCACTTTGTTATTTCATATGTTTTTCAAACATTTCACTTGGAAGCATCAGTTTTGAAGACAGTCCTTTAAACATTTCCAAAAGTAAACCGATAATCTCCAAAAAGAGTGCCATTTCCAAGTTATCTATACGAGTATTAAAATGGTTTCATTCCCTCAGGTTTGACATTGTGGCATCATCTTTGTCTCTTTCTTTTCCTCAGTTCTAATTGAATTTTTCTCCTTAATCACTTTCTGTAACTCACCTTTTCTTCCCCAATCGATGACTACTACTAGCCTATGTTCTCAATACTTTTTTTTTTTAATGTGTTCCAAATTTTTTTCATTCACATCACTTGCCAAATACTGTTTTACTGTTTATTATATGTCAGATACTCTTTTGATTGTTGAGGAAACAGCAAACAATAAGCTAGACATGATTCCTGCAGTCATGGACTTGTACTAGAAGGTAAGATTGTAGTGGGAGAAGAAGGACATTAAATAATGCCAAATGCTGATATATGCCATAAAATTGGGCTTCCCTGATAGTTCAGTGGTAAAGAATCTGTCTGTAATGCAGGATACCCTGGTTTGATTCCTGGGTCAGGAAGATCCACTGGAGAAGGGATAGGCTACCCACTCCAGTATTCTTGGGCTTCCCTTATAGCTCAGCTGTAAAATCATTGGATAGCAAGTACTTAAGCAGAGGAGGGAGATGGTGGAGAGGCAAAGAAAATCTTTGAGGAGATATGTTCTGAGCTGAGACTTGAAGAAAATGGGCCAGGAAGAGATGATTAGGCTGGGTGAGATTGAGTTGAAGGAATTGATCCTCTGGTTCTCTCTAATTGATGTCACCTCAGGCTGGCTGGAGCCCCCACTTTGTCTTCTCATGACTAATGATGATGACTTTGCTACTGCTATTATCTCCACACTCTTGCACTATCTCTTGTGGTTTCCCCACTCCTCACCCATACCTTTGTAATTAGTCACTTTGTAAATAAAATCTCCTCAAATTATCCTAATTTCAGCATACCATCTGTGTCCTGCTGGCTCCCTGACTGATGCAGCAATTTGTATAGAAATGGCCTTGGGAAACAGACCCTCAGAATTGGATTCTGGTGTTGTGCTAGTCATATATTAGAGTAATACAGGATGACAGTCTTGCTGGGTGACAGAGGAGGTAAATGGGACGTAGGTGGGACACAGGTGATCTACAGTATTTTCTGGCTTCAGGATTGCTGAAATTGTCACTGCTGGTGGCATGAGATGAAGTGCACATGAGGTCAAAGCCTGGAGAAATCAAAGCTCTGAGTCATTTAGTTGCTACCACACATAGTGATTATGGAATCATGTGGATTTTCATATTATACCTTAAGAATGTACATAAGAAGAAAATAATATGATCCATGAATACAAATTAAGAACACTGGTGAAGAAACACAAGCCCACTATGGCAGCTTCAAATCATGTTCTGTATGTAGGCCAAATATGAATGAGGTCCAGGCGCTGGATCTGTTTGGAACATGAGCAGAGTTGCAGGGCTGTTTCAATCCTCAAAACACCATATTTTTCATGCTAAAGTGAGAAGTGAGCAAGGAATGGGACACTAAGCCATAGAATAAAACTAGTTAGGCATATACAAACAGGGCTGAAATTTTAAATCTCTACGTATCTTCTACCCATGGATGTAGTCCTTCCCTTCCTGCTGTTGTTTTTCAGCCACTAACTCATGTCTAACTCTTTGTGATCCTATGGACTACAGCACAACAGGCTTTCCTGTCCTTCATTATATCCTGGAGTTTGCTCAAATTAGTGTCCACTGAGTCAGTGATAATATGCAACCATCTCATCCTCTGCCAATGCCTTCTCCTCCTGCCCTCAATCTTTCCCAGCATCAGGGTCTTTTCCAATGAGTTGGCTCTTTGCATCAGGTGGCCAAAGTATTGGAGCTTTAGTATCAGTCATTCCAGTGACTACTGAGGGTTGATTTCCTTTAGGAATGTTTGGTCTGATCTTTGGTTTGATTTGATTTAAATGGCACACAAGTTATTACTGACCCTTCTCAGAACATAGTACCACTCATTGCCTCTGGATTTACAAAACACTTGGATACAAAGAAACCTACTTGGGAGTAAATAGTTTATAATCCAAAGAGTTTTTTTTTTCTTTTTAATATTGCTATTAATATTGGCAAGGACCTAGAAAATAAGTAGAAAGAAGAGTTTATGGATGTTATATCATGAGAGAAAATAGAAAACTCAATGGGCCCAAATCCATTCATATTGATATGGATATCTTTGTCCAATACTTGAGAAGTGATGGATTGCTTAAGAGCCTGAGAATGAAGCTATGTTGGTGTTATGAACTGAGAGTTGTGTCCCTCCAAAAATGTGTGTTGAAACTCTAAGCCTCACTATGATGGTGTTAGGAGATGGGACCTTTGGAAGGTAATAGGATTAGGTGATTAAGTCATAAAGATGGAGCCCTTAAGAATGTGATTTGTGCTCTCATAGCACTCCCAACTTTTCCCTATCTGACAATGCTGGCACCTTTCTCTGACTTCCAAACCTCCAGACTCGTGAGAAATAAATGTTTGGTGTTTATACCGTCCACTCTATGATATTTTTTTATAGCAGCCCTAATGGACTAAAATGGATAGTAGTATTCTGTACTCAATGACATTCTACAGTTAATGGAATCAAGATGCTTGAACTTATCTGCCACACTGTATAGGATGGATGGCAAATTTCAGTGAGTGGTGATGCTGGAATAGATCTATTGTGTGAAAGGCTCAAGAAAAAAACAAAAAACAGTCCTTGCATCACGACATTGAGGCACACAGAAATCACTGGCAAGGGAGCCATCATTGTCCTTGAAGGCAGTCATGGTAGGCTGCAACTATGCAATTAGGTTTCCTGATTGCAATATGAATCACGGCATTCAGAAGCAGTGTGGTTTGTAGCTGTCAGAAACTATGTAGACAATAACTACAATAAATCAGAGGAATGGAATGGTATAAAAATTATTTTAAAGATTCATAAAAATTTGTTGTGAAGACATTTGTTGGGAGGTCACTAGAAATGGAACAGATGGGCAACCTTATAAGGAATTGCTTGTAATATATGGAGGATGGGAAGGGAAAAAAATCAGTATAATCTGAGGAGAAGATAACTTGAATTTCCTAAGCAAAAATTTATGGCTTCTTGTGCAAAAGTTCTCAAAGGTAAGTTCATTCTCTGTTCTGAAGTGCCTTGACTAAGGAGTTGATAAGGGTTCTGGAAAAAACCATGCAATGTGATCACAAGGATATCCTGTGAATTTCTCCCAGACTATTATTATTTTCCCCCAGGACTTGTCATTCTTTTTCATCTTGTCATAATACAGGAAGCAGAACATAGATCACCTAGGTATGACATATAACATCATGTGGATCTATTACTTTAGTCATATTATACCAATTGAAACTGGCACACAGGAAGCAGAAAGCACTTTTGATCCCTTAGTAAGATATTACACGATAGAATGCTAGAATAAAACCCTATGGAGGCTCAAGGAAATAGCACATCAGTGAAATGTATGAGAATTCAGAAACAAAATATCCAATCTAAAGGGAGATTTATGTCACCATACTTTGTGCTATCGGTTCCAAACAAAGAGACACAAAGCTTAGTGGACTTCTTTGGATGTGGATGCTTTGAGTGGGACATAGGCCCGTGACTCAGCAACCCAGTGATGCCAGCAGTGACTATTCCTGAAGGGAGTGTTATATAGAATCTATGCTTGGCCACAATAGGAAAATCATAACCCTGACCCCACATGTTTTGGCCCCTGAAACAACTAATTGAAACAAAACTCCTGGCCTATGGCTAGTCCTGTTAGAAGCTAAATAGCACGCAAGTAACCAAGTGACTATACTACTCAAATTTAACATTATAAGCTGTATATCCAAGCTACCAAAATGTTGTAATAATATGTGTATAATAGCATTTCATTATAAAATAGAAACACCATGTATAAGATAGGTTCAAATGAATATAAAAATCACCAGATATCTATAGAACTTATTTTTATGGCTGTGAGAAGAAACCACATGATGTTTCTCTCCTAGCCTCTGGTGGTTGCCAGAAATCCTTGACAATCCTTGACTTATAGAGATATCATTTCATTTTCTGCTCCCATCTTCACATCACCTTTTGAGTATGTCTCTATGTGCCCTTTTCTGTCTCTTCTAAGGAGAGTCTCATTGGATGGAGGGCCCACTGTAATCCAATATAATCCTATTTGAACCCTTGACTAATTACATTTATAAAACTTCTGTTTTCAAATAACTTCAGTTTGAGGTTTTGGGTGTATGGGAATTTTGAGGAGACGCTATTCAACCTACTATGTTACCTAAGGAGGGGACACATTTTATGGCAAAGAAAATGTATCAAATATCTGAATTCTATGAAATTCACTAGGCTGTCATGTTCCCCATCATTCAAGAACATCTGGCTTGATAGAATGGTAGAAGAGTGTCCCAGTGATGGCTAATAAGTAACAGTCCACCCATTGAAGGTAGTACCCACAAGGTTTGCTATATATTGCCTCTCATATATGGGGAAGGCAATGGCACCCCACTCCAGTCCTCTTGCCTGGAAAATCCCATGGATGGAGGAACCTGGTGGGCTACAGTCCATGGGGTCGCTAAGAGTCGGACGTGACTGAGTGACTTCACTTTCACTTTTCACTTTCATGCATTGGAGGAGGAAATGGCAACCCACTCCAGTGTTCTTGCCTGGAGAATCCCAGGGACTGGGGAGCCTGGTGGGCTGCCATCTATGGGGTTGCACAGAGTCGGACATGACTGAAGCGACTTAGCAGCCTCTCATATAACATAGGCCTGGGAAACAAGAACCCTGTAAATATTATATTTAGTTACCCAACAGATAGATACTTAATTCATATCTCTGTGACTTTGGACTAAATGCATTTTTATCATTTTGAGTCTGAGGCAAGAATGATTTTAACAGAAGCCATAGAAGTGAAAAATATACAAGCAACTCCTACAGCTCAACTCCAGAAAAATGAATGACCCAATCAAAAAATGGGCCAAAGAACTAAATAGACATTTCTCCAAAGAAGACATACAGATGGCTAACAAACACATGAAAAGATGCTCAACATCACTCATTATCAGAGAAATGCAAATCAAAACCACTATGAGGTACCATTTCACGCCAGTCAGAATGGCTGCGATCCAAAAGTCTACAAGCAATAAATGCTGGAGAGGGTGTGGAGAAAAGGGAACCCTCTTACACTGTTGGTGGGAATGCAAACTACTACAGCCACTCTGGAGAACAGTGTGGAGATTCCTTAAAAAACTGGAAATAAAACTACCTTATGATCCAGCAATCCCATTGCTGGGCATACACACTGAGGAAACCAGAAAGGAAAGAGACACATGTACCCCAATGTTCATCACAGCACTGTTAATAGCCAGGACATGGAGGCAACCTAGATGCCCATCAGCAGATGAATGGATAAGAAAGCAGTGGTACATATACACAATGGAGTATTACTCAGCCATTAAAAAGAATACATTTGAATCAGTTCTAATGAGGTGGATGAAACTAGAGCCTATTATACAGAGTGAAATCAGCCAGAAAGAAAAACACCAATACAGTATACTAACGCATATATATGGAATTTAGAAAGATGGTAACAATAACCCTGTGTACGAGACAGCAAAAGAGACACTGATGTATAGAACAGTCTTATGGACTCTGTGGAAGAGGGAGAGGGTGGGAAGTTTTGGGAGAATGGCATTGAAGCATGAATAATATCATGTATGAAATGAGTCACCAGTCCAGGTTCGATGCACAATACTGGATGCTTGGGGCTGGTGCACTGGGACGACCCAGAGGGATGGTATGGGGAGGGAGGAGGGAGGAGGGTTCCGGATGGGGAACACATGTATACCTGTGGCGGATTCATTTCGATATTTGGCAAAACTAACACAATATTGTAAAGTTTAAAAATAAAATAAAATTAAAAAAAAAATTAAGACTGCCACATGATCTTTTAAGGCTTTTTAAGCTTCCTCACTGATAGGTACAGAAAAAGATTATTGTCATGGTGATTGAGTCCAATTTCCAGAAGGAAATTGGGTTTCTCAGGAACTTGTGTAAATCCAGGGGATTCTCTGGGACACAGCCAGGATTACTTCTTATAGTTGGTCTTGTGTGTCTACTTTACTTGGCCATGGGGCCCAGATACTTGGTTGAACAGTCCGGGTGTGTATGTAAGGATCTTTGTGATGAGATTAACATCTGAATTTGTAGACTGAGTAAAGCAGATAGCCTTCCCCATTGTGAGTGGGCACCATTCAATCCATTGAAGGCCTAAATAAAATTAAAAAGTGAATAAAAGTTGTTTTTTTTTTTAATTTTTATTTTTTGTCTCTGCATTTCTGTCTCTGACCTAGTACATCAGCCTTCCCCTGCCTTTAGACTCAAACTGGAACTGAACAGCATTAACTCTCTTGGTTCTCAGGCCTTTGGACTCAGACAAAATTATTTGCTGTCCTGGGTCTCTAGCTTGCCTAATTCAAATGTTGGATTTCTCTGTCTCCATAATTGTATAAGCCAATTTCTTAAAAAAAAAAAAAAAAAGACTATATGTCTATACAGCTACGTATCTCCATCTATATTGATATCTAAGGTTTACCAATAGAAAACAGGTAATGTTAGAAGCATAGATATACGTATAGCTATAGATATCTCCTACTTGTTCTGTTTTTCTTTAGAATCTAGATTAACACTCTTTCATATCCTATTATTCAAATATAACAAAAATGTTAATAATCCAAGAAAGATAAAGACAAGACCACCAAGGAAACAGAGCCTGTAGGAATGAAGATTTTTTTTAGATGAGGGGCTCACAGAAGGCTTCAGAAACTGTAAAATTATTGGTGGAAAAAGACCACTATTATTTTCAGTTTAGTCCTTGTAATCAACTAGAGAGAGAAAAAAAGTTAGCAGCTATGTTTCATGTGACTGAATTGTGTCCTTTCTCAATTTTTTTCCTTTATGTGAAGAACACAAGTTGTGTCAAATATTTTAGGTTTTGTTTGAGAGTGACTGTGAACTGCCATTATCTCATGATTTGGAGACATCGTGCATCACCTGAGTTAGGATCATGTTTTCACCATTGTGATACAGGACAAAAGTGGGAGATGAGGGACAAAATATAGACACTGTATCATGCTTGCTCAGTCGTGTCTGACTTTTTGTGACCCTATGGACTGTAGTCCCAGGCTCCTCTGTTCATGGTGACTCTGCAGGCAAAAATACTGGGATGAGTTGCCCTGTCCTCCTCCAGGGGATCTTCCTGACCCAGGGATCGAACTCCCATCTCTTATGTCTCTTGCATTGGCAGGCAGGTTCTTTACCACTAGCACCACCTGGGACAGATATCTCCCATTGATCCCAGTTATCCCATAGATTCACTCTCTACCTATCTCTACTTTCCTTATTCCCTTGCAAGGCTGACCTATAGGGGCTACGTTGTTGCCTGTATAGCCCGACTTCCCAGTTATGTTTGGCTAGTGAAGATTTCAGACAGAAGAGTGCAGGAAGGTGACTGACTGAGATCAGGATGCTTGCTCGTTCCTAGTGAAAGTGCCTTGAGCTGATGTTTTATTGGCACTGTTCTTAAGGTAGACACTGTGTGTGGATTTCTCTCCTGTCTCCAGCAATTTCTGCCTCTACCCATCCTTTTGATGCTAAAGATAGTAACAGTTCTGCAGTTGCCCCTAGCCCTGTGTTCCTCTAGTTCTGTTGCATTGTCCTTTGTGATCCCCCCTCACATTTATAATGAGTTTCTTTTAAGTAAACCCTCCACAATAATGTTAATGTGATTGTACCCTCTGTTTCTCCTTAAGACCCTGATTGATATAACTGTGTTATCTCTTAGTTGATGCTGACACCTAATCTAAGGATAAGACAAGCTGGGAAGTTCTGTTTTTTCCCCTAAGGTAATATTTCTGGCCTCTAATTAGTTTCATCTTCTCACTTAAGAGTGCACCACTGACAACAAACAGGGTCTTGGCAATCTTTGCAGCTAAATTCTATGATTCAGCTTTTTATCTCCTAGGAGATAAATGCCCCCCACCCCCAATTAGAAAGAGATGGAAGTTAAAAAAGGCAGAGGATAATAAAGAAAACAGGTAATGGCAGATATAGAAGATGAAGTTGGACTGGCAAGTAATATAATGAACAAGGTAATAAAATGGTAAAATAAAGTATTAGACTGAATAGTGATTGTTGGGACAAAAAGTAAGAAAGCTAAAGACTTACTACTGTGTTATTCTGTTGCTCCCCAAGAATGAGATGTAGATATAAGATGATAATCTATGTATGCCCTCCTCCACCCTTATCTTGGGAGTTTGCTTGGTCAACATAGCATGAACATATATACACAGATAGATATGTAAATATTATTCACCATAATTCTTTAAATACATATCAACTCTTTTTAAACCATCATACTGATATTGTCCAACATTAAATAATTCAAAATGTAGCAAGCCTGATTTTCTCTCAGGCCATTTCCCATAAGAATATAAATAGATAAGACTATAAAAATAATACTAAAATAATTTTGAAGCCACTGGAAATCTCTGTTGGACAAGGGTGCTGAGAATTGGGTCAGGCATTTGGAGTCACTCATCCCTGAAGGCATTTACCAGTTCCAAAGAAGCAGCTGAGAGACCGAAAGCTCTGCAAAGCTCTTGGAAGAAATATAGGGCTCAAAGAACAAAAGCTAGATTCAGGGCTGGCAAAGGAAGAATGGCTCTAATAGAAACACCAGAATTTTAGTGAGGACCCAAAGGTATATTTGCTAAGAGTAGGCTAAATCAGGAATTGACAAGATTTCTAAGGAAATAAAGCCCAGTTTTCACCTTGATTGGATTACTATTAATATAATCACAGAAGAAAATAGGATAATTACAGATTTGCATATGTATGAACAAATGATTTATAAAATGATTGAACTGGGAGCAGTGGGCAAAGTACAATACTTTTTTCCCCACTGATTTTTTAAACTTTTAATTGGAAAATAATTGTTTTACAATGTTGTGTTTAGTTTGTACCATACAAAGTGAATCAGTTATAAGTATACATGTCCCCTCCCTCTTGAGCTTCCTGTGTTATACAGCAACAGTGACACTAACTGAAGCACGTATTAAATTAATTCCACATAGAGTGTAGATCCAAGTGTGAAAAATAAAACAAGAACAGTCCTACCAGATAATTTAGGAAAATGTTCTATAATTTGTGTTAGAAAAGATAGCTTCAACAATAAAAAAAAAAAGCACTAACATCGAATGAATAGGTTGACAAATTGGACTACATTAAAATAAAGAAGTCTTCCTTAATTGAAACATGATTAAGAGATTGAAAATGTAAGGTACTGGGTTAAAGATATTTGCAAAATTTGAGACAAAGATTATTTACATAATTAAGCAAAGACTCCTATAAATCAGTAAAAAAAAAAAAAAAAATCAGACAACTCAGTAGGAAAAAGGCAAAAAGCATAAACAGCATATATAAATGGCCAATAAACTTATGATAAAGAGTTACACCTTAATAATAACAGATAAATAAAAATTAAAACCACAATGAGATACCACTACTTACCCACCAGAATGGCTAAAAAACAAATTCCATGTTTGGGGAGAGATAAGAGTTTAGATTCCTCCTATAGTCCATGGGGTCACAAAGAGTCAGACACAACTGAGCCACTGGACTGAACAATGGAAGTATCTGCTAAATCTGGAGATATTTATATCTTATGACCTAGAAACTCTTAGGCATATACTCAATAGAAATTCATTTACATGTACATCAAATGGCATTCATGAGAATGTTCATAGTGGTTTTATTCATTGTAGCTCTAATACAGGGTAATTTACGTCACCCAAAAAGAGATACTGAAGTTCTATCCCATAGTGCCTCAAAATATTACCTCATTTAGAAATAGAGTTGTTGAATATATAATTAACTAAGCTAAGATGAGGTTATATTGGAGTAGAGTAGGTCCTTAATTCAATATGTCTAATGTCCTTCTAAAAAAAGATACCCAAGGGAGAAAATGGCCATGTGATAATGGAGGCAGATGTTGGAATGGAGCATTTACAAGCAAAGGAAAGACAAAGATTGCTGGAAAACATCAGAAGCTACAGGAAGCAAAAGCCTTTCTTTCTTTAGGTTTCAGAGGGAACGTGGCCCTGTCCATACCTTGATTTCAGACTTCTAGACTCCAGAACTGTGAGCAATATATTTGTATTGTTTAAGCCATACATTTTGTGGTTCTTTGTTACAGAAGCCTTAGAAATCAATTTAAAGGCCAAAGGGAAAACAACCCAAATATTCATCAAGTAAAATGGATAGACATATTTACAAAATGAAGTACTATCCAACAGCAAAAAATATTGCTACATGCAAAAATATCTATAAATTTGAGTGAAAGAAGTCAAATACAAGAAAATATATATGATATGATTCCATTTATTTGAAGTTCGAAAACAGCCAATATAAATCTATGGCATTAAATGTCCAAATAGTGATTATATTAGGAGATAAAAGAGGGTAAATAGATTAAGAAAGGGCACAAGGATGACTGATTTCTGATCTTTCTCTTCTTAACATGAATGATGACTATGTGCATGTGTTCACTTTGAAATTCATTATACGTATATATATTTGTACATTTATACATTTGTATTATATAATTCAGTAATAGGTTAGTAAATAAATTTATAGTACATGTAAAATATCATTCACAAAAGAAAATAAACAAAAGGTTTGGCAAGAAGAAAGATAAATGGATTTAGTTATCAAACTTCCAGCAATGTTTTCCTTGTTGCACTGAAAATAAGCAGTCATACTATTGATTGTGTGGATCACAACAAACTGTGGAAAATTCTTTTTTTTAATTTATTATTATTATTTAATTTACAATATTGTATTGGTTTTGCCATACATCAACATGCATCCACCACGGGTGTACACGTGTTCCCCATCCTGAACCCCCCTCCCACTTCCCTCCCCATACCATCCCTCTGGGTCATCCCAGTGCACCAGCCCCAAGTTTCCTGTATCCTGCATCAAACCTGGACTGGCGATTAGTTTCTTATATGATATTGTACATGTTTTAACGCCATTCTCCAAAATCATCCTCCCCCTCCCTCTCCCACAGAGTCCAAAAGACTATTCTATACATCTGTGTCTCTTTTGCTGTCTTGCATACAGGGTTGTCATTACCATCTTTCTAAATTCCATATATATGTGTTAGTATACTGTATTGGTGTTTTTCTTTCTGGCTTACTTCACTCTGTATAATAGGCTCCAGTTTCATCCACCTCATTAGAACTGATTCAAATGTATTGTTTTTAATGGCTGACCAGTCCACCTGACCTGCCTCTTGAGAAATCTGTATGCAGGTCAGGAAGCAACAGTTAGAAATGGACATGGAACAACAGACTGGTTCCAAATAGGTAAAGGAGCACGTCAAGGCTGTATCTTGTCACCCTGCTTATTTAACTTACATGCAGAGTACATCATGAGAAATGCTGGGCTGCATGAAGCATGACTGGAATCAATATTGCTGGGGAAAATATGAATAACCTCAGATATGCAGACAACACCACCGTTATGGCAGAAAGCAAAGAACAAAAGAGCCTCTTGATGAAAGTGAAAGAGGAGAGTGAAAAAGTTGATTTAAAACTCAACATTTGGAAAACTAAGATCATGGTATCCAGTCCCATCACTTCATGGCAAATGGAGAAACAGTGGAAACAGTGATAGGCTTTATTTTTGGGGCCTCCAAAATCACTGCAGATGGTGATTGCAGCCATGAAATTAAAGGACACTTGCTCCTTGGAAGAAAATATATGACCAACCTAGACAGCTTATTAAAAAGCAGAAACTTTACTTTGCCAATATAGGTCCAGCTAGTCAAAGCTATGGTTTTTCCAGTAGTCATGTATGAATATGAGAGTTGGACTATAAAGAAAGCTGAGTGCTGAAGAATTGATGCTTTTGAACTGTGATGTTGGAGAAGACTCTTGAGGGTCCCTTGGACTGCAAGGAGATCCCACTAGTCCATCCTAAAGGAAATCAGTCCTGAATATTCATTGGAAGGACTGATGCTGAAGCTGAAACTCCAATGCTTTGGCTACCTGATGCAGAGAACTAACTCATGGGAAAAGACCCTAATGCTGGGAAAGATTGAAGGTGGGAGAAGAAGGGGGTGACAGAAAACGAGATGGTTGGATGACATTACCAACTCAATGGATATGATTTTCAGTAAACTCTGGGAGTTGGTGATGGACCGGGATGCCTGGTGTGCTGCAGTCCATGAGGTCACAAAGAGTCGGACACGAATGAGCGACTGAACTGACTGCCTATCAGAGTAATAGAGAAGAAAATTTCGGGATCAACTGTCTATTGGCTAGTCCATCCCTAGATGATGCTACACACAATTCTTACCTCTAAATGAAGAATCCCATTCTGGTTCTTTTGAAGAGTGGTTTATCAGGCTGAGCCAACATTCTGGCACCATTACTTAGTAAAGAAAAATAGAAGTTATAGTAGGTTAAATTTGAACAATTGAGATTCTTCATGACTTTGAAACTAATTGTCTCTAAATAAATTAGTTGGTAGATACAAATTAAACATCCCTGAAAAAATATTGAGATATCTTGTCAAAGATTGTGAGGACAAAGTACTGAGGGTGATGAAGGGGTTAAGAGCAGAGTCTAAAGCCAACTTTCCTTGGGTTCAGATTCTTGTTCCACAATTCAATCTCTATGTGAATATAGGCAAGCTACTTAATCTTTGACAATATCTTAATATAAAAAAAAGAATCTTCATTTAAGGCAGCTTAAGTAAGGCTAATTAGTTCACATAACAAATTGTGTTGACATAGTTGACACAGTTAAGACTTAATGCCAGAGCAATTTGAATCTGAAATGTGACCTTTCATATTGTCATGTGAGGTACAGCTTAGATATTACCTTCTATGATATGCTTTCCCTTGATTACCCACATTTAACTCCTTTAAGTATTGTGCTTGTCATGCTGTCTTGTTATTTATATGGGACTGATACCACAGATAGATACTAACATCCCTACTGAACCCCAGTAAGTGGTGATCCTTCATGACAGAGACATTTTATATCTATATCCTCAGTCTCACTGTGCCTTCACGAAATGATCAACAGAGAGGAAGAAATTGAATACACTTGGATGACTTATCAAGCATTTAAAAATTAAAACATATAGTCTATGAATCTGAAACACGAGCAACTCTTGTCATTATGCTATATTTCTAGGCATGAACTAGAAGTGAATATGTGAAAATATTTTGTCTCTGGTAAGAATTTGATTATATGATACTTTCTGATTTAAATCAATTACTCATTGGCAGAAATGAGTAATTGAGCAGAATTTCCACAAATTTCCAACAAATTTTAAGAACCAAATAATCTATGGAGAACTATATGATACACATTTTTTTTTTAAGAAAATCTTCAAAGCAGAAGAGAAGGTGAAGTATGACTTTTTCTGTGGGTTCTGAAAAGGAGTATGGCTTCTAATCTTGTCTGTTTATGAAATGATCAGAAAACTTTCTGATGTGAGTTGTGTTGGAGTTGTTAAATATTTCAATTATCAGGAAAATCATTTGTAGAAAGAAATAAAGAGGGTGGTTCTGAAATAGCATATACTTCTTCATTTTTAGTGGCTCCTAATCAATGCAGTCACTGTGTTTTTAAGTCTACACTTTGGTTTCTTTATACCAAACTCCAATTTCCAGAATAATGAGAAAACCTTAGTGATGCTTTCTACTTTTCAGCTGCCATAATAAACAATAAAAAGCATTCTTCTAAATGGTCTATAGGAACATTTATCTGAGCTGATAATTCAGTAACCATTAAAACTATTTTGGAAGTTTAAAGAATTATGACCAACCTGTACAGCATATTAAAAAGCAGAGACATTACTTTGTCAACAAAGGTCCGTCTAATCAAGGCTATGGTTTTTCCAGTGGTCATGTATGGATGTAAGAGTTGAACTATAAAGAAAGATGAGCACCTAAGAATTGATGCTTTTGAACTGTGGTGTTGGAGAAGACTCTTGAGAGTCCCTTGGACTGCAAGGTGATCCAACCAGTCCATCCTAAAGGAGATCAGTCCTGGGTGTTCATTGGAAGGACTGATGTTGAAGCTGAAACTCCAATACTTTGGCGACCTGATGCAAGGAGCTGACTCATTTGAAAAGACCCTGATGCTGGGAAAGATTGAGGGCAGGAGGAGAAGGGGACGACAGAGCATAAGATGGTTGGATGGCATCACCGACTCAATGGACATGGGTTTGGGTGGACTCTGGGAGTTGGTGATGGACAGGGAGGCCTGGTGTGCTGCGATTCATAGGGTCACAAAGAGTCAGACACGACTGAGCAACCGAACTGAACTGAATTGTAAGAATTCACTAATTCTAGTCTAATACATTTAGAATAATATTGGATAAATCATTTAAACAAATTTATTTAGGCCCCGCACCAGACTTGTAGATTGTACAAAGGGTTAAAGACAAGATCACTGATACAAACACTTCTAAATCCACTTCCACTTAAACCAGTTTTAAATCAATTTAAACTCAAATGTATTCTAAATTTTGTAAACATGAATAAGCCAACAAATTGTTATTGACATTGTTTATCATTTACTAAGTGTGCACTATAAAATTATGTATAATAAAATTTGTATAAGGAAAAGCACTCAAATGTTATCACCTTTAGGTGCTTTGCACTAAATTAATTGATAGATGCAAACCAGAGGTGAAAATGAAGAAGTAAATGATTTTACTTAATTGGATAATTTGTCCTGAAATGTTTCTGTTATTTCTAAATGTATATTTTTTCTGTTGCTAAGAAACCCACAAAGATCAGAAAAAGCCAAATGAATATGTTTATATAGGATATTTTGAAAATATCTGAGTATTTTAACCATTTAAGAGACTCTGTGTATTTATGTGTTTGGAATCAATTGTAATGCTAGTAAGTATGGGATATAATAATTATAAGGATTAAAAAAATGACAATAAGAGACAGTCATCTCTACTTAAGGTTGACTTAATTAAAAAAACTTCTAAGAAGATATTAACCAAAAATAATTTTGAGAAAAATAAAATTAAATAAAAAAATTTTAAGATCGCTTTAGCTATTACTATAAGAGAAATAAACTTCAGAACTTCTCTTGTAACATAGATATCATTCTTGGCTCCAGTTGAACATGCTAATATTTAGTATCTAATAACAATATAAGACATAGTAAACATGAAATTCATAACTTTCATTTTAACCATATAAAAGTTGTTAGAATCACTACTTTAATTAAGAAATCCATATGGCTTCATATTTCAGGCATTAAAGCATGCTGCTACCTTGAGAGGTGTCATCTTGGGTAAGTTTCCTCTTTTAAAATTATCACAGATGTTCTCTAATAAAGAAAAACACCCATGGAACACAACCAATGACTTAATATGAAATTCAATTCATAACAGGACATTCTATTAAGTTCCAGAGCACAGTCTTAATATTATTATTTAGTATGTGATTTAATTATTCAGCAACAATGATTTCTGATAACTCAAATATTATAGTTTATTGACATTTCTTTAAGAACATTTCAATACACAGTTTAGTCCGCTTGAAACAGTAACAGTAGTTTTACAAAGACAATGATTCCTTTTCTCCTCACAGTGTTTTAGGGAGAGGAAAGGTGGGGCCAGACAGAGATATGGAGTTAAGAGATACATGCTACTATATATAGGTAGATAAGCAACAGGGCTATTCAACTACTGTGGGTGCACTGGTCGGTGGGGCCAGACCCTGGCCCATTTGGCTATAAGCCTGTGGTTTGTGCAGGAGCTGTGGCCAACTGGAGGGCAGAATTTGTTTCCAGGTAATTGCCTGTACAGTCCAGGGAGGTGCACAGGAGTGCTGCAGACTTCTTGGTATCCAGGGATAGATTCACACACAGCTGTTTGTGCAGCTCAGGTGAGCATGGCTCTGGTGCCAGCCTGTTGGAGGGTGAGACTGAGTCCGTGCACACTTGTATGTTCAGCTGTGGGAGGGCATAGGGCTGGTTCTGGCCCCTATAGGATAGGGATGGCGGCAGGGTGGGGGGGGGCGGATTCCAAAATGGTGCTGTCCAAGTCTCATGTTATTGCTATCAGTCAGTTCAGTTCAGTCGCTCAGTCATGTCCAACTCTTTGCAAACCCATGAATAGCAGCACGCCAGGCCTCCCTGTCCATCACCAACTCCCGGAGTTCACTCAGACTCATGTCCGTTGAGTCAGTGATGCCATCCAGCCATCTCATCCCTGTC